>NW_025999983.1:1036044-1074198 GCF_001458135.2 Marmota marmota marmota | reverse complement strand
TAGATGTCATCCCCCCCCCCCCGCCAACAAGAAAAGAACTGGTGGCACAGATGGAGAGCCAGACAGACTGAGCAGCCCACGGGGACGGAAACCGCCTCCCTGCCTCCCCTCTGCCCTCTGAAGCCCTCCTGCGGAGACTCCTCCTGCCTGGGCTGCTCTGGGCTCCTCCGGCTCCTCCCGTGTCTTGTGTCTTGCTGCCCAGGGGTGGACGGCCACTGCCTGGCTGGTGCTGCTTCTCCTGGGCAGAGCAAGCCGCCTGCCCTTACCCGAGACAACTGCTCTGGCTTCACCGTCACCAGAGGACTCACCCCCACAGGCTCACAGCAGTCAGGACTGAGATCACAGAGTGACCCACCTGAGGACAGAAAGGATTTCAAGGACGCTTGGCGGGCGGAGCCTTATAAATGGAAAATGAGCTCGGGAAGTCCTCTGAGTACAAAGGCACAGGAGGTGCCCTGACACCCTTGACTGTGACTGGCACGGGGCTCGCAGCAGCCAGTTCCCAGGCGTCCTGAGCAGGAGGTGCAGGAGCAGCCCCACACACACACACTCGGGGAAATGACCTCTGAGCTTCTGAGGAACCTGGAAGCTCGGGCAGGCCCTGATTGGGGGAGAGTGCCCATGTTGGGTGGACGCTGCACTTCAAGAGTTCTAGCCCGGGCCCGACCCTGGACGAGAAGGAGGCCGTGCCGCAGTCTTGGCTGGCTCTGGGGCAGCAGGTCCTGCAGTCGCAGGGTCCCCTGCAGGGCGGTGCTGCCAGGCTTCTTGGCTGTGAGTGCTCAGGAGAGTCGCAGGAGACCTTCAACACAGCAGCAGGAAGCAGGCTGTGGACGCTGTGCCTGTCTCGGGACGGCTGGGCTAAGCGGGGTGGTAGGTGAAAGGCCAAGGCTCGTCGTCGGAGATTAAAACACACACACAGACAGCAGTGACAAAGATGAAGCCCTTTACTGCAAGCTGGTGCTAGCTTATATAGAAAGTGAGAGTCAGTTATCTCAAACCAGGAAGCTCTCGGGGCCTATCATAGTAAAGGTCAGATCATCACCTACGGGGCACGCACGTCCGCCCTGCATAAGATTCATGGGGGGCACGAGCTGTCCACAATGACGGAAGATGGGAGGACCAATTAGAAGGTTTTCAAAACAACTTGTTATCTGCCCACTGGCAACTTGCCTGCCGCCGTGTTGCATTAGGGGCTCTTTATCTGTAAAGGCCCGGGGAGTTCTAGCCGCCCACTGGCAATATGCCCACCGCCATGTTTGAAAGGCCCGGGAGTTCTCAGGGAGACTCCCAACAGTAGGTGAGGTATTTAAATGCATTTTGACTCACGGTGCTTTCAGTTTCCCATGGGCGGATCAGGACGATCCCATGTAAGTGGACAGCAGCTGGGCCTGAAACACAGTCCAGCCATTATTCCTTGACCCTTCCATAAGATCAAAGTCCGCGTGCCAGCCTCAAGCCTGGGAGCCCAGCTCAAAGCAGCAGTGGCCACCAGCAGTTGGACGAGGTGAAACAACCTCTTCAGAAACGTTCCGACCTGCCGAGAGGGAGGGCAACGCAGACCGGCTTCCATGGCAGGAGCCCCCCCATCCTCAGAGGCAGGCCCCAGGACCCGGGAGGGCCCAGCCTGCCAAGGCCTGGATTGCCCACCTCTAGTCTCCTGGGCCACTGTGGGGCAGACGGAGACACGGCCAGCCCACACCCACTTGGTTTCAGGGCGCCTTCCGTCTTTGGGGAAAAGCGTACTAATGATGGGAGATGTTTTAAAAGATCGAAAACCAGGTGGACCTGAGCTGAGGCTCTTAGGATGTTCAGACTGGAGGAGAGGAACTCAGGCCCTTCACCCCAGCAAGCCCCCCCCCCCCCCCGGCTGAGCCACAGCCAGCCCTGCAGGAAGCAACTCTGGAAAGGAATCGTGAGACATTGTTCCCGACAGGGTTGAGGCTTTGACTAAATTAAACATAATTTGTTAGAATTAATTATATATCCATGAAATTAGAATTCTTTCCTATGTCTGTATGCACATGCTCTCTGAATTGGGAATTCTGCTAGAGACTTTATTTGCTAATTATCTTTATGTTTCTAAGCTAATTGACAGACATTTGTCCTGATAGGGTCATTCTATGCCAAAGTCTGGCGCACGCTTCCTGCTCATTGCACATATTTATGTTCTAGTTAGCTGGCTGACATTCCTTTTCAACAGTAATTTTATATTTACTGTGAAATCAATGAAATAATTTAAGTACAGACAAATTCTGCTTCAATCATAAATTTTGGGAAAAGTAGATCCTACTTTGCATTTTGTTTTCTATACTCACAAGTTAAGCATTGAATTAAGAAGTGAGAGTAGGATTTTGACAGCAGGTCTCACTAAAAACAAATCTCTGACCTTTGTGCTTCAACTAGGCCGAATCTACTACCTAAAAAGAGGTCCATGTGGTTTCTACTTTCTGTCTCTGGTAAACTGCTCTCAGGCAAAGAGGACGTCCACTATCCCATGGAAATAACAATTACCGATTTGGCCACTGACAAGTGGACTATCCATCACACGTGGCCAGCAGGGAGGTCTGTGCTGAAGCCACAGGACGCGCGTGCATCTGCAGACGTTTGCACACAGGATGCTCCTGTTGGACCAAAAGGTCTCCTTTGCATCCTGTTGGCCAATGGCCTTCTGGAGTACTATCATGGACACTGACCCGCACACTGTGTGCTCACTTAAAAACACTGGAACGCCATGGGTCCTGCTTAGGCACCTAACTGCTCGAAGCCTTTGAGAAGTGGTCTGGTCATCAGGTCCACTGCTCCTGCGCCTGGTGTGACACGTGTCCTGGGCTCTCTTGCTCTGACTCTCTGGCTCCATGCAGAGCGAGGCTCCCCCTGGGGCCTGACCACCACTCTTTCCACTTCCTGCCTCTCAGCGCCTGCGATTCCAGACAACCCTGACCATCCCAGCGTCCTACGAGTCTGTGGCACGAGTTGGTGGACACCAGAACCTCGCAGCCTCAGCCCCCTGCCGCGGTTCCCGTGGTCCCCAATTCACTCTTATTCTCTCCCTGGTCACAGGTTAACAGTTGGCATCAACCTCCCGAATCGCTCTTCCTCTATCCTCAATTAAATAACTTGTGCAGAAGTAAAGGGTCTGGATTTTATCATGTTGAGATTTTAGCTTTTTGATCCTACAGGTTCCTCCAATATCAGACACCAGCATTGAAGACTCTTGCTGGATTCCTCACGGCTGTCTCTCTTTCCTAATTTGTTTTAGAGTCTGCTTTCCTTGCAACTGGCCTCGTGTTCCCTGCCTTCCTCCTCTTCAGGCTGACAGAGGAGGAAAACGTAGCGTCACCGAGCAGGTGAACATGACGGTTCTCACGTGGTCAACAGTGAAGTGGGCCACCAGTGTGGATGGCAGCGGGAGAGGACGTTAGGCTCAGTAGGACATGGGTCTCCCAGGGCACACTGAAATAAATCCCAGGTGGGAACACATACAGACACACAGGACACACAGACAGATACACAGACACAGAGACACACACACAAACACACAGACACAGAGACACACACAGATAGACACACACAGACACACACAAAGACACAGAGACACACACACAGACACTCACACAGACACACTCACACAAACACACACAGACAAACACACACACACAGATACACACAGACACTCACACAGACACACACACAGAGACACACACAGACACACACAGATACACAGACACACAGGACACACAGATACACACACACAGACAGACACACAGACACACAGAGACACACAGACAAACACAGATAAACACACACAGACAAACACAGACACACACAGAGATACACACAGACACACACACACAGACACACTCATACAGATTCACACACACAGACATACACACAGACACACACACAGACACAGAGATACACACACACAGAGACACACACACACAGACACACACAGAGATCCACACAGGCACACACACACAGACACACTCACACAGATTCACACAGAGATACACACAGACACACACACACAGACACACACACACACACACGTTTTCTGTTTCCGGCAATATCCTGACTAAATTCCCAACTGATAACACCATTAAAGGCACAACGCAGTGCTTGCTCTTGGGATTTCCACGTCTGCCTCCTGCTCCGCTCACTCCTCCGGCTGAGCTGCCTCTTAGAACTGGCCACCTGCGTGGCTTGGGAGTGTCCCGAAGGCCATGAGCTGAGGGCTTGGTCCTCGGGGTGAACCCTCAGAAGGCGAGGCTAGAGAGGAAGCTGGGCCACAGGGAACGCCCAGGGGTCCTTGGGCCCGGCCCCGTCCTGTCTCGGTGCTGCCTGGCGCCACGAGGTGAGCAGTGGTGCTCCCCACGAGTCCCTGCCGGGATGTTCTGCCTGGCCCCTGGCCCAGAGGATGGCCCAGGGACTGGAACTCAGAAACTGAGCCAGGTGGACCTTTCTTCACTTGAGGTTGATCTTCTCGGCTGTTCTGTTACAGAGGCAGAAAGCGGCTGACCCAGCCACCTCTGCAGTGGGCTGCTTTCCAGGGTCTCTGGCTGAGAATCCCTGGGACGAAGCCACTAGGTCTACTCTGCACACTGCGGGGGCCCAAACCAAGAGCTCTGATGGCCCTGAGTGGGTTCACGGACAGGTGGTGCCGGCCTAGGGAGGGTGCAGAGGTGTTTTCACATGATACCTTGCGTCTGATATTTAAGTGTTTGAAATTGTCAGTGATTGTGACGATAAAGATGAAGGCTGCCGTTGACATGTAAATGATTCCAGAAGAATCTGCAAGGACCAGAGGAGCATGAGCAGGATGAGCTATCTCAATGCACAGAGCAATTAAAGCACATAGCCTGTTGCCCAGGGGAACACAGCTGGCCAGACAATGCAGGTGACGCTCCAGGACTGGAAAGGAGAGGGTGGTTGTCCCAGTCGGCTTGGGAGGAGGGGCACTGCGCTCGGGTGAGGGACCTTAGTGTGGAACTTGCCCAAACACGCCACATGATTGTGAACATCGGTGCACTGAATGCTGGATGGTTGGGTCTGAGTGTCCACAAGACTGGATTGGGGCACCCAGGGAGCTGGCAGGAGAGTGCTTCCCCTCGGCCACCCGCTCTGAGCCGCCCTCTTCTCTGGAAGGGCACCAGGAGGTGTGGCGCCAGATTAGCCTGGGCTGCCAGGTGTCTCACTAAGGATGCTTCTGGAGGGGCCTGGCCTGTGGGCCAGTGACCAGGGCCGGGGGAAGGTCCACCCAGGACACGGGCAGACCATCCAGTAGGTAGGGCCCATCAGAACAAAAGGAGGGTGAAGGTCGAATTCCTGCTTTATTGACATGTGTATTCATTAGTTTGAGGGTCACTGGGACAGGGGACTGAACCAGGACCTTGCGTGTGCGAGGCGAGTGCTCTGACCTGATCCGGACCCCGGCCCAGGAGGGCAGACTCTGGTCTCTTTCAGAGCCAGGGCACTCTCCTCTCCTGCGGTGGACATCAGAACTCCAGCCTCTCTGGCCTCTGGACTCGGCTGGCCCCATGGCCCAGGGTCTGAGACCTGAGCCCCCGCCGAACAGCTCGTTGTCTTCCCTGGTTCCGAGGCCTCCGGACGTGGGCTGAGCTGCGCTTCCGGCCTCCTGTTCTGCAGCCTGCAGATGGGCCGTCCGGAGGCTCCTCATCTGCTGAGATCATGAGCAAGTCCCCCGTGAAGTCCTTCCTTCTCTCCCTCTCAACACTAGAGCGTCACCAGGTGGGACAACCCCGGAGATAGTTGGGGCTGGAGCCGTCATCGCCCCTGAACTGCGCAGAGGGAAATCAAAGGGAAATATGCTCAGAGGCAAAGAAGGGAAAGGAGGTGTGGGGGAAGGACGAGCAGTGAGCCGAGAGTCCCGACTGCACATCACAAGGTGCCCTCAGCACACTCAGGCCACTATGCATCTGAAGACAAAGGTGGTCACACAGGACGTTTTGAAAACCTGTCAAAACAGCCCTGAAGATGTGGACCCTTATGCACTTTTCATGAGAATTCGGCTCTGAGACCGCGACGTGCTTGAGGAGGTTGGCGGGCCGGGCAGAGCGGCGCTGGGTGAGGAGCTGCAACGGAGAAGCCGGCACCGCTCAGGCCCAGAGGCCTCGCTCCTCTGCTGAGCTTCCAGGGACAAGGGGGCTTTTACAGCTGGTCCTGAATTGAAGGGCCCCAGATCTCACCCTGGTACTGACCACTTGGTGAGCCTGGCCAGCTCCCTGGTGGGGGCAGGGTCCTGGCAGAGCAGACCTGGCAGTTGGAGGGAGATTCCTGGCAGAGGCTTGGCTGGGGCTGCAACAGCCAGCGTCTGCAGGGCAGTGAGCCTCTGCCCTCCAGCTGAAGTCAGGGAGGCTCACAGCCTCTGCTACGCGGGACACTGGAAGAAAGGTGATGAAAAACAGTCAGACCAGCAGCAACTGCTAGTGGTCAGACACCTGACCCTAAAGAAAACGTGTCGCTGGAGAATGCTGACACTGTCAGAAATTTACTATGTTGAAGACGGATTCAAATTGTGTACAGCAGAAAGGGAGAGTCGCCCGCACACATGGGAACTGCCAGACGTCGCGGGGCGTATTCACACAACCCCCCTGATGGACGAGGACTAGCAAACCTGTCAACAGCAGGTCCTGGGGCCACAACTACAGCACAGCAGAAATCCAGGGAGCCCGGAGAGCCAGGACCGGCTTGGAACACCAGAGCCGGCCGAGCTCGCCTGGGTCAGCCAAGAGATGCCTGGCACACCCAGCTCAGCTCGAGTCTCCAGGCTCGAAGAGTGTCCCACCGACATTCTCTGGCCAAAACAGGACTGCTTGAAGTCTTACCACTTACAGTCTTATAGGATTGAAGATTAAGGTAGCTCATGAGTTGAAGAAGAAATTTTAAAAGGAAATGAATATCTTTGAACATTGAAAAAGTAATAATGTATAAATAAGAAAACGGGTATTTAGCCAAAAAATATTTTAAAAGGCTTAAAGGTTTCCATAGAAAATACAAAATGCTAAATATCAATGTGCAATCCACCTAGACTATTCCTAAATAAATAAGAGACAATTGTCAATAGAAGCCCAGAAAGTGATAAGGAAAATGATTCTTATAATGGAGAGGATAGAAGAAGGAGAATGTAATTATTTGAAAAAAAACTAATAAATTGCTTTAAAACAATAAGTGAAATTAACTGAGAAGAACATATAAATAGTATAAAGAAATTAAGAAGATTTTAAAAACAAAGACTAGTACTATAGACTAACATTAAGAACATTTTCATTACATTAAATTTGAAAACAGAGTGACAATAAAATACAAAAAAAAAAAAAACCTTACTAAAAAAGCAAAAATCTTATATGAACAGAATGTGATCAGTTGCGGAGTAATCTTTTAAGAACAAAATGCCACTTCCAATAAATGTACTAAAAAATTAAAGAGAACATTCAAGCAAGGAGTAATCTATCCTTAATCCAAGTAGACTGCAGAGGAAGGACAGACCCGTCTTGACGGCTATTAAGGTTGGTTGGGATTGTGCGCATGGCCCGGCTGAAGAGCAGCAGTGCGGACACCTGTCTGGAGAAACGCACACCAACACGTGGCGCTCGTGTCAGCAAGGGGACACGCTCGGAGGGAGGTGTGCTCTGACCCCACAGGCCTGCGGGCCAGGAAACCAGTAACCCAACCGACCACAGAAGCACACTGCAGGAGAAGAGGCCATGATCGCCTCCACGAGGGTTTGGTGAACTCAGTTGTGCTTGACATCCATTCAAGATGGGATTATTGACAACAGATAAAGCCTAGATATAACCACAACCATGTACTGTGCCTACTCAGGACTGCCCTAGCTGAAGCTCTGTTTGAAATCTTATCATGTAAAGTCTCACAGAGTTGAAAGTCAAGAAACGTCTGTGTAATAATCAGATATGTTGAATTTGTATAATGATAGGACCTCTTTTGATCTCAAAAGTATCCTGGTTAAGACAACAAATTTCATGCAACTCCAAATAGACAGTGTTCTAAACCCGATAAGGCAAATCTCAAAAACCTGAAATCCCCCTTCAGAGAAATGTCAGAAGGGCTGAGTTTGCGGTGAGCATGGCGGAGTTTCCACTCAGGATTTCCCTGGAGAGTCTGGCCAGTGAAACAAGAATTTTCTTAAGTATGTAAATAAGATTAAAAAAAATAAGGCATTATAACCATGGTCCACATAGAAAACCCCGAAACTTTAATAAGACAGTATGTTTGCTAGACAGAAAATCAGTGGAGAGGGTCAAGCACAAAGGTGTACCCCATGCATGAACAATGGTCACACCTGCCATTTTTTAAAGTCAAAATCAGAGCAAAATCTAGGAGTAAATAAACCAAAGATGGACAAGAATGTCCTAGAGGAATGAAGACAGCAAGCTTTGGTGCAGGGAAGAAGTCAACTCAAGAAAGACAATAAAGCTCAGAAACAGACTCGGGGAGTCAAGGAAGCGTAATTCAAGACAGAATTCACTTTGTAGATCAGGAGGGAAGGACGGACTTCAGTAACTATTGCTGAAGCAGTTGGCTGTCCCTGGGGGAAATCAAGGGAAAGAAAGCCATCGTGTGCGACTCACAAATCAAGACAACGAAAGCAGAAGACGGCTATTACAGGTTGGTTGGGAAAGGAGTGGCTTATTAACAGGACGAGGTCATTGAGAAGAGCCTGTTATGACCCGCTGCTGTGGAAGGAGCAGCTCGCGTGTGCTGGGGGACACCACAGAGTGAGACAGCAAGGCCTGAAGTGGCAGCTGGCACGGGCCCCACGTTGCTCTCAGGTTGAAATCCATCGTGTGTGGGTTGTTGCAACCAGAGCCCGACAAGCCAGCGCCAAAGGTGCCCCAAAGCTCCATGCGGACGTAGAGAGGTGAGCACAGACGAGCCCGTAAACACCCGCGGACATTTGCAGTGAGACGTCGTGGAGATGGAAATCAGAACCCAGTGAGGCTGCGTGGCATCCGCCCGCTGGACAAGCCCATGGTGACTGCAATGCTGGGACCCTGGGGGAAGAGGCTGGCACAGCAGGTGCTCCTGTGGGCGGGCAGCCAGTGCCCAGAGAGTGCTGGAGACAGCACCAGCTCCCTCTCCCAACCGTCTTCCAGGGGCGGACCCCAGACCCACTGCACACACATGTGCATCTGCAGGACTGTAGGACACGGTTCATGGAAACACACCTGGAAAGAGCAGCATGCACCGGAGGAGGGAGGGCCACCAAGGAGGGAGGGCCACCCAGGAGAAGGGCCACCAAGGAGGAAGGGCCACTCAGGAAGAAGGGCCACCAAGGAAGGACGGCCAGCCAGGAGGGAGGGCCACCAAGGAGGAGGGCCACTCAGGAGGGAGGGCCACCCAGGAGGGAGGGCCACTCAGGAGGGAGGGCCACTCAGGAGGGAGGGGCACCCAGGAGGGAGGGCCACCAAGGAGGAAGGGCCACCAAGGAGGAAGGGCCACCAAGGAGGGAGGGCCACCAAGGAGGAAGGGCCACCAAGGAGGGAGGGCCACTCAGGAGGGAGGGCCACCCAGGAGGGAGGGCCACCGAGGAGGGAGGGCCACCGAGGAGGGAGGGCCATTCAGGAGGGAGGGGCACCCAGGAGGGAGGGCCACCAAGGAGGAAGGGCCACCCAGGAGGGAGGGCCACTCAGGAGCGAGGGCCACCGAAGTGGGACGGCCACCGAGCAGAGAGCTCCGGCTCAGCAAAGCCAGCACAGTGCAGCCGCCGCGCAGTACTGTATCCGGTCACATGTGAGCCACCCAACCCTGGGGACAGTGCTGCAGCTTGCCTAGCTTCATCCCAGGCCGTGAACCCCGGGGCCCTTAATCACTGAGCCACCCCCAGCCCTTTTTATTTTTTAAGACAGGTCTTGTTAAGTTGCTTAGGGCCTCGCTAAGTTCCTGATGCTGCCTTTGAACTTGTGACCCTCTGACTCAACCTGAGCCATTGGGATGGAAGGGTGTGCCACTGTGCCCAGTTCACACCGTTTATATAAGATATTAACACTTGGGCACCAGATGGTATGTCTTAATAATTGAGACATTTTCAAACACAAAGAGGAAAACAGGTGGAAAACCCGAATTTAGGCCAGTTGCCGGGAGGAGAAGCGATGGAGGAGAGAGACGAGCAGACGGTGTGCAGTGGCTGGTGTTCTTCTCACGCTGTGTGGGGACGTGGTGCTCAGTGCGCTTTGTCTTTATTTCATGCACATATCACGTCTGTATTTCTCTGTGTCTAGACTTTAGAATTAATCAGTGTGAAATGGAAAACAATAGAAGAAAATGATGGCAACTTCGTCATTATACCTCAATCGTGCTGGAAGAAAGTAGCTGCTTCATTTAGAAAAAGCCTCTGGTATTTCTCAGTTTGAGTGCTCCTTGTCCAGCCACCCTGATAACAGAGGTGTCAGAGGTGACTGGAAGCACAGACCGCAGCACGGGACCCGGATGGTGAAAGGGAAGGTCAAAGAAAAGCAAGCCAACCCGATTTTAAAGTGTACTGTGGGGAGGAAACTGTCCCCCGACTAAGCACCCTGACGTGCAGTTGGCTGTACTTGTCTCCCTCCTGGTTTTGTCTGTCTTTTGTCCCCCGCAGCTGAGATGGAAGCCAGGGCCTTGCACACACTGGGCACATGCTCTGCCGGGAGCCACACCCCAGTCCAGCAAGTGTGTCCACTGTGCAGCAGACGAAGCCACGGCTCTTACCGTCTCACCGACGATGGGAGTTTGTAGTATCTCCTCCATTGTTTTAAAAGAGTAAAAGACATACCGGGCGATTCCGAAAGAACCGTGCCAGGTCCAGAAGGTTCAGAAATAGACATGTCTCCAGCACTGAAGAAGAACAGTGAGGCCAGCCGTTCTCCTTGGTTCTCCCAATGTCACCATGTGTCCTGCCGTCTCCACGTGAAACAGGCTGCTGTGTTCCTACAGCCTTCCTGTGCGGGAGGCGGCAGAAGACTAAGCACCAGTCCTGGCTTGGCCATGACTCACTCTTACTTCACTTATGCCCAGTAAGGGCAGGAACAGATTTTGCCTGGGAAACTTGAGAAGGAGAGAAGTGGAAGCAGAAAGGGAGAGAGAGGGAGAAATGGAGAGAAGGAGGGTCCGTCCGGGGCACGGGGCTGTCAGGAGCAGGGTGTTCCGATGGGCACTGAGGGCAGAATTGCCCCCCACCTCACTGCTCCAGACTTGGCACTGCCCAGGGCTTCACGGGCATCGCCTACCACAAGTTGTGATGCAGAATGACTTCTTCAAAGCACCGTGAGCCTAGCAGAAGCTGTCCCCGTGGAGAGCAGAGACCCCAGAGCTGTGGGGAGCGAGGCTCTGGGAGAGCAGCTGGCTCAGGGGAGCGGCAGCTGACGGGTGAAGCCCAGCTGTCTCTCTTCTCCCTCCCCCGCCCCACCTTTAAGAACCAGACACCAGCGTCACACTGCAGAAGCCACCCGTCGAGGGCCTGTGACCAGGGGGCAGGGGTGCCTGTCTGCCCAGGTCTACGGGCAACTGCCCAGCATGTGAAGGGCACTGGTGGAAGACACTAGCTCCCAGCAGGCCCCCAGTAGGTCCTGAACCAACTCCGTGGCTCCCACTGACCCCGTGGCCCTGTGGACTGTCACCATGGGGCAGGCATGCAGCTGCCTTAAAGTCAAGGACTGGAAGGCACAGGGTGGCTTGCAGCAACCCAGGGATGTCCCGTCTGCTCCACGCGGATGAGCTGCCCGGGAGTCAGCCTGGGTCTCCTTCAGCCTTGGCAGGTGAGCACCATCGAGCGGATCAGGGCTGCTGGGGCTGCAGGCCCCACCTGAGACCAGGCTCCAGGGGTCAGCCTCAACTACGCTGTCCATCTGGCAGCACTTGGCAGAAGGCCCTGAACAGAGAGGTCGCCCCTCCGGAGGCTCATGGTTGGACACTCCTCCCATCTCACTCCTACTTTTCAATCTCACCAGCACAGTATGATCAGGAAGAGAACTGCAGCCACAGAAGGTGCTTTCCTCCCTTGGTCTGTCCATATTTTACTGTCTCTAGGAAGAGGCAGTGATTTCTTTAAGCCTATAAACTAACTCACCAAATGTCTTTTCTTCAGAGAACATCTTGAGAAGGTTCTAGAAGGACACACAAGCACGAGTTCCTGGTAGAACTTAAAGGAAGAGCGTGGACAGCTCTCTGAGCAGCTGTGGCTGGTTTCACTGAGTAGCCTTTGCTTCCCCCACCCTGGTCCAGGCTCCCTCCCCCTCCCCCCATAGCACTGGCTGGCCCTAATGACCTTGCTGACCCGTGGCGTGCAGAGGCCTGGAAATCGCAGCCGTTTCTGCCAAACCCAGGCCAGCTGTGTGGGGCAGCTGAGAGGAGTCCCAACACAGAGTGAAGGAGCTGGAGCCACGGACGGCCAGGAGGGCACGTCCTTGCTGGCCAGCCTGGGGAAACACAGGTCCACGGCCTTGAGCCCCACTGCCCGCAGCAGTGCCCCAGGATACCAGGGAGAGAACCTCTGCCCAGGAGGAAGGAACAGGTGGAGGCCTGGGCGAGCGCCCCCCGACATCCCCTGCAGCGTGGCCAGCCCCTCTTCTCTAAGGAGAGGGAGAGGAGGTGTAGGCCAGGCCACATGCCCTGGCCACGTGCCTGTCCACGCCCCGTCCTTCCTCCTGCACCTTGGTCTTGGTGGGAGCTCTCCCACCCCCAGTTGCGCTGGTCTTGGGGGGAGCTGCCTGTCTTGGTCAGTGACCAGCCTCAGCACGGGGTGGGGGCCCTCGCTAGGAGAGATGGTGGGTTCCCTGGGTCTCTGCCCCTGCACCCTGCTGGTGGTGCCCCATGGAGCCACCTCTGGAAAGCCAGCTTGGCGTAGCATGACGCCCACGGGTGGGCCAAGAGACCCCTCTAATGAGGGTTAGGGAGGAAGCACAGGGCTGAGCAAGGGGAGATCACAGCTGGACTGGCAGGAAGGAGAGGCGGGCAGCAGACAGGCACCCACTCCTGCCTCAGGTGTCCTGAGCCACAGGGACTGTGACAGAGAGGCCCCTGCGGGGTCTTGGCGTAAGGTGCGGCACAGGAGTAGGGAGCCAGAGGGTGACCTGGTGGGCGAGCAGGACCTCCACAGGACCCTCCCTCTCCCACTGGCAGTGACGGGAGGGCCCTGTCAGAGGAGAGACAGGAAGCAGGTGCTCCCTGAGGCTTGAAGGGCTCGGGGTTGTCATGGTGTCTCTCCCATTTTGCAAGGAGTTCAAGTGACTGAGCTGAGGACAGGCACCTGGCTTCCTTCTCCTTCTGATTAAACACCACGGTGACACCATGTGCCAGGAAAGCCATGATGACATTTTACTTTGCTCCTCTAAAAACGTTTTGAGAGCTACGTATCTTGTTTAAATCTTGGGGACTGTTTGGTCCTCATGAAAGAAACAGACAGGGCAATGGTGGCCCCGGCCCCCCTGTGGGTGACCCCATGCAACAGTGCTGCTGTTTTGGAGGCCCCAGCACCCAAGCTGTTGCTTACATAATGTCATGGTGTTTGGGGATGTTAGAGCATAGCCACAGTGACAAAGTCCTGGCTGTCCCCACCTTCTGGAGAATGAGCAGGGGGTCCGAGAGCAGGTGTGTGGGCTGTGCAGCTGTGGGAGGGCCCCAGCCTCAGGCCTGAGAGGGGGGCTGCGCCCTGCATCACCCAGGACAAGAGCGTGCCAGTGCATTGAGGATGGGCAGTCGGCTATGTCCTGGTTCTCTGTCACCCTCCACGCCTGGGAAGTCTCAGGCCACACACAGCTCAGGGCAGCTAGAAATCAGGATTTTAGAAGGACTTTTAATATGAGATTTATGGAGTTAAGTAAACACTGCATTTCAAATGAAACTCTAGGCTGTATGAAGTGTGACCGATTTAATGGGGAGGAGACAGTGATATGATTACCAAGGTTTCATAAAACTTTAAGCAAAATTAACACACGTAACTTTCAATGCACCCCTGTCAAAGGGTCTTAAAATCACAAGGAATAAACAGCATAGAACCTCGGCCCTTTCTGAAGCCGCACTGAAGTCTGGATTCTGATCTGCTCGTCAAGTGCTCTTCATAAGCTTGCGCAGCTCGCAGAGCTCACGTCTCCGTGGATCCGAGGTTCTTGTCCGGGGCTCTGATCTGGGAAGTCAGAGCTGAGTCCTCTCTGGAGTCCGGCTCTGCTCTGGGGGGCGCTCTGCACCCTGTCCGTCTTTCATCTTTCTTCCTCAGGTCTTTGAATCCCAGAGTCCCAGGCCCAGCCTGTCCCCCTTCAGCCCCATGAGCTCAGGAGGCCAGACAAAGCCGTGGGCTGCCAGGGAGCTGGCAAGACCCCCGGCTGCGGACCGGAGCCTCAGGGGCACCAGTGCCACTCCCTGCTCAGATGCCCAGGGCCTGCCTGAAGTCCAAGCTGCTACTGTGCCTCTTCAACCCGAGTCTCCTGTGGCACCTTCAGTGGGGGAGGCAGGTTGGAAGAGTGTGTGCAGCTGTGGCTCGGGAATGGGCTTTCTGCTCTCTGACACCATCTTTCTCTTTTACAGTTTTTTGAGATCTAATTTACTCTGTGAGTTTTAATAGAAGGGCAGTGTCGCACTCCACGGCCACCACCCAGTTTAGGACAATTCCTCCGCCCCCCAGGGCTCTTGTCCCCACCCAGGCATCCCAGCTCTGCCCTGCCTCTCCTCCCGTTCCCCACGCCCAGCACACCCTGCAAGGCCCGGCCTTGAGCGCTCCCCTCGCCGCAGCAGAGCAAGAGTTCCCAGGTGGCTGCTTCTGCACAGTGGCCATCGCATGGACCTGCAGCCCGAGCCGCGCACGGCCGAACGTCTGGCTCTCTCCACACTTCTGTTAGTAGGGCTAATGAGCTAGAGCGTGAATCTCCCAGTCTTCCTGTGCAGGTATGTTTGTATCTATTTCATTTTATTGGGAAACATTTTCAAAGTGATAGAAGAGTATATTAAGCCGTCCTTGCTCCTGCAGGGTAGCTTTGCAGTCTCTGGTGCTCTGGCGTTTGACTGCCCGTAAACATGTGGCGTGTCCCCAGTAGGTTCCCATCTGGGAGCAGGGAGGGAAGGTAAGTGCCCATGGGACCGCCAAGGCCAGACACCTCCCTGCGAGTTGAAGCAGCTGCCGCCGAGGGGAGCCGGGGAATCAGAGGAGCACTTCATGGTGCACGGTAGAGTGCAGAGGTCAGCCCTGCACAGGAGGCCAGCACCCAGGCTCCCGAGGACCACGCGTTTACTGAGCCCTGAAGGGCAGTCGCCTCTCCTGCAGGGGCTCTCCTGGGGGTGCGGAGCCCTGTCGGGTCTTAGACACTCCTTCCCACTCTCTGTGTGGAAGCCATCTGTGTCTGTCGACCCCGGCCAGGCTCCAAGGTTTCTGTATCAGGTCACCAACCTTCTCAGGCCACCTCTGGCTCCAGAGTTGTTTTCTTCTTTTATCTGTTTTCTTGTCTTTTTTGTTTTTTTAACCTAAACGCTGAGTGCTGCATTGGGGGGGGGGTGGTAAGCTTTAGAATTAAAATGACAGATTATGAAATGAAATCCTGAGTCCCTGTAGCTGGTGTGCATTTGAGACAAGCCTCAAAGGCAGATACAGCTCAGGGACTGTGGTCTGTGGAGCCCACCGTGGACTTCACTGACCCTGTTGTGCCCAGCATGTTGAAGACAGCTCTTCTGATCAGCAGGAACAGAGTCACATCAGGTTCCACGTTGTAAGATAAGGTTCCTGCCCATCAGGAGGTTGCCGTGGGTGGGGGAGCGAGAATGAGGGCGGAATCATCTGCAGACACGGTCACCACTGAGCCCATCTGCCCTCGTGTCTCTCCAAACCTGAGGCTCATCAGAATCACCCCAAAGAGGCCTTAAAATCTGGACTTCCAGGCCAGTGTGCACATCTGCAGGAGCAACCTGGTTCCAGGTGAACCCCGGGAGCGGAATTTCCAGCAAGCTGTCAGATAATCTGGACACAGCCCTCACGGACGGAGTCTGCACACAGGGACGTGAGGAGCCACACACGGAGCAGGAGGAGGACCCCACAGCACGCCTCGCGGTGTGCCCTTGTTCAGACGGCCCCAACAGCACCCAAACACACCACCATGGGAAGCACTCTGGCTGCGGGACACTCATGGCACTGAATCCTGCCTGATCCGTGACTTTCTGTCGTCATTCAGTCCTGCAAGAAGGGAAGTCACCAGAAGGCACTGGAGCTTCTGCGGCTTGCCCATGTAAGGGGAGCTGGAGACTGGAGGTCACCTCACGGAGGGCCCTGTGCAGGCGGGCAGCTTCCGACATCCAGACTGCACGGGAGGCGAGGGAGGCCGTGCACAAGCCCGTCTGTGGGAACTGGAAAGGGCCAAAGCACCTGTTTGTCAGATTCCTGCAGGAGGAGGACTTGAAGAGCAGGTAGCAGGTGAACTGGCGTGGTGGGGGTCCAGGAGCACCGGGGCACTGGCCTACCGGGAAGGCGGGTGGAGAAGCCTACCCTGGACGTGAGAGCCAGCTGCTGCATTTGTGCTGGCCTGGATGGCCCACAAGGCGTCACTCGTGACTGGGAAGACATCTGCCTGGACCTGCCTCAGGGTCTGCCTCCCTACAGGCTGTAGCCTTCCTGCTCCTCGGGTCCATCGTCCACGGAGGACAGGAGGGATGCTTCTCCTGCGCGGACTGCGGGTGTCCGCCCCTGAGCTCGCTGAGGGACAGGACAAGCGGGCACTGGGGAGCCCTCCACCGGTAGTCATCACTTTTGTCACCCCTGCTGTGGCCTGGATGTGTGTCTCCCTCACTCCAAATCGGCGTATTGAAATCCCCGCCCCAAGACGATGGTGCTAGGAGTGGGGCTTGTGGGGGGTGAGTGAGAGTCCTGCCCCTCCGGGGAGTAGGCACCACCCATGGGGAAGGGCCCTCTGCAGGCCCTTTCTGCCAGCACCTGACCTCAGCCGCTAGAGCGCCCAGCCCAGGCACCTAGCCACGGCAGCCCAGCGAGCTGAGGCCTGGCTCATTTCCACAGCAGACGTGTACGTGGGAGAGATGCATTTGCCTGAAATGCCAACCAATGCTGAGAGGCCACTGATGAAGTCAGTTTTAAAAGATGCAAAGAATGTTAACACAGATTTAGAAATTATTTCTGGAATGTGGTGTCAAATATTGGATACAGTTTAACATGTACTTTAAAAGACACATTTAAAGCTATACAGGGAGTCACATAATGAATTTCAAGAATATACACTTTTAAGAAATATGGGGAAAAACTGCTCAAATATTGTACAAATGGTATGTGCAATTGGTCTCAATTTTCCTGGGACAGCACATTTTGTACTTAGAAATTGTTTCCTATTCAACAGTTTACAAGAAGAGACAAAATGCTCTGGCGGGGGCGGGGGGGCGGGGGACAACATGTTAGGTGAGAATAAAAGTAGCTCTGATGCTAACAGAAGCTGATTTCACTAACACCTGTTTGGAGTTCTGTTTGGAGTTCTGTCATGAAATGGGAGAGCAAAGAAAGCCGTCTTTGCACGTGAGTCAGTTCACAGGAGTTCACATCCACACACACACACACGGCAGAATTAATCCGTCAGGCACTCAGGTAGACCTCTGAACACTCCAGCCCGATCGTGGTGATGAGGCCATGAACCAGGCTCTCATTGGGATTATGGATTTTGCATCTTTGGGTTTGATTTGTGTTTCAGCTCCTAAGGTGATGGACTCAGGGTGATTCAGAAATTTTTATAAATCATATATTTGTTGTTTTAAAAAGTCACATTAGCTTTGTAAATTTTTCTGACAAGTGAACATTCTAAAATAGCTTCCCTCCAAAAAGGAAGATGCTTAAGGCCCAGAGCAGACCCCTCGGGTCCAAGGGGGTGAGCACGTGCTCCTTCCTGTACAGCCATTGGGCTGGCCACAGGACTGCACCTTCTGCACTGCCATTACCTCGTAGGTGGACATAACACGCTAATCCACGTCCTGCAGCCATAGCAGGGCACCTGGCCCTGGGCACTTTCCAGTGGGCACGAGTTCATTTAGTGCATGGTTTGGGGGCCTGAAGTCTAACACCAGCAGCACAGGTTTGGCCTCTGCCTTGGGCCTGGTGGGGAGCCATCAGGGTGGGCACCTGCAGGAGAGAACCCTGTAGGGCGACAGGAAGTGAGGACCGGAGAGGCCAGTCTGGCTCTTCTGTGAGAACCAGAAGGGCTGGGGTGAGCAGAGTGGAAGAGCAATCTGCCCAGCCGAGCGAGGACCTGGCCTTGGTCCCCAGCACACAGAAAGTCCCTGGAGAACTGTCTGACCTCCTAAAGGCACCCCAGCCCAGACCTGGTCTCCTGCTGCACAGCCACCTCTCAGTGCCACCTCCTCCCAACACCACCACTGAAAACCACGCTCTTGCACGGGCACCCTTGGGCCAACAGGCTACGCCCAGTCCACGCCACAGCACGAGGTCGGGGAGGCAGGCCGTGTGCCCTCCCTGCACGTTAACTACCCGAGGGACGTGCAGCAAGAGTGTGACAGCCCGTGGGTGAGAAGCAGACGCAAGCCCTTCACATTCGCCCTGTCCAGCAGGTTGATTCACCTTCAGACACGGTGCCTCCTAGTGCCACTGCCACGTGCGTGCTCAGAGACACCCGGGGACACCAGGGCTTTGAGGTCTGCATACCAACTATCTAAGCGACTGAAATGTTAGAAAGAGGTGCCTGGTGACACCACGGCGAGGGCTCACGGCTGTTGCCTGCTCTGCCCAGAACACAACACCAGATACAGAAAACACGTGTCTGAGTGTGCAGGAAAATTCCAATAGAGAGATCTTGGTTTAGGTCATGAAACAAGTCTCAGTAAGTTTGAAGGACTGTAAACTCTTTCTACTGTAAGGTTTCAGTAAAATTGAGACACAAAACCTAACAACAAAATAATTAAATCAGAAAGTAATGAGGGGCCTTAAAATCCTCAACCGCTGGGAATGAAAGAATGTAATTTGGGAAAAGATCAATCAAGGAAGAGCATAAAAGTGTTACAAGGTTATGTTTTGAAATGACGTGTAATAAAACAGGGACACTGAAATTTATGGGATGCAGCTAAGGAAACAGTGGGATTTACACCTCTCGGTAGTTACGTTGGGGAAACACGTACAGTAGCTGATTTATATCCAAGACGCTATAGAAAAGAGCAACTTGTCTAGATTATTTTTAAGAAAGTGAATAATAAAATAATTAACACAATTAAATAAAAAATAATGTATAGACAACGTGAGCATCAAAGACTGAAGGATCATCAGCACGGCTAACTGCCCAGCTGCCCCAGGGAGGAGTTGTCACAGCTGGTCACCCAGGGAGTGGATGAGGGGGGCAGCACCACAGAGCTGCAGCAGCCAAGGTGGGAACACCACCACAGCATCCAGGGCACAGGCACCAGATGAAGGAGAGGCCACAGGCTGCTGCAGATGACGCCCTCTGCTAGCTAGCCACCAGGCTGTCACCTCATAGTGTGAAAAAGGACAGAAAGAAGAGGGCAGACAAGAGGCCTGAAGGAGGACAAGGAGGAGAGACATGGAGGGCACTGGGATGTCCAGTGGGCACTGGTGTCATAGTGAGTGGACAGACATGGAGGGCAGTGGGATGTCCTGTGGTCACTGGTGTTAATAGTGAGTGGACAGACATGGAGGGCAGTGGGATGTCCTGTGGTCACTGGTGTTAATAGTGAGTGGACAGTGGGATGTCCTATGGGCACTGATGTCGTAGTGGGTGGACAGACCTGGAGGGCAGTGGGATGTTCTGTTGGTCACTGGTGTTAATAGTGAGTGGACAGTGGGATGTCCTGTGGGCACTGATGTCATATTGGGTGCAGACCTGGAAGGAAACAGGTTGTCCTTGGGCACTACTTTCATGGTGACAGGTGGATAGACTTGGAAGGCAGTGGGATGTCCTGTGGGCACTGGTGTCGTAGTGGACAGAGATGAGGGTCTCCAGCAGTGCGAAGTCCCCAGGTGTAGGGGCACCTGAGTGCAGTGCTTGGAGCAGTAGAGACACGGGGGCTCAGGGGCCAGAGTCAGGGCCCCCCACCTGACAGAGCAAAGTGGACACCAGGTTTGCCCCCGGCGTGCAGTTCATCTCACAGTCGGTGACTCAGGTGTCTGTGTTGTTGAATGACTAAATGATTTGCAGTATCATAGGGAAAATAGAATCCCTCCTGAAATGTTAGAAAGACGTGCCTTCCACATTTATGAAATGAGAACAAGAACTGTTTAGCCTAAGTATACCATTATGGCCCTTCTCTTCTCTCCCCTGAAAGCCACCCATGTTTGGTGTCCCAGCCACCCAGGGTGACAGTTGTGTTTTCAAGCTCCTGTGGTGGGGACAGATGCCTGAGTTATGGCTCATACGGTGAGAGAAGCTGCTTCCAGGTTATCTCTCAGAAAGAGCAGGAGACCCTGGGAAGTCTGAGTGAGGGCGACGGACCGTGTCACCGTCCCAGGTCAGCTGGCCCTGCAGCCTCAGCCTAGAGGAGCAAGGTTCTACTTGGGATCCCTGAGTAGGCTCCTTGCTATGGGCCTGGGCTGTGAGGGGGAAGCCTTAGGAGTCGGGTGGACAGGAACGGGCAGTGCCAGATGGTGGCATTACCTTGTCACTGCCGGTGAAGCAGCCCTGTGTAGGAGAGGCTCAGAGGACAGACCCCACTCTTTCCCTCCCACTTTGCAGCAGGTGTTGGGGTGTTGGTGGGGTATATGGATAGGAAGTCTTCATCAGCCGTCTGCAGCTCTGCCTTTTGCAGCTGGGATAAATCTACAATAATTCCAACTGACTAGCAGCATTTGTCCTGCCAGAACAGAACCATCTCTAGTATGATTCAGAGACAGACCCCAAAACACGTGACATTATCGCATCTGGTCATCGTGGAGGCCACTGATCCCCAGCAGATGTCAGCTCGTACCCGACTCCTTCCAGGCCTCTGCGTAGGTGAGAGGAGCTGGACATCCACCAGCCAGGGAGCGGCACTCTGGCAGGTGGGAGCCGATGGTGTGGGCGAGGGCGCGGTGCTGAGGTGCGGCCCTGCCTTCCTCTCCGCCTAGCTTGCCACGTGGGTGGACGCTGGCCAGGGCCGAGCAACCTCACCATGGTTCCACCGTGCACAGCTGCCAGGGTCCCACCCTGACCTCCCCTCCTGGGTGACCCTCCACCACCCCTCTCATTCCACCCTCCAGGTGGGAAACAGGCCACCACAGTCCTGCAGACGACTTTGGTGGAGGCTCAATCAGACTGTCCGTGTCTCTGCACAGAGGGACGAGGAACAGAAGCCACAGACCTGATGCCTGGGGTCTGAAACCCGAAAACCCAAACCAAGAGACTTCGGGACCCTCACTGAGGCTCCTGGGAGCCAGCCACCTTGCGAGGCACTTTCCCGGACCAATTCCGGGGTCCGGTTAGCACTGTACTGCTTCACGGCAAGGTACCTCCCCTTCCCGCGGAGTCCCTAGTGGATTATCTTCACACTAGACTCCTCGAGCATTCGACATCTGTCCATCTGTCCACCCATCCATCTCTCCATCCGTCCATCCATCTTGCCTTGTTATCTCACTCCCGAACTTCTTACCCAGCTTTTATTTTCATGTTGAAAAAGAGAGAATGTTGCATTTTATTACTTATTTTATCCTAGGGGAAAAAACTAAAATCGTTCTCTACAGTTCCTCCTCAAAGTGCCCCTGGGCTTAACTGGAGCACCCAGTTGCAAGGCACCTTCAAGGAGACGGGCCGTCGGCAGCTTGGCTGCGTTCCGTTGGACCAGGACAGTCTTGCTACCATGTCACCCAAGGGCAGCAGGCCGCGGGCGGGGCAGCCGCTGCAGTCCGCTCCTGTGATTGCGACCTTTCCATGACAGTCGGGCAGCCTTGCTGTTTCCTGGATGTCAGTGACAGGTGCTGGAGAGTCAGGCTGACACAGGACTGGCGGAGGGAGCCCTCCCGCTGTCATCTGAGGGCACTGGGCACGCTTCGAGCGCCAGCGGCGGGGCCGGGCCGTCTGCAGGCTTCACTCAGTCACCGTCTCCTGCTCACGCGCTCTGGGTCCTGCTGGGGCTCGGTCGTGGCGAGGGCGGCTGGAAGTGAGCAGAGCCGGCCTCTTCACACAGGGCTTGAGGCCCCTGCTGGCCCCTGTCCACTGACACCTCGGCTCCGCAGGCACTTGGCCTGCTTGGACACTCTCGGTGACCGCAGTGTCTTTCATGTCCCTGGCTCACACATAGGCTCAGTGTTTGAGCCCCGCCTTCCGTGGACCCTCTGAGGCTTGGTGCTCTGGGGCTCCTTACGTCTCTCTATCACATGCTGAATTTCCAGAAGATTCTGGGCCACTGGCAGTTTGGAGTCCAGACTGGGCATGAGTCCTGAGGCCCGGCTCTGTCAGAGACGGTCACGTGGCTTTGCTCTGACACAGTTCTGTCGGCCCCCAACTAAATACATAAAAGTCAAAGGCATGGAAACTGTTTGCCCAACATGAAAGCAGCACCTGTTGTGGCTGGGCTGGTGGCCGGCTGGCTGAGCACCTGCCCTCTGCGCGGCTTGCCCTCCAGGCCAAGCCCACTCTGGAGGTGCTGAGAGGCCCCCTGCTCAGCTGCCCAGATGTTCAACGTCTCTCAGCAAAACGGCCGTTTCTAGCCGGGCCGGACGTCAGGGCTGCTCCTGGCTCCAGGCCCCTGATGCTCTTGCGCGGTGCTCAAGGCCGGCGCCCCAGGGTTCCCAGGCACAGCGGGCTCCCCCGGCGGCAGCACCCAGCGACCGTGGGTGGCAGAGTGGACTCAGTGAGGCCCAGAGCAGACAGACCCTGGGACACACACAGGCCAGGGGACGCAGCCACTGATTGACTCAGCCAGGCTCAGGACAGGCTGCTGGGTGTCTGTGACGGACTCTGTGGTCCAGAGGAGGACGGAAAGACGCGGGCACTTCCCACCCAGAGAACAGTTCCACGCAGAAGGACGGTCGCCGGGCTCTGCCTGGAGAAGGGAGACGGCATTCTCCCTCAGGGGGCTGCGACCTGCTGGGCAGCGGGGCGTGAGGGACAATGTGAAGGAGGCGTGGTCAGCACTCTGATCAGAGGCCTGAGAGCTGGCCAGGGAGGGCGGACTCCAGGGAAGGAAAAGCTAGATGGAGATCAGGCAAAGGTGCAGGGTCACGGGGAACTGGACGGGAAGCTCGGGGTGTGCACGCAGCTCACCTGGGAGGTCCAGGTCACAGGGCAGGGAGACCAGGGCAGCTGGTGAGCCGGTGGAGGGCAGGGGCCGCCTGCCGAGGCCCTTCCTCTGGCTGCATGGTGGACGGTGCGCGGCAGCCCCGGGCTCTTGCAGGGCTTTTGTGACCCCATGCGGCTCCACCTCATGTCTGACACCCTCCCCAAGGCCCCTCTCCTAGAGCCATGTCCTTGGGATGAGGGTTCCGCTGGGGGACCCTGAAGCATTCCGTCTGTAACAGTAAGTCCATCGGCTGAGGCGTGAGCGGAGAGTGGTCCATGTAGAGAACTTGGAGCCGGCCACGTTTCCAGGCAGGCAGGAATGCCAGGGCTCCCAGGCGACCTTGATCCCTGGGCCGTCAGGGGCCCTGGCCACAGTGTCCCAGCCTCTGACACCTTCCTGCAGGTTTGCCTGAGTCACAGAGGGGCAAGGAGGTGAACTGAGGCACAGTGAGGGGCAGGCTCCCCAAGGGGCAGGCCTTGAGGGTCCTGGTGATGGAGCCCCTGGGTGGTCCTGGTCCAGCCAGGCTCCAGAACAGCCATGTCTCTGCCATCCCCACACCAGGGGGTGCGTAAGACCCTGGTTCAGAAGCACACCTTCCCAGGCAGGCTGGTGAGGCCCACAAGACCTGTACCCAGGACTGAGGGCAGATAGCATTCAGGACTTCCTAGAGCTGCTGTTATATAACCCTCGGAGACAGAAGGAGGTTTTCAGTTGTGTTTTCTATAATGTGAGCTGCAGAAAACAGGTGCTGGGCAGCTCTGGCCTCGGGTCCCTGCTGGCCTGGACCCACGTGTGTGGTGTGTGTGTGTGCAGTCTAGGTCACTCTCCACAAGGGCCTGAATGCCACAGTGTTTCCCCACCTGGCTTCTGTACCCAGAGCTGCAGGGAAGGCAAGGACTTCAGGTTGGGCTCCAGGGTTTGAGGAGTGAGGTCTGGACGAGGTCACACGGGCGTGGTGATCGCAGGGACCAAGGACGTCCGTGATCTGCCGCCCTGTGCTCCCCTTAAGGGACACTATGCAGGTCAAGCCCTGGCCTCGTCCTCCAGTGCTCTAGAGAAGTTGGCTCACCTCAGCGCAGCCCACGCACCGGAGGCAAGTGCCTGGCCACTGAGAGCAAAGATGATGTCCCGGAGAGTTCCGGGGTCTCAACAGAGGCAGAGCAGGAGGAGCAGGGGTGGAGCCAAGCTGGGTGTCAAAAAGCCACGTGGCCAGAAGGGAAGGGCACCTTTCAGAGCCCAGGGTGGAGGCAAGAGCCGGCTCTGGGTCACGGGCGTTTCTGACCTCCACTTTGTCTCCTTAGGGGTAACTCGGGGTCAAGCAGGTTCCTGTCTGAGCCCAGAGGATAGCGTCTGCCTTCACTTTGCAGAAGGGAAAAAGGGTGGTTCGGGGGCTGAGGCCTCCCAGCCGCCTTCTGTCTGGGGAAAACGAAGCTGGTCAGTTCAGAGGTCTGCGGCCAGACGTCCATTCAGAGCTCGGCTGCAGCTGTGGAAATCTGCATGAGAGTCATGAGAGCCTGCCCGTGTGTGGAAAGTTCCCCTAGCAGACCCCGTCCTTCCTCAGCAGAGCCACCTGCGTGGCCCTCCCTTCTGGACGCGCTCCTTCAGGGGGTGAGAGGCCGCGGTGAGGAGGTGCCCTGCTGTGGCTGCACAGTTCAGGGGCCGGAGCCACGTGAGGGGCCCTGGTAGTAAGCACCGCTTCCCGCCTTGCAAAGGCGGCCGTGGCCTGAGTCCTCGGCACGCTCAGGGGTCGGGATCTCCTCACCCACACAGAGTGCTGGAGGCCAAGAGTCACACCGTCAGGAGAGTCGGGGCCCGTGTGGTTCCGATGTGTCTTCGCAGGAGGTTCAGAGTGAGAGCGGGGTGTGTGGGGGCAGCTTCTCCTCCACACCCTGCCCGTGGGAGCAGGGAGAGGCTGACCACTCCTGTGGTCCTGTAAAGAGCGTGGGAAATGCTCTACAGAAATGTTGGTTACCAGCCCCCTGGTCTCCTTCCAACTCTCTGATTCTAGGTGCACACTTCTGGGGACAAAGAATGAGGTCCAGGGAGCCAAAGAAGCCCAACAAGGTCGGGATGAGGTGGACGGAGGGTTGACCGTCTTTCCTGTACGTTGTTTAAAAACTGACAAACACCAAGTGCTCTCTGGTAGAAATGGACTCACCCCAGTGGTAATGCAGCTGGCTTTCTACAGTAGTGGACACTCTCTAGTGTGTCTGCCACCTGCCCCCGAGGAAGAGTCCCCTGTCCTGGGCCTATCCACAGAGCCTGGGTTGGGCAGGCCTTGCGTCCACTGAGTCCAGGACTTCCCACCTGCCCACGTCTGGAGCCTGGCCCCAGCCATGTGTCTGCAGGCCTGTTCAGGCCATGTGTCTCTGACATCATGAAGTCTGCCTTTCTAGGTCAACATTGCAACGGCTGGCCTTTAATTTTTAAAATAAAGTCTTAGGTTTAATTTTGATCAGAAGAGTTCAGGAAACAAAATTCACTTTACTCTTATTTAAAAGCATCTTGTGAAGAGTAGAAATGGCCACATGTCTGTGGCTTTTACCCATCAGCCCAGCTCGGGATTAAATGACTGTCACTTGGAAACAGTCTTGAAGAGCCTCTGTCACGACACTAAAATAGAGGTCCCCGAAATCATGCTTTTGTGCTGAGGGCCGAGTTGGAGGTCCTGGGGAAACAGAGCTCGCAGCATCTGTCCATGGCCCGCAGGAGGTGGGGCCGGGCTGGGTGTGGCCAGCACTTCCTCACCATCTGCCTGTGTGGACCACACTGCCCTGCCTGAACTTGCAGGAGCCTCAGGGATGGACATCCAGTCTCTGTCCAGACTCTCTAGTCCCAGGTCCTCCGGACTCTGCATCAGCTCTCCTGGGTGGGCCCGGGGACCCTCATGTGCCACACCGTGCTCCAGGTGTGGGGGTGTGCGCTTCATGGAGCAGTGGGCAGTACTTTGGGGTCAGGCTGAATCACGGCGGTGGAAACAGACTGAAGGAAGGAGACGGGCCTGCAGCCTGAGCAGGTGCTGGCTTGGAGCTGAGGCCTCCCACAGTCACTGGCCGTGGCGGGCCTCCCCCGGAGCCCGAGCAGGCCCTGGACACCGCACTGCCCCCTCAGGTGCTGGCACACTGCTGGGGCCAGTTCTGGCTCTCCTTTTCCCGTCCAGTTTATCCTTGGGTGAAATGGAGACTCTCTTTGTTCTTGTTTTCCTCTAGTACAAATACCCTGGTGAGAGGTGACTTGACCTCTGCTCCTCCCTCGAGGACACTCATGCTGCCAACACCAGGCCTGTGCCTCTGTCACCGCCCCTCCCACCTCCCTGTGCACCTTTATCCACAGGTTCCAACTGACTCCCCCCGAGTCTGTTTCTGGGAACTGTTAGTTATGAACAGTTATTTGGGAGGGAGAGTCCCTGTGGAGCCGGGCATGGGTGTGTCCACAGTGTCCCTTAGTGACAGGGGAGGAGGAAGAGGAGGGTCAGTGTTTGGGGGACCATGTGAGCATGGGGCTCAGTCATCCTGAGCTGGCGGAATGCTTGGAGCCCTCGGTTGGAATTTCGGGGAGATCAACCTCAAAGCTTTGGCTTCAATTTGCAGACAGTTCAGCCTTCTGCTGGAGCAGGAGCAAAATGTCCCTGTGCCATCGACTTCGCGTGGGCGGGACCAGCAGAGACCAGCCCTGGGCTGCTGCTTCTGGGAGGCAGGGTGTGGGGCCCTGTGGGACCAGCTCACCGCTGTGACTTCCGCGCTGGGGAGGAGGGACACAGCCCTGTGTCAGCAGAGCACGGCTTTACGCCTGCCCAGCTCTTCCTGGGTGGCCCAAGGAGGAGGCCTAGCCCAGGGCTGTGTCCCTGTGGGTCCTCCGGCCTAGTCCTCATCTCCTCCGTGGCTCCCCCCGTGAATACGCACGGGGGCAGTGCAGCCTGGACAGGCCTCGGCCTCCTCAGGACGGCCCAGCCTCTGGGGCCGGGGTGGGCAGAGGGAGACATGTCCTCTTTGAAGGTCGGCAGGGCCTCCAGCCCATTCTCCCATCTCAGATTCTGCCACGTCAATAGATTCTGTCCAACCTGAAGCCACCGTGTCCCAACTGCAGATCTGAAACCTCGTGTCGCCGTCTGGGGGTGCTGGGCTCCTTGTCTCTGTTCAGAGAGGAATTGAAGAGCGTGACCCAGAGGCAGCAGCGAGAAGGAGGTCTATTGCAAAGCTACAGAGACAGACTTCTCGGAAGGACCCCAGAGCCGGGAATCTGGTCCTTTCCTACCTCCTCCCCGACCACGCTCTCCTCACTAGCATTGATTGGTGTCCCTTCTGTCCACACGGCTGTTTAGTTTTCCTGTTAGGTCCCTGCTTGGGAGCACGAGTACGGACATGTCTGTCTGACCGGATCCCCACTTATGTCCACGAGCACTTGTCCAGCAGGACGCTGACCTCCTCAGGAGACCCTCTGCCTGCTCCTGCGTTCTGGCCCGGCCCCCACCCCTCACCCACCATCCTGCCCTGGCTGCCTCTGTCCTGCTTCTCCCCCACTTTTGGATGTGTGTAGGTCGTGGCCAGGAACCATGGTTTCTGAGAAAGAAAATGAGAGGCAGATGACCCGCAGGGGAGGCGTGCAGGCCTGCGGGGCCCAGATGGGAGCGCTCAGCTGAGGCCCTCAAGGACTGTGGCTACCTGCTTCACCACCAGCCATAGCCGCTCGCCAGACCCGCCTGTTGTGCCTTCAGACTTGGCGAGCAAGGGCTCCATCATAAAAACTGCTCTTTGATGTCCAATCCCAGCACATAAAATCCCAAATACCCTTTTACTAAGGTGAATGAGTGAGTGGTTGGGTTAACATGTGAGCAGTCACAGACGTCCGAGGCTGCGGGGACAGAAACTCCTCTGGAAACTCCTCTCAAGCCAGGTGTCTGTTTTGCATTTGAAGAACTGAATATATTAAATATGTTTTATTGATCCGTCATGCGTGAAATTGCACCCTGACTCTGTACAACATGGGGTGTTTTCTCAGAAGTCTGTAGGGTGCCTGTGTTCCTTGGGGATGAGGAGACCTTATCTCCACATGCATCACACCCTGCCCTCTGCCCTGGCCAAGGCTGAGAAAATCAAGTCCCAGACCGATGGTGGCCAGATACGGCTGTCAGCACCCAGGGCAGCTAGGCCGGGTCCTCCCATAGGGAGCCGCCGAGTCTCCCTGCACGTTCTGAGCCAGAACGCAGGCTGGCGGCCAGGCAGAGGAGGACGCTCCTGGCGAGGGGAGGAGGCCGCACTCACAGCCTGCAGAGGGTTGGCAGGACTCTCTGCCTTGTCCTCCGTCCAGGTGGCTTCGAGGGAAACAGACGCCAGGTCGTGAGCCAAGGCAGGAGTGGTGGTTGGGAAACGTGCTCGTGCGCCACGTTGACATGTTTTGAAGCTTCAGATCATACAACCCACTGTCTGAGCAGCAGCACTGTCAGGAGTTAAAGCACCTACGTGGTGTCCAACTTTCAGACCCCCGAGGGCACCACGCTGGCCTGGGGTCCTCTCCGGCACTCTTGTCACTCAAACCTCCCTGGAGCAAAAGGTCTTGTCTTCAGTCAGGAAAATGCCCAGCACCTATGAGGTCATCAACCCATTTAACCGCCCAGCTCTGTTTCCACGTCCACCAACAGGCACGCCCAGGCTACTTCCCAGCACAGAGGTGAGAACCAGCATCACCAATAAAACAAGATGCCCTGGGCCTGTGGGTTAGAAAGAAGGCCAAGGACGGGCTGGATCCCGAAGTGAGAGAGACGACGGAAGACACACTGAGCTCCGCCACCCCGTAGCCAGGAGATGGCCTCACGGGCCGTGCGTGGGTGGGTCTTCCAGAGGACACGTGGGGCTGGTCACTGAGTCTGTGGGCCCCGTGGGCCGTAGTCTCCCACTTCTCACCCAAAGCTTTCGCTTTGAAGTGGTGGCACAAAACAGATCCCTTTTATGCAAATATTTTCCAGGAAACATTTGGAGAGTTAAATGGGGATCTCCTTCTGGTAAGTTGCGTGTGGGTGTTTAGGTGCTCCAGACTCCAGGCCTGGGCAAGGAGGCCAGGGGCACTCTGCCTCCCCAGGGTCTGTCTGCACCTGGGTGACCGCCAGCTCAGCTCACCACAGCAGAGGATCACAGGTAACTGGGCACGTGGCAGCTACAGACAGTCACTGCAGCAGCTGTAGATGCAGAGGTGATGCCCGGGCAGGAGGTGGAGCATCCCCTGGGCCCAGCCTGGCACCTCCGCGTCTCCGAGCTTCCTCTGGTCAGCTCTGATCTGCCAGGGGGCATTTCCCTGTAGCCGTGGAGCGGCACCCAGAGTTACCCCAGGCAGCATCTGTTAAGTAAATAAACGACATGCAAGTGTGTACACTCCACTGAATGTCACAGCCGGGAGGAATGCTCTCTTGACAGGTCAATTTTACATTTAAATAGAAAAAAGGGGTGATTCTGTGATAAAAGGTGACAGAGCCCTAGATGCCATGTGCCTGCCCAGCTCAGGATGCCCCACTGGGATTTCCTAGGACATCATGCAAAGAAGTGTATCTGTGAAGAGTTAAGATGGTGAATACTCTGGACACCACAGGCCGCGTGGCTTCTGTTGGAAACACTCAGTGTCGCTGCAGCTCACGGAGGCCAAAGGATGGGTCAAACTGTACCTGAAAGCCCAGCTCATTCTCCAGGCTGCCACACCTTTCCTAGTTGAAGAGCCTCGTGCTGACCAGCCTTCAACATCAAACCCCGTACCCTCCAACTCTCTGGAACCGAGCTTGGCCATGGTTCCCAAAACATACCCGTGAGCTTCGAGAACAAGCCTAGAAAAATCCCAAAGGGTTCCCAGAGAGTGAGAAGGTGGGGGAAAGCAGTGTCCCTGACCCCTGGGATCACATAGAGGAGGAAGGGCTGTCTATGGGCCCCGGAGGGCTGGGGAACACCTGAGAGGCAGCGGTCAGGACCACCTGGACAAGGCGAGTGCGACTCCCCGTCAGCGGACCCAGGAAGCTCAAAAACTCCAAGAGGAAAGGCCACACCACACACACACCCACACACACACCCACACCCACACCCACACACACATACACCCACACCCACACACCACACCTCACCCATACCACATCACTCACCACCACATCCACACCCACACACACCACACACCACACACATCCACACCCACATCACANACCCAGGAAGCTCAAAAACTCCAAGAGGAAAGGCCACACCACACACACACCCACACACACACCCACACCCACACCCACACACACATACACCCACACCCACACACCCACACCTACACCCATACACATATCCACACACATCCACACCCACACACACCCACACACCCACACACATCCACACCCATACACCCACACCCACACCCACCCACATCCACACCCACACCCACACCCACACTCACACACACCCGCATCCACACCCACACCCACACCCATACACATATCCACACACATCCACACCCACCCACACCCACACACACACATCCACATCCACACACACACACACACATACACACACACACATCCACACCCCCCCACACACACGTGAACACCACCAAGGCCAAGACAATCACGCTGCTGAAGACCACCTGTACAGAGAAATCGAGAGTAGCCAAAGAGGAGAGACCACCCCCGAGGAAGAGCACGGGAGCGGGAGCCGCAGGCCAGGGAGGAAGGCAGCCGGCACCAAGGACTCGTCGGCCAAAATCCCACCCCGCACAGTCAGCCTGAAAGTCCGACCGGCCACAGAGGACACCCCACACCCCTAGGACGGGTATGGTCCACCCCAGAGTCCGGCAGAGGCCCAAGCTCCCTGCAGTGCTGGGCACGGAGGGGGCTGCAGCCCCTGGGAAGCAGGCACCAGAAAGTTCTGCAGTTTCTCTGGGAGGCCACCTTGGTGTGCCACGAGAGCCAGCTGCGACTGGTGTCAAGTGTGCCCCAGGTGAGTGTGCCCGCTCAGACTCACCCTGCGTAGACACACTCTCTCTGCGTGGACACAGACTCACCCTGCGTGGACACAGACTCCCTCTGCGTGGACACAGACTCCCTCTGCGTGGACACAGACTCTCCTTGTGTGGACACAGACTCCCCCTGCGTGGACACAGACTCACCCTGCGTGGACACAGACTCACCCTGCGTGGACACAGACTCACCCTGCGTGGACACAGACTCACCCTGCGTGGACACAGACTCTCCCTGCGTGGACACAGACTCACCCTGCGTGGACACAGACTCACCCTGCGTGGACACAGACTCACCCTGCGTGGACACAGACTCACCCTGCGTGGACACAGACTCACCCTGCGTGGACACAGACTCACCCTGCGTGGACACAGACTCACCCTGCGTGGACACAGACTCACCCTGCGTGGACACAGACTCACCCTGCGTGGACACAGACTCACCCTGCGTGGACACAGACTCACCCTGCGTGGACACAGACTCACCCTGCGTGGACACAGACTCACCCTGCGTGGACACAGACTCACCCTGCGTGGACACAGACTCACCCTGCGTGGACACAGACTCACCCTGCGTGGACACAGACTCACCCTGCGTGGACACAGACTCACCCTGCGTGGACACAGACTCACCCTGCGTGGACACAGACTCACCCTGCGTGGACACAGACTCACCCTGCGTGGACACAGACTCACCCTGCGTGGACACAGACTCACCCTGCGTGGACACAGACTCACCCTGCGTGGACACAGACTCACCCTGCGTGGACACAGACTCACCCTGCGTGGACACAGACTCACCCTGCGTGGACACAGACTCACCCTGCGTGGACACAGACTCACCCTGCGTGGACACAGACTCACCCTGCGTGGACACAGACTCACCCTGCGTGGACACAGACTCACCCTGCGTGGACACAGACTCACCCTGCGTGGACACAGACTCACCCTGCGTGGACACAGACTCACCCTGCGTGGACACAGACTCACCCTGCGTGGACACAGACTCACCCTGCGTGGACACAGACTCACCCTGCGTGGACACAGACTCACCCTGCGTGGACACAGACTCACCCTGCGTGGACACAGACTCACCCTGCGTGGACACAGACTCACCCTGCGTGGACACAGACTCACCCTGCGTGGACACAGACTCACCCTGCGTGGACACAGACTCACCCTGCGTGGACACAGACTCACCCTGCGTGGACACAGACTCACCCTGCGTGGACACAGACTCACCCTGCGTGGACACAGACTCACCCTGCGTGGACACAGACTCACCCTGCGTGGACACAGACTCACCCTGCGTGGACACAGACTCACCCTGCGTGGACACAGACTCACCCTGCGTGGACACAGACTCACCCTGCGTGGACACAGACTCACCCTGCGTGGACACAGACTCACCCTGCGTGGACACAGACTCACCCTGCGTGGACACAGACTCACCCTGCGTGGACACAGACTCACCCTGCGTGGACACAGACTCACCCTGCGTGGACACAGACTCACCCTGCGTGGACACAGACTCACCCTGCGTGGACACAGACTCACCCTGCGTGGACACAGACTCACCCTGCGTGGACACAGACTCACCCTGCGTGGACACAGACTCACCCTGCGTGGACACAGACTCACCCTGCGTGGACACAGACTCACCCTGCGTGGACACAGACTCACCCTGCGTGGACACAGACTCACCCTGCGTGGACACAGACTCACCCTGCGTGGACACAGACTCACCCTGCGTGGACACAGACTCACCCTGCGTGGACACAGACTCACCCTGCGTGGACACAGACTCACCCTGCGTGGACACAGACTCACCCTGCGTGGACACAGACTCACCCTGCGTGGACACAGACTCACCCTGCGTGGACACAGACTCACCCTGCGTGGACACAGACTCACCCTGCGTGGACACAGACTCACCCTGCGTGGACACAGACTCACCCTGCGTGGACACAGACTCACCCTGCGTGGACACAGACTCACCCTGCGTGGACACAGACTCACCCTGCGTGGACACAGACTCACCCTGCGTGGACACAGACTCACCCTGCGTGGACACAGACTCACCCTGCGTGGACACAGACTCACCCTGCGTGGACACAGACTCACCCTGCGTGGACACAGACTCACCCTGCGTGGACACAGACTCACCCTGCGTGGACACAGACTCACCCTGCGTGGACACAGACTCACCCTGCGTGGACACAGACTCACCCTGCGTGGACACAGACTCACCCTGCGTGGACACAGACTCACCCTGCGTGGACACAGACTCACCCTGCGTGGACACAGACTCACCCTGCGTGGACACAGACTCACCCTGCGTGGACACAGACTCACCCTGCGTGGACACAGACTCACCCTGCGTGGACACAGACTCACCCTGCGTGGACACAGACTCACCCTGCGTGGACACAGACTCACCCTGCGTGGACACAGACTCACCCTGCGTGGACACAGACTCACCCTGCGTGGACACAGACTCACCCTGCGTGGACACAGACTCACCCTGCGTGGACACAGACTCACCCTGCGTGGACACAGACTCACCCTGCGTGGACACAGACTCACCCTGCGTGGACACAGACTCACCCTGCGTGGACACAGACTCACCCTGTGTGGACACAGACTCACCCTACGTGGACACAGACTCCCCCTGTGTGGACACAGACTCACCCTGTGTGGACACAGACTCCCCCTGTGTGGACACAGACTCACCCTACGTGGACACAGACTCACCCTGCGTGGACACAGACTCCCTCTGTGTGGACACAGACTCTCCCTGCGTGGACACAGCACTGGGTCCCTCAGGAGGCTGAGGAGCACCCACTCACAGCATGGTGCCAATCGCCACTCACAGTGTGGTGCCAGCTGCCACTAGAAAGGGCAGGGCAGGGCAGCAGGGACACACACACACACACACACACACACACAGCAGGGGCCCTGCTCTCGACACCCCCGGAAGACCCAACTCTGTAGAGACCAGATGTGCAGCGTGGGGCTGGGGTGGGAGGTGTAGACTGAGTTGTGGTGTTATGTGCTCAACTCCATAAATCTGGTAAAAACCACCCAAGTGTGCACTTGCAGGGGTAAGTATAGTGATGGGCACATCCTGCCTCAATAAAGCTGTGAAGGAGGTGAAGTGAACACTCTGTTTTCAAATAAGCAAAACATAGGAGATATTGTCACCAGCAGAGCTGTGGTGTAAGTGCAGGGAGAACCACACACACACACACACACACACACACACACACAATGCACTTGTTTAGCCAGGCAAAGGGCAAAGTGATGCACACCTGTAATCCCAGCTAATCAGGAGGCTGAGGCAGGAGGACTGCAAATTTGAGGACGGCATCCACAATTCAGCAAGACCTTGTCTCAAAATACAGAAGTACAGTGGAGTCTGTGGCTCCGTGATAGAGCACCCTGGGGCCACCGCGGTACCACGGTGAAGAAGTGGAGCAGGCCTTGCCTGTCAGGAAGGCAGTGCCCAGTGGGCACCTGGAGGGTCCCAGGAAGGGAGAGTGCGAGGACTGGCTGTGGGCAGACTCCCTCTTTCCCTCTCATTGAAGAACGTGCTTTAGAGTACAGCTGACTGCTTAGTGGAAACACGCCTGGAGTCCACAGGATGTGCATAAATGGAGCTCAGGCCCAGTGCCGCCCGCAGGATGGGGCTGTGCACAAGCGGGGTCCGAGAGCAGCGGGGTCCGAGAGCCGCGGGGTCCGAGAGCCGCGGGGTCCGAGAGCCACGGTGCTCACACCCAGGAGCGTCTCTGAACTATGAGGCAGGGCAGAGCTCCAGGCAGCGTCAGGGGGAGAGTCCTAAGGAGCACTCAGCCCGAGCAGTGGAGAAGCAGCAGCAAGATGAACCCAAGCCGGACTGTGCTCTGGTCACCTTAGACATGCGAGGTCTCAGAGGAGTCGAGCTGCCCACCTTCGCTGTGCCAGGCTAGGCCATGCAGCCAATGGGAGGTCGTCTGGGAGGGAGAGGGGCAGTGAGGAGGGGAGTCAGAGGGCGGGGACCACACCGGACACAGGCATCCCGCTCTGCTCTTCCAGGACAGCAGCTTGTTGGGTGTTATTATGCCACAATAAAGATGCAGCCAGCTAAAGTGAGGCTCATCAGATGCACCCTTTAAATGTGCGCCGTTCATTGTGAGTCAGTTGCAGCTCGACGCAGAAATGTAAAGTAATGATACAAGAGAAACAAAAAGTAGCAAGACCCCCAAGGGCTTGCTCTATGAGCACAGAGATGCTGTCACGTTGGTTTCTGATTTCTCCCAGAATGCCCCCAGAGCACATGCTGATTTTAAAGAAATGTTCATATGTTCAACAACCCGTCTAAAAGGTGTAGTGGGCAGACGGATAAAACAGCAGGACACCCCAAGCAAACATGCCGCCCAGGAACGCGGCTGAATCAGCGTGGGACACAGTGGACCTGAGGATTTCAGCGACAGGAAGAAGGCAGCTCTAGGACCGGGGCAAGCCCCTCTCTGTGCAGATACCGCAGGAGATGGGGAAGCCCCGGTGCCCGGGGATGACACCAAACCATGCCCCCCGGAAGCGGCACTCGACTCAGGCACCTTAGCCTGTTCTCAAGGCCAGACCAAGCCATGTGAATCCACAGCACGTGGACCTCGGTCAGAAAGGGCCACTCCCTACCCACTGGCAAGAAAACAGGGTTCTGGGTTGACAAAGAGCTAAAAAGTCGGGAATGCGGGCAAGCTGGAGAGTGATCTGTCCTACGCCTCCTGACACAGTCTCCTACTATTTATGGGATTCAGGGAATTGTGGATTCCTTTGGGTCACCTGGGGGACATCTGGCATTCATTTAGGGACCTGGTTAGTTAAAGGAGCTGTCATTCACTCGGCTACCTTGGGCGCGGGTGGGGGACACTTGACTGTCTGGGATCTGGGCAAGTTAGTGGTGGGGACGTCGTGGCGTGTGGACAGCAGCAAGGACTTTCAGAAGAGCCAGGTCTAAAGGGCAGCTGGGTCGATGCTCAGACGGGACCTTTCTGTGGTCCATGCAGGTGTTAGTTCTGAATTCCCCAAACCTGCAAACTCGGTGTTTGCTGCGTGGTCACCATCTTAATAATAGGGTCTCCACCAAAGCCTGGTGGACAAGCGATCAAGGAACAAAGCAAAATACAGAAAAAAATCCTCAGAATCCTGAAACCTTCCTGCAGAAATGAAAGGCGCTGTTCACTGGCCACTCGAGGGGCTGCTGCGAACAGCGCTGTCAAGACCCTCCAACTTCCCGACACAGTAAGCTCTCCCTGTCAGACCCGCACTCGCGCTCGGTCAGACCTGACCGTGGAACACGCACTCACCGAGGGGCGAAGGAGCACTGTTCTCCCCACAGCAGGAATCCACTGGGAGCTGGAGGCTGGCAGGAGTCTGTCCTTCCTACAGGATGGGGCCTGCGTGGATCAGGGCCCAGAGGTGGCACTCCATCCACGGAGCCTCAGGAGTGATGGGGTTGTGCATTGATTTTGATTATGAAGGTCAAAGTAAAATTCAAGATCTTTGATGATGATTTCCAACATGTGGAGAGACCTTTCCTGTGATTGCCATGAACATAGTCCGGAATTTTGAGTGCTGCACCAAGAGCCTGTAAGTCCTTCCAGAGCAGCCTTCCTACAACTCTAGGAAGGAGAAATTTCCTCTTTGTGGGTTTCTAAGAACAGAGGAAAGTCCTCTGGGGATTCTGGTTAGGTTTTGTTCTACACAGAAAGAGATATGAGAGAGAGAGAGAGAGAGAGAGAGAGAGAGAGAGAGAGAAACAGCACCATCGCTAGGAGTCAAATGCCTACTAGGAAAAAAACAGACGCTCAGCACACAAACGTGAACCCTGGTGGATTTCAGTGCTTTAGTTGGCACCACAGGGAAGGTGACCCACAGTGAGTCAGGGTTCTCTGGGGGGTCAGTGGTGCCCTCCTCTCCCTGAGGGACTTGCTGAGGCTTAGGGACAGACCTGCAGGTCCCCAGGGTGCAGGGCTGTGCATCCCGCGGGCTGCTGGACAGGCCTGTTGAGCCGGAAAGGCGCTCTGCTCAGTGACACGCTTTGCCCAGTGTGAGGGAGGAAAGGCGGGTGGTACCTGGGAACCCCCGGGGCCAGCAAAATGGAACCTACATTCTGCCAGAGAAGTTGAGATTCCTTTAGGGTCCAACCTGCAACTTTGTGATCATCTGATGACCTCACATCAAAAGAAAGACTAGAAATAAAAGCAGAAAAACAAGCCCCAGGAGCCCCCCTCACTGTTGGCAGGTGCCCCGGGCTGGGGGTCGGGAGGCGGCCCCACCGCCCGCAGCAGTGGCCAGTCACCAGCGTTCGGTGCGTATTAAAAACTGAAATAGAGCATGGAATATGCATGATACCCCGAGGGACAAGCCTAAATACGGAACAGAATAGTGCAATCCAGGAGCAGGTCCGACAGCCCACAGCAGATGCGAACTCCTGTGGGGACAGTGTGAATTGGTGACGTCACTTCCGACTCAAGGTCCTGGTCCAGTGAGGACGTCCTGGTGCGAACTGTGGGTCAGGGTACTAGCTCAGATGAGAGTCACTGCTGTCGAAATTTGGTTCAAAATGCATTATTTGACATTAATTTTGTACTTTTAATTAAAATACAAAATAAAATTCATTCTGATATTAAAAATATAAACTTTAAGGCAAAGCTTACATTCTTTTCTTTTTATTTTTGCTTATTTTTTTCAAGGTCTATATTTTATAAGCAAATATAGACCTTGAAGTGGCCACATCTGCCCACACTGCACACTGGAGAGTAAAATGGACAGATTTAACACTGTTAAATGCCGCAGTCTGGCTGGGCACAATCAGGAGCCACTTGTCAAAAGAAACTAACTTTATTTTTAGAACCACACACGCCAAACAAAACAGCCTCTCAGGAAAAACCCTCAGAGCCTCAACTGCCACCACCGGCTTTCCACAAGCCTCTCTCTCCC
>NW_025999983.1:956209-1031202 GCF_001458135.2 Marmota marmota marmota | reverse complement strand
CCATCCTCCTGCTCTTGAGGCCGATTGGCTGGGTCACGTGGGCGGAGCCAAAAAAGTCCCCCAATGAGCAGCTCCGTGGTCTGAAAGGGCAGGGAAACAGCCCAATGAGCATCACCGCAGAGGAGCCAATCAGCTAGATGTTGCTGGGACCGCTGTGAGCCAATCATCAGCCGGCAGCTGGAAGTTTGCTGGGGCCCCTTCGGCTGTGGCTCTCAACAGTTAAACTCCCTCATAGGAACTATAATGATGTGTCCAGGTCAATGCAAATAACGTGCAATGAAAAATAAACGTGATTTTCAAGCCAATCCACCCTGAGGAAGGAGCCCGCTTCCTGCCCCTGGGCATCTGCGTGCTGCTGCGAGGCTGCCTGGGAACACTGGGCACACAGTGTCCTTCTCAGGTGGAGTCAGGTGGCTCCCTCTGTGACACTGCCCCGGACCTGGAGGCAGCATTTCTCAGGCAGCGTAGTGTGGTCTCCAAAGCCCCCCTTGAGTGTGTGGTCACCTCTGGCCTGTGGCACTCTGTGGTCACCCCTGTCCTGTGGTGCTCGGTGGCCACTACTGACCCGCAGCGCTCTGTGGAGGGCTCTTTGCCCTGCAGAGCATCACACCTGGGGCACCTGGAACAGTCAGCTCACTGAGTTTTGCAGATGTCCAAAATGTCTGGTTTTCAAGATGCACCACGAGAAATCGTCCGGCTGGTGTCCCCACACACCTTGTGAGAAAGCCCTGCATGAACGGCAGCCCCAGGCTCACAAAGAAAGTCCAGGCTCTTCAAAGTTCTGATCTCACGGGATCTTCACTTTTTGCCATAGGCAACACGCCCTGCCAGTCCTCCGAGACCTGAGGCTGTCAGTCAGATAGGGTGGCCATGGAGCAAGCAGCTCCAACAACCACACAGTGCCACTCCTCAGGACCGACATCACATGAGGCTGCACCCTCCAAGGTTGGGATTTGGTGTATCCCATGCTGCTCTACCAACGGTCCTGAGGTTGGGCAGGCCTCTGTTCAAGTAGAAGTCAAAGCTGCTCTGCTCTGTGAAAACACACGTGGCTACTCTGAACTAGAGGGTTCCAAAGGTCCGAAGCGTCTACAGGTGCACACCCTTCAGTCTCAGACAAGGCTTCCTCCTGCGGCTCCACTCTCTGGAGACTCCTCTACACACTAGCAAGGGAAGGCGTGGGAAGGCAGCCTGTCGGGGGTTTGCTAGGGCGCCCACTTGGTTCCACAGACAGGGTGACTTGGACAGCAGGGAGTCGTCTGCAGCTCTGGATCCTGACATCGGAGCTCCAGCTGCCAGCCAGCCTGGCTCCTTCTGAGGACTGTGGGGAGAGTCTGCGGGGACCACCCGGCTGCTAGTGTGACGGGCAACTTCCGGATACCTTGGCTGGTGGGCGACTTCAGCACCTCTGCCTTCAGCTCACATAGCTCTTCCTATGTGCCAAATCTGGGTCCAGACCCCCCTTTCTTAAGGATGCCAGTCAAAGTGGACTACCTGTGTCTAGTCACATTCACAATGTCCTTGGATCCAAGTTGGGTCACATTATTAAGTACTGGGAGCTAGAATTTCAAGATATGCATGTGAGTGGATGCAGTTCAGCCTATCACGTGTGTCTTAGCATCGTCACAAACATAACTTTGATCTCCAGGAGCCCATATGGGACCTCAGGTACCTTCAAGGGTCCACAGACCATAGCCCAAAAGCCCACACATCAATCTGTTAGGATGCATACCATGTTCAAGGACAGTGAAGCCCCGAGTCCTTGAATGCCTCCTTCTGTTCCCAAAGACCTCACTGAGCGAGGGGAGCACGGAGAGCAGGCCTAGTGCACAACGTCTCGAGGGGCACTGCTCTCTGGGAGCCGGGGCCAGTCCTGCTACTGGCAAAGCTACCCTCCTGCATGGTGGCAGGGCAGTTGCTCCTGGTCAGACGAGCACACAATGACGTCGTCGCTGCTCCTGCAGCCCAACATGTCAACCCTCTCTCAGGGAGCAGTGCACTGGGCTGGGGCCCTGCGGAGAGGACCATGGCATCTGCTCAGCTGGCCACCATGGAGAGGAGGCACTGCTTGGCAGAGCACTGTGAGGGACAGGGAGCTGGCCACCAGCCCGTCTCCACTGACCCCTCCTTGCAGCAGTCCTGGTCTCCCGCCAGCCCTGCCCAGCAAGCCCCACCCCCACGCTGTCTCTGGCACTTTATTTGGCCCCTCCTGCTGCACAGGCCTGGCACACGTGGCTGGTGGCTGAGGTTTGGCACACCTGGCTGAGGGCCTGGCACACCTGACTGAGGTGTGGCACACCTGGCTGAGGGTGTCGCACACCTGGCTGAGGGCCTGGCACACCTGACTGAGGTGTGGCACACCTGGCTGAGGGCGTCGCACACCTGGCTGAGGATCTGGCACACCTGGCTGAGGGTGTGAAACACCTGGCTTAATGCCTGACAGAAGGAAGCTGACCAGGCTGCCCTGCCTCGTGGGCAGACGGCCTCCACGGCTCCATGGTGGGCTGCGAGGGAGCTCCCATGGGCTCCATGAGGCACGGCTCCCACCTGGGCCCTGCCTCACAGTGAGCGGACTCCTGAAGGCCCAGCTCCAGACCCGGCCACCTCAAACCTTGCCACATGTATTCTGGGGACACAAGTGTCTGGTCACCACGGCCATCCTGCCACGACCTCATGGTCGCTCCTCCTGTGGAGAAGCCTCACACATCGTTCCTGACTGGGAGGTCGTGAGATGGCCTCTTCCCGTCGACCCCTGTGTGTGCATGTCCGTCGAGTGGGGGCCCCTCGTCCTGTTTCTCAGGTTGCTAATGAGATGGGCAGAGCCTCTCCGCCCTCGCTGGCTGGAGAGGGCTGATACCCGGGGAACAGGAAGTTTCGGATCTTTATTTTGCAACCAGCAGCTTTTCTGATTGCCTTCTGTCCTCAGGGATGTTTCAGAGTCCCCGAGAGCCACAGGGCTGCACACCTGAGGCACCCCCAGGACGGACGAGGCCCCGGTCTCCTCGGCACAGAGAGCCAGAGGCGCCAGCTCTCGGTCACAGGGTGCTGACATACCACTGCTGCTTACAGGAAATACACCAGGAACCTGCGTCATAAAGACCCTGGGGACCCTCAGCACATTCCTCACTTCCCCGCCAGCTGCTCTTCCTGCCACGCAGCCTGTGGCAGGGACAGCCCCTTGTCACCCTTAGGGAGGGATGTGGAAGGGCCTGGGCCACAGGGAAGGATGGAGAGGCTGGGCCTGGCACACATGGCTGGGGTGTGTTAGAGTCTGTAAACAAGTCAGGATGGTGCCTGGCAAATGTTAGAGTCTGTAAACAAGTCAGGATGGCACCTGGCATTTTGCCAGAGGGAGTGGTTTGTGAGGTGGCGCCAGCGAGCCATTAAGTGTGGAGATTCCTTATTGGTTGACTGCTGTATCTAGTTTATGCTAATTAGAAAAGCTGTGTGGAATGTATAAATACCCCTCCTGTCCTGCAATAAAGGGCTCCCACTCCTGCTGTATCGATCTACACAAGTCGTTCGTCACCCCCCCCAGCTATTTTGCCCAGCCAGCTCGACTCCAGCAGATGGTGGCCCCGTTACGGGGAGCCCCGGGACACTCGGGGGTAAGTGACGAAAAAAAGCTGCCCGTCCATAGATAGGACGGGAGCAAATCTGCTCGTCCCTAGGCAGATAGGGCAAGAGGAAAAACGGCCATTTCGAGAAAATGGAGAAGATTGATACAGTATGTTTGTGTCTTGTTTTGTCTCAGTGTATTGTATTGTCTTTATGATGAAAATATGGAAGGGGTGTTAGGTAAATTACTAAGGGAAGGAGGCACCCCAGTGGAACCAAGAATAGTTAGGGCATGTGTTGATGGAAGCCCAGGAACTCTAGTCAGAAAGAAAAAGAAAGTTCAGAAGAAGAAGGATTATCAGGAAAAAAGTTGCAGCAAAAGGCTATTACTGAATACTTTTCGTTACCGGAGGGTGCGTGAAGCCGCATGGAGGCTGCCGCGTATAGGAGCAGGTCATGGTGCAGCAAGGGCTTTCCAAGCGGCGGCAACCGGCTCTTCCCCGCCCCCCGCCCAGGGAGCGGGACGCCACTGCGAGAGCCCAAATCCAAACCTGTGCCCAGTAGCAGTTTGAGACCAGGACTCTCCCCAGGGCCATCTGGGGCTGCCCAGGACACTACAGCCAGCAAAAGATGCGACCAGTGTCCCTGATGTTTGATCATTTCCAAGGCCAGTAACTACAATGGTTCTCCCACACCTGGAAGCTAATGAGTAATGAGCACTATTAAGGCTTATTTCAAATGTAGAAAACCTTGAGATAATGTACTAAATTGTTCAGAAGGTTGTTTTCTTAGTGGAATGCTACAGGATTTTCTTTAGCCATCCGGAGTTCCTGCCTTCGTCCCAGTGCCGGTGAAAACGAAAGTGGAATTATTTCCAGTGTTGCTGAGAACCGGACGAGACTTCGGATCAAGCTAGCTGCCTGCAGAACTTACCTGGACTGTGATTTAAGCTAGCTGCCTGCAGAACTTACCTGGACTGTGTTTTACCTGGACTGTGAGTTAATCTATTGAGACACTGCTTTACCTGGACTGAGACAACAAACTGTAATCTACAACAAATTGAAACTCCGTATCTTTCCTAACGGTGTCATTGCTGGTATAATTTTTCCAGGGGCTTCTTGCATGGAGTCATCAATTGGCTTGGTATTGTGGCATTTTGTATCCTCCCCTTCTGCCTGCAGCAGATTGTTTGTGGTGTTTGTGTAAAAACCACTATGGTCATTATTTAAATTAAACAAAAGGGGGAAATGTTAGAGTCTGTAAACAAGTCAGGATGGCGCCTGGCATTTTACCAGAGGGAGTGGTTTGAGAAGTAACAAAAGCGAGCCATTAAGTGTGGAGATTCCTTATTGGTTGACTGCTGTATCTAGTTTATGCTAATTAAGATAAGCTGTGTGGAATGTATAAATACCCCTCTGGTCCTACAATAAAGGGCTCCCACTCCCGCTGTATCAATGTACACAAGTTATTCGTCACCTCCCGGTTATTTTGCTGCAGCCAGACTGCGGCAGGGGTGTGGTCAGGGCAGGGCCGGAACAGAAGGGCATGGAGGGTCTCCTGATGCGCTCAGCTTCCTGCCTGGCGAAAGTGCTCGTGGACACAAGCGGGGACCCAGGCAGACAGACCCTTCTGCACCGTGCTCCCAAGTGGGGGATCCAGCAGAGAAACTAAAACAGCCCTGTGGACAGAGTCAGTAGCAGTGAGGAGCCCGTGGACAGGGACGAGTAGGAAAGGAGGGAATTCTAGAGACCATGAAAAGACCAGGCCAAGCCCCACTGACCCAGCTCTGGGCTTCTCTCAGGGAGTCTGTCTCTGCACCTCTGTCCCCTCTGCCACAGCCCTCCGCCCGCGCTGTCTCTGTCCTGTCCCTCAGTCCTTTACTGAGCTCCCTAGATGGGGACACCAGGACTGATCCTGAGGCCAGCTCTGAGAAGAGTGAGTGCTTGCTGCCCTGGCCTTGCCCACTCTAAGGACAGTCCTGCCCTGAGCCCACTTGAAACCGCCGACTCTCACCTCTCCGCTCCCTCCCTCTCAGGCCCTGGACCTAGTGGCCCTTCTGCGCATGTCCCTGCCCTCCTCAGCACCGACACCCTTCTCTGACCCTGGCACTTCCTCAGAGCAGAGTGTCCTCTGTGCGTGTCCCCAGAGCCCTGGGGCTATCTCCACAGCAGCCCCTTGTCTTCCTTCTTCCCTGCTGAGAGCCACAGAATGGCCCCTGGCATTTTGCCAGAAGTCCTGGTTGAGAGGCGAGCCATTAAGATGATGCTGGATTGATTCAATTGTATATAGACACCTGCTGTCCGCCTAGGGCGCGCCCCTGCTACTTTGGAGTTCTCCCAGGGATTTCCTGGGGAGTTCACGTTGGTTGGTGAAGTTCCGGTGGAGGGAGTTCCGATTGGTGTGGTGTGCTGGAGAGGGGCCGTGTGGGTGGCGTTCGGGAGAGTTCCCGGGGAGTGCGCGTGGAGTGCTGTTGGAGTTCAGGCAATAAAGTTTCCTGTTTGAACATACAAGTGCTTTGTGGCAGCTCGGTGATTTGTGCCCAGCCAGACTTCGGCAGTCCCCCACCCGCCAGGCCTGCTGCGTAGGACCATGCCACGCTCCCAGGAAGCCCCAGCCCCTGGCTGTGCAGGGAGCTCAGCCGTGTTTAACTCATGGGCAGGGGCAGGGGAGGGGCAGGACTGTGGCCAAGACGCCAGCCTCCTCAGCCCCAGGTGCTGGTGTCCCCAGTCAGCCTCCGCCTCCTCCACTGCTCCTCAGCCTCCCCTCCTAGCTGCTGTCCCAGCTGGTTAGGTGTGACACCATTCGGAGGCATTCACGTGAAATTCAGAAAAAGAACCTAACATTAGAAATTAGCAAACGCAGACAGGGCTCAGCCCAGTTACCATTACAGGAAGGGTCCTGCACAGCTAAAGAGCCTCTGTCTTGTCACTGAGGACGGCTTTGATAATGCCCACAGCATCAGGCCTGTGGCAAATCAAGCCACCACACCACTCCCTGGCACAGCAGACCCCAGAGAGCACTGCCATCCCCCTGCCCCCGGACAGCTGGGCTCAGGGCACCGGTGGGGCAGCGTCTCTGGTGCTGTGTCTAGCACTCACATAATCAGTCAATATGGCTCCAAACCTTCTTCCTCCAGACGTGTCCGTAAGATGGGAGAGATCTAGAGCGACGGATTGAGCAAACTTCACTAAGGTCCCCGTAAGGAGCCTAGACACACAGGGAGCTCTGAGTCCTACAAGCTTGTCCTAAAAGTCGAAGTTACACAGAGGATGTAACTCATATCCATTTGTACAGGATTTTAAAATTAATATTCTGAGCCAGACTTGTTCTAACTTGAACCAGGTGTCGGCCAGCTTTCTCCTATGTTTTACATTTCAATATACCCCAAAGTCATTGTAAATACTTCCACTCAAACTTTTTCTTCGCATACGTAATATAATTAATTATCCTTGTCTTGCTTTGTTCCTCAGTGATCACAAATTACATTACATTCGAATTTAACTTAGTGGAAAAGGATTTAATTTTTCCAAATCCCATTAGTTGGAAGTGGAAACACTTGTGTGGATTATTTCAAGATTGCATGATGGGCACTGGCGGGTTTTATGGCTAGGGACTGACTTGGCAGAGAGGCTCCTCATCACCTTTCCCCACCGACATTTGGAGAGATGGACGGGGTGGGAGAGGGAGTCCAGCATCTCTCTTCTCCCAGAACTTGTTCTCAAAGAGGAGGCGCAGAGGGGCCGATGAGCGGGTCTTCCATTGATGTATCCAGGACGTGTGGGGTTCTGTCACCCCTAACGGTACTGGAGGACGGCTCTCTTGCTAGGTCCCACCTAGGGAGTGTGTCTGTGGCAGTGTCAGATCTTGTGATTTCAGAAAGATTTACCTTAAAAGAACCTTGAACATGCACCCTGCCTACTAAGGGCCTACAAAGGACCGTCGAGGCCTCTGAAGCACTCCGCTGGCTCTGCGTGTGCCTTCTCTCTCTCACTCAGGAAGCCCTAGTTCAACGCGAGTCCCCCGGCAGGGGACGTGAACACGAGGACCTGCTTCCAGCTCCACCCTGCAGCGGTGTCGTGGGACTTATGTCTATGTAAGCGCGGCTCTCGGGCGCAGGCCAGCACGATCAGGTGGCGAGGTGTCCTGGGAGTGCTTCCCAGTGTTCATTCTCCACTCCTCGGGGCACGGTGGGACAGGGGTCCTGGGGTCAGAGGAAGGGCTCGTTGGTCAGCCAGCAAAACCAGGATGGTGGGCCTGCAGCCTGACCGGCCCCCGGGGACCCAGATGGAGGCCCCTTGGGAACTCTGAGAAGCCAGGCCACCTCCAGGAAAGTGCTTTCTGCAGAGGCTCCAAGGGCCACTCAAGTGAAGAGAAAGGAAAACGTCGGTGGCCAGCCAGGAGGGAGAGGAAGTCCCACCCTTGGGCCCACTGGAGTGAGCCTGGTGTCACCAGGTGGGCAGAGCTCCGTCCACAGCAGCCTGTCCCAAGGACATCAGCTGTGGCCCAGCAGTAACACCACCATGGCCAGATAGCAAAGTAGGTCCCCAGGTGTCCAGCTTGTCAGAGAAGCAGGGCAGCACCGGCTCAGGAGATGGGGCAGGGGCCTGACCTCCTCTGGCCTGGCCAAGGCCATAGGAGAGGCCGTGAGCTGGAGGCCCAGGAGGTTGGTGCTGCAGCTGGACCGTGAGGCCAGGGAGCAGAATGCCCAGCTCTGCAGGGCCCCGTCCTCTTCCTCCAGGGCTTCCGCCCACTGGACAACACCCACCCACCTGGAGAGGACGCTCGGCTTCACTCAGTTCATCTGAAAAGCTGCCTCAGAGTAGCATCCAGCCTGGGCTGTACGGACCAGCTGGGCACCGTGGCCCAGCCGCGTGGACATGTGAGACCGCCCTCACGGGTCATGAGCATACCCCTGTGCCCACCATGCTGATGTGGGGCTGGAGACCAGGCCTCGCCCTGCCCCATGGGGTGCTGTGCCCCGGGAGGGCCCCTGCCGGCAGCACGTCCCTGGGTCCTGACGCACGCTCCTGGGAGAGACACTGCACAGGTCTCAGGGAGGAGCAATCAGCTTCAGAGAGCTCAGCCTGGCCGGGAGGCGCGGAGGAAGGAGTGTCGGCGCCACCGTGTTCCAGGCACCGCGAGGCTGCCGGTGTGGGCGTCACAGACTCCGCTGGTGGCACTGCCACTTGTGCTCCTCCCTGTCCCAAAGAGACCGACTGCTTTCACAAACGTGCTCTGGGGTGCGCCTCCCAGGCTGCCGATGGCAGGGCTCCCCAGGCTCCACCCCCGTCCCGTCCCGTCACCCCAGGCCTGAGCTTGGACACCCCTGCACCTCCCCCTGCACCTCCTGTCCCCTTGGCCTCAGGGCCTTCTCGGGAGGCTGTGCCTCTCCCCCTTCCCGCCAGAACCCTCCTGGGGCTGCAGCTGGAGAGGGGACAGTGGCTGCCCACCATGGCTTCCAAGACAGGCCGCATGGTCAGCAGGGCCCCCAGGGTCTGTTTGGGGCCTAGGTGGTGCCCGCGGTTCATCTCCAACGCTGGCTCCAGGGAGGCAGGGAAGCAAAGAAGTCCTGTGTGGGAGGATCAGCCTTGGGTCAGCTTTGCACACTCCAGTGAATCCAGCTTCGGGGAGGAGACTGGCCGTGGTGTCCAGGAAGTCATGGAGCCGGGCTGTTGGACCTGAAGGATGGGTATGCTGACCGACATGTCCAGAGTGGCCTCTGTGAGTGCAGGGTCCACAGGCCCCGGGAGTGAGTGTCCTGTCCTGGGGCTCAGGCTCTCGCAGGCTCGTGAGCAACAGGGCCATCCGCTGTCGGGGGTCAGGAGCTGGGTCGGCCTCCTCCGCCCACCGCTGGGCTCAGGACTCAGCTCTGCTTCAGCACAGACAGCACTGGTGCCCCACAGGGGCCTCGCCCCTTCCTGCAGCCGCAGCTGGTGATAAACCGCTCCACCCAGGGCTGTGTGGGGTCTTCCCCAAGCGCCCACCAAGCTGCACGGCCAGGGCTGCTCGGGGAGGTGTGGGCGTCACGGACGCCCTGCGGCCAGCCCACCACCTGCTTGTCCCTCTCTTGCTGCTCGGCCTGGCCTGTCCGTTGTGCAAAGCGTACTGTGTGCCCCACCATTCCTTTTCCGGAGATGAAGAACAAGGCTAGAGAGAACTGTCCTGGAATAATTAATAACTATGAGAAATTGCTTAAAAGTCACAATCACTGAGTTAATAATACATCAAAATCGGTTCATCTAATAACCTCATATAAACTTTCAGAAAGTAAGGGAAACGGGTGGTTCCTCAGGCCTTCCTATCTATGTTAAAGACGTTCCGGGGACGGAGATGCTGTGCAGCACATTTGGAAAAGTGCTAGGAAACAAACTATTGAAACAGGCCACTTTTAAAAGAGCAATGCTTTTCTCAAGTTGTTCTTCTGCATCTTTTATACTCAGTTCATCATGAAGCTGCTAAGCATGCCTTCTGGGTCGTAGGGTTATACATGGAAAACTCTTAAGGGGGAAAACATATTTGTGTTTTTAATAAACTAAGCCCTAAGGAAACACCACCATGTGTATGTGACTTCTGCAAAGCAGCAGTGTGTGATTGGAGGGTCTGCCACACACACCCCGGGGTGAGGCCCGTGCCGGGAGAATCGCTCTTTCTTTAATCCTCCCTCATGGTCTCACAGATGACGCACAAAAGCCACCTGGGCCTTTCCTTCTCTTTGGTACTGGGCTTGAACACAGGGCCACTTTGCCACTAAGCCACATCCCCAGGACTTTTTACTGTGTATTTTGAGCAGGGTCCTGCTCAGTTGCTGAGGGTCTCACTACATTTCCCGGGATGGCCTTGAGCTTGCCACCTTCTGTTTTCCTGAGAAGTGTTTGCATCGGCTGCTGAGATGGGCGACCCCCACACCTAGGACTTGGACCACCAGACTCTAAATCATGGATCAGTATGTGAAAGACGCTGTGAATCAGAGTCTCCCTGGACACAGGGCGGAAAGCACCAAGTGCACCCATGGTCCCCTGCCTCCTTCATCCATCCGCCCAGGAGCCCTGCTCCCCTGGGCCTCCTAGCAGAGGGCAGAAACAGCAGGGCAGGCTCCTACACAGGGCCGTGCAGACTGTGCTCATCCTCTGCTGAGGAAGGCCCCATGACAAGGGACGTCTGGCCATGATGGCTAAGGGCTCGGGCTGGGCTCCAGCCCCCTGTGGAGGAGCACCTCGCAAGGCACCCCTGTGTTAAGGATTGCTTCCTGCCCGAGGGGGGCTGCACCCTTCAGCACCCTCAGCCAGCATGCCCCCACCCACTCACACAGGCGTGAGCCCTGCCCCGTGCCCACCCACCCTCCTGGAGTGCCATAGGAGCCACGCCCGAGCTCCAGAATCACGGGCGCAACCTGGGTCTTTGTGGCCATAAATAAAATGTTGCACGTGGAAGCAATTTTAGACTGTTAGGAGATATTGAAAATCAGACTTTACAAAGTGATGTGAGCACTTTTAAATCTTAAACACCTCGAGAGGTCTGGGCTTTACCCGCAGGGATGGAGAGAGGAGCTAGGGCGCCATGGCAGGGTGTCTGCATCCCAGAGGCTCATCTCCAGCTCTCTAAGACCCAGGTGCGGGGCGCCTCACAGCAAATGAGGTGCCTGGGCACGAGGCCCAGGGCCAGTGTCCACACCATGCAGAGAAAAGCTTCTGGAGCGTCCACTCTGCCCCCTCATGCATCCTGAAGCAGCGAGTACCCGGGTCACCAGTGAGGCAGGAGCAAGAACCCAGCTTCCCTGAGGCCCGAGCAGAGGGAACCCAGGCCAGTGCCCTGCAGGGTCCAGGCTGGGCTCTGGGCAGGGCCGCCACGGGACTCACCCTCCACTGCCGGGCCCCACTGCCCACCTGAGCTTCAGGTGCCAGGGAGTTCCCCAGGTGAGGACCCCCATGCTGCGTCTCCCTCGTCTCCCTGGCTGGAGCTCCGGCTGCATATGTCGGAGGCCCTAACTCCAGGGCCAGGCACCTCTCACAGCCCCGCCTTGGCCCAGGCACCCCATTATTTCCCAGAGTGACAGCAGACCAGCACCTCAGTGAGCCGTTAGCAGCAACCGTCTGCATTGGGAGGCAGGGGAGGGAGGGGGTCCACACGGACAGTCGGGGCTTCAGCACAAGTCAGTCCCCGACTTTCTTATAAACAGGGAGGCGCTGTTCACCACTCGAGATCCGCCAGGCACCGTGCGGGAGCTCATTGCCCGATTTCCGTAAAGTAGCTCTGTGACGATGTGGGAATAGGTTTTATTAGAAACAAAGGACGTTCAGCATTCCCACGCCTAGCCTGCAGGCGCGCTGCGTGGACAGGGACTCCATGTGGCTGCTGTCCTGGGAAGGCAAGTGACAGGCTCCACTGGACGTGGCAATCTAGAGCCCGGCTGGTACTTTGTGTCTTCACCTTTGTTAGCCTTGCTTTTCCTCCTAATTGTCTTTACTCTGTCTTTTACCAAAGTTGCCAAGTTTTAATGAACCTCTGCAGGCCCCTGGGCACAGTCCCTGGGTCCTGGGAAGAGCTGGACTCTGAGGGCAGGGAAGCACCTTGCTGTGGCCCATGCCCCTCAGCCTGGGTGTCCCTGCCCTGCCCTGGAGGACGGCTTCCCACAGTGTGAGGCCAGACACCTGGCGGAGGCGGCCGAGCCGGGGTTCAGCTCTGCAGTTCACCTACGCAGCAGCCTCAGGCGGGTCTCCAGAACCCGCTGGCCTCGTTCCGCCATCTGAGAAATGCGGGAATTAGATTAAGAGTGTTCCTCACCTCAGCTCTAAGACTGGTGCCACTCAGCGATGAGGGAATTCTGAGCGAGCTGCCACCTGTTAGAGCAAAGTGGAACTTCTGGTACGCGCTGCTCTGAGAGGAGGGAGGCCTGGCTTCTCCCACCCGGAGGGGGTGCACGCTGCCCAGGCACCTATGCTGTGCTGACTGGCCTCTCGTACCAACGAGGGGGCTTGGACTAGAGCCTGTGAACACTTCTTCTGAGCTCTGGGATTCTTTGACATTTTCAAGAAAAATTTAAAATAAGAGAAACCCAATACCCTTCCTCAGGCTCAGGTGTCCCCTGCTTGCTGGCCAGTACTAGCCATGTGGCAAGAACCCTCGCTGGCCACAGCACAGGACAGTACTCCGAGATGCAGCCTGGAAGGGAATGATCAAGTTGATGTGGAAGAGATGTGGCTGGGGGGCTTCCAGTTCCTGATTGTGTCCCTCCGGAGGGTCCCACAGCCTCTGCCAGGAAATGGTGGTTGCCCCTCTTCCCAGAGGAGAGGGAGCTGGATCGCACAGAGCCCCACGCCATGGGTGGCGCGCGAGAGAGGGAGCGGTGGAGGAGGGGTGTTGGGAGGAAGGGAGGTAATGAGCATCTTCAGAAACCCTTCTGTTTAAATTCACTCTTGATTGATTGTTAAGAAATAAGGGAAAGATTCCATGGCCTACAGCTAAGAGTCCGTCTGAGGCAGCCTCCACCCCACTCCGTCTTTCATCTGCGCTGCGTTCACAGATTTTAATAACTTGCAGATGATTCTCCCAAATGCACCACCGTGGGGGTCAACTCACGGAAAGCTTAGACAAAGGGAAGTGAGAAGGAGGAAAGGGGAGGGTCATGGTCACAACCAGAGAGGGAGAGGCAAGACAGGCGTGTCATCGGCATCCAGAGCAGAGGGAGAATGGAGTCATGGTCACTGTTCCCTGAAACCAGTGACGGCCGACAAGCTGGAGAGGGAAGCGGCACAGGGGCCATGGATGGAGACCAGCTGCAAGCGCGGCGGAGCCCACAAGCCTCCAGCCATCCCTTGAAGCAGCAGCGGTCCTCGTGTAGAATCAGAAGACAAAGACGGTGGGTCGGGGGAAACCACAGTGACAAGGACCCACTGTGCGCCATCTGCAGGAAACCCCCGGCGGGCAAGGTCGGGCACAGATCACAGCACAGGGATGGGGAAGACGCCAAGCTAGTGAACAGGAAGCCAAAGGAGCGTGAGGTTCAGGCGGAGCAGACGTCGGGAGCAAAGAGCTCTGGGAGCAGGGTCCTTGCGCAGTCGGGAGAGAAGGTGGTGCTTGTGCCCAGTGGCTCTGCAGAGCTGTCGTGGCCTTCCGACTCAGGAACGACCGAGGGAACCCAGGAAGTGTACCAACGGGGGGGGGGGCTTGCACTGGAGCCTGTGAACATTTCTTCTGAGCTCTGGGATTCTTTGACATTTTCAAGAAAAATTTAAAATAAATAAATTTGAAATAAAATAATTTGTCTTTACGCTGTCTTTTACCAAAGTTGCCAAGTTTACATGAACCTCTGCAGGCCCCTGGGCACAGTCCCTGGGTCCTGGGAAGAGCTGGACACTGAGGCAGAGCGGGGAGTGGCAGCCTCCGGGTGTCTCTAGAGTGACCATTTGAAACAAAAGGTCCTGCTGCCTTCCAGTCCACTGAGCCAGAGGACCTGAGCCAGGACCCTCTGCCCCTGCAGTGCCCCACTGTCCTCTATTAGCACTAGAGTTCCTGGGGACAACTGGGCCACCTGAGACCCTCTGGTGGGTGAGGGTGAGGTGTGGCTGTGAGAAGCCTCTGGTGATGTTCCCCTTGGCTCCAGGTCACCCGGATTCGCCAGTCCTCAGCCGGGCACCTTCGGGAGAACCCCTTACTGGCCCTTGTGGTGTGCCCTGCACTGGGGCACACACCCTGTCCCTCTGGAGCTCCCTGGGGTCAGGCAGACCCTTCGCCTGCCCACTGGTGTTGTGTGGCAGACACTTTCACAAAACTCCTTCAGAGAACAAGGGTCTGTTTGGAGAGGACGGGGCGCACTGACCGCCGAGAGTCGTAACGCCCTACACACCAGACAGGCTCCTGAAGATGAGGAATCGGCTACCCGTCACCTTTGCTTTGTTTTCCACCTGGACGGAAAGCCTAATGGTTGGACGTCAGCCTGGGCTGCCCCTCCTCTGCATGTCCACACCACCCCCGCAGGACTCCACTGCAGACCACCGCAAGGTCCTGCATCCGACCTTGCTGAGGCCTCACCGTCTTGGTTGGACGTGAAGGCTCTGTTTCTTCTCTCCAATGCCCTCCAGTCCTGCTGGTGCCCGCTGCACTAGGAAACTGCTGGCGGCCAGCGGTCAGCAGCATGGGCTTGCAGATCAAGGGAACCGGTGAGCAGAGGCAGGGAGCCCTCCAGGCACACGCCATCTGAAAACAAGCTCTTACAGCAGGTGGCAGAGGGAGGTGTGGGCGGCCAGCCAAGGCAAAGTGTGTCCCAGCTGTGGGCGGCCGTCCGGTCATAGACACGGGTTCTGTGGAACGTACGGCCTGTAAACTGTGATTGCCTGATGGCCAGAGGCTCTGCCACCCAAACTAAGACATGAGGTGGACGTTCGGCCCGGGAGCGGAGGAGAGGAGCGGGCACTGCTCAGAGGGGCTGCCACGGGCCACGGCCACTGTGGATTAGAGAGAAGTCGGGACACAGCCTGGGCAGGTGCCAGCCTCCTGCATCCCTGTGCAGAGACCCCAGGAGGCAACAAAAGTGACCAACCCGAGACTGCTCTGCTCCTCAGGAGGGACGTGGCCTCCCACCCCGCAGGGCGCTCGGCAGCCCGTGGAGCATTGCTTCGCAGTTCCCGTGGACAGCTGCGCACCACTGAAGAAGAGAGGCCCGTTTCCTGCCTTTGCTGACTCTCAGGCAGGGCCCAGGTGTGGCCTCCAGGAACGTTTCCCAGAGAGCAGAGGTGAAAGGCCTTGCCCAGTGCGCAAGCTAAGCCCGTGTCACATCCATCCCCAGGACATGGGATAGCATCGATTTTTTTTTTTTAAATATCAAGAACAGTTTTTAAAAATGGGGATTCGGGGCAAGAGAAGAGAGAGATGGGCCCCAGCCCCTCACGTGTTCCTTAGGACCCCATGTTTTTACCTGGTAGCCATGGGCCCATGGAGTGGACCTTGACACCATCTGACCACGGCGACTCCTACTCTCCATCTTCAGCATGAGCACATTTATTATGCAGTAGCAATTTAGCAAGGACTCTCTTCTCAATTTACAACATGAAAGTTAGGGGGAAAAAAGAAAATTTAAAAGACCCATTCTCCTTAAAACACAACTTTTAATCGACTACAATAAAACAGTAACTGTGTAGTAAGCATTGTTTAAGATGGTAACAGTTGCAAAATCTAATGATTCCAAAAAGTTTCAGAATTCCCAGAGCTGATCAGAGCAATTTTTAAGAGCTGCTCAAACCGCATCCAAATATAGTAAAGTGTGCTGTGATAGCTTACGAATGTCGATTTCAATATTTATAAGCACAAATCTCCATTTATAATGCATGGAGGGTGTAAGACTCTTCCAAGTTTTTGGCTGGAGTCAGCGTCTGCCCGTTGGTTGGGGGTGGACCATGGCATTTGAGCTGAGTGCTGTTAGTCACCTACATATTCAGGGTAGGTATATTTAGAAGTGATGCAACTGTTGGAGCCTTAGCCAAAGAAAGTCACGTTGAATTCCATACTGGAATCGCATTCCGCCAGATGCTCCGCGCCAGCATCTGTTTCACATCCAGCCTGAAAGGGGTGCCTGGGCCTGCCGTGCTGGGGCTGGGCTTGAGCTCGGGAGTCGCGGGACCCTCTCCGTGGGTCTCCTGCAGCGGGCCTCCCTGAGCTCCCGGTGCAGGCTCTCCCCCCAGCTGCCTCACAGGGGTGAGCTCGGGGCTGCTGCCCACGCCCTTCCTCGGCCTCCGGTGGCGCCCTCACTGCCCCGTTCACAGTAGCCCTGGAGAAGCCTGTTTCTGTCTCAGCGGCCACCGTTGTTGGAGTCTCTCATATCTCCTGCCCCCTGGGGCCTCTGATCAGGTTTCTCAGGGCCGTCCCTGATTGGGCCCGTTTCCCTCTCGTGAGAGCCCATGGCCTCGGGTCCACCATCCCCTGTCTCGGGTCCCTCCTGGTGACATTACCTACCTCACAGCCTTACTGTTGGCAAGGAGGAAAGGATAAGTTAAGTGATATCACAAACTCGTGCAGGGTCCAGCATCGGTGCTTGGCCTCGGCCCCCGCTGACCTTCTTATTGGGGAAATGAAGTGGGTAGAGGAGGAGTGGCCGTGGCAGGGCAGGCCAGCTGAGGAAGGTCCTGGAGCTCTGTTGCCACCACGCAGTCCCCAGGGAAAGGACACCCAGAGGGCAGCCTGGGTCGCTGTCCAGCCAGCTCCTCCCTGACCTCCCACAGCCTTGACTCGCCTAACCCGTGCAGGCAGGTGGCCTCAGTGGCGCTCTCTCGTGGGCTTGCTTGCCTTCCCAAATGGGCAAGCCAAAGTGTGCCTCCTGCTTGAGATCAGCAAGACCCAAGCTCGTTCCTCTTCAATCGGCTGCTGGGTGGCACAGCCATGGGCCCCGCAGAGCTCAGGAGACACAGCTCAGGGCCCCTTAAGGGGACGTTCCTGATGACCAGGACACACCCAGGAGCCAGCAGGCCTGAGAGGCGGCACTGGGTCACACGGCTCCAGGTGCTGCCTCCGTAGAGAACGGAAGGTACTTCTGTGACTCGGGTGTTTCCCCAGCTTATAACTTGGATGATCATCCGGAACCTTCCGCATCTGTTCACAGGTGCCCTTGGCAACCTCCTGAAGGAGGTCCTCTGGGGCGCTGTGCTCGGTATCAGCACAAGCCTGGTGGCACTGAAGGAGCCCTGGCAGTGGAAGCACGTGTGAGCCCAGAGTTCAGAGAAGGTCACGGCATGGTGCGAGAAGGCCAGAGGGGCACGCGGTCTGGCCGAGTCCCAGATCTCCTTCGCAGGTGGAGATGGGGCTTGCGTGCAGGGAGCCAGGCTCAGCGGAGCGGCTCAGCTTGCCAAGGTGGGCTCGGCCTGGCGGGCAGTGAGGACCGGACGTGCCAACGCCGGAGCCCACAGGTGGGAGCTGAGGCCACGACAGGGTCCTGCCTTCTCCCCAGCTAAGGAGCCCTGACGTTCCCCGGGCCTGGGCACAGTTGAGTGCTGGGAAAGAGCCCCCCAGAGACAAGGTGGAATGTGGCCTTGGACACGTGGGGACTGACACCTGGAGACGGGAAGTGGATTTTCACATGCTGTGTGAGTGTGCCACAGAGGGCCACGGTTGGGAGACGCAGGAAAAGTCAGTCGCACTGTGTGCACCAAAGCATTTCCACAGCGACTGGCAAGGAGGGTGTCTCCTGGGAACGTGTGTTAGCAGGGGGCAGCGTGGAGAAGGGCGGCCTGAAAGCAGATACAGTTCTTTAATCAGAACCCGAGAATCTGGACCAACTGTGGGGGCAAGGCTGATGTGGGTCTGTCATGTTCAGGTATTGGGGACCATAGAGTCTTCCAGAAGAAAGGCTCCAAGTGTCCACTAAGCAGCTCACTGGACCGTGGGCAGCAATCCCACCCTCCAGCCTTAACTGCAGAAAGCACACACGGTGTTGCTGTCACTTCACGTAAATACGCAAGAGCAAATGTCTAGTAAGAGCGGAGAGCCTCCTACAGCAAGGCCGTGGGGGTCCCAGGAACTGGACCCCCACAAGGGCAAGCACATGCCCCATATTCCCAGAGGGAATCTCACACTCGCACTTTGGTCTTTCTGCGGCACAGAAGAGACCTGTCACATGCTCACGTAGCCCACCCAGCACCTCCTTTTGTCCCACTTCTGCTCCTTACAAACAATGTCACCATCTTTAAGAACATGGCAGTAGAAGGTGCGGAAACCAAGGTGCACCCTAGTGAGCGCCACATGTGGCCTTTGCCAAGAGCCAGCACGGTGCTGGGCACAGCGCGACTGTGTGCCCCCCCCCCCTCCACACTGGACGTTAAGCCTCACTTAATAAAAGGACGTTCTCTTCCTCCCACTTCATGTCCCACAGGAGCAGCTATGTGTGCCTTCAGCTTCTTTTAAGGTTCTGCTGCAGAGCCTGGTTTTGAAATGTTGAACTTTGAGAGTACATGAAGCTCGCTGGACAGATGGGCACTGACCCCTGCAGCCGGCCTCCAATAGAGAAAGTGCCTCTACATGAGCAGAACGGACCTCCTGGGAGAGGACACGCTCCGGGGTTGGTAGCATGGCGGGCCCCACTGGCCAAGCAGAGTTCCAGCAGATGGTGCTCCCCTCAGCAGGTCAGCAACGGCTGTGGTCCTATGGCCACTCCCTGTCATTCCAAACACACACAGAGGTGGACCCTCTGTGCTGTGAGGCACTCAGTGCCAGCCTCCAGGTCCAGGCCCAAGGGACACTGAAGAGGGTCTGCATGGTCACATGCCTTCTGAAGCCTAGTGGCACTGACAAGATCACAGCGTGTGAGGTCCAGTCCAGAGAGCCACGTGTTTGTGACGCCTGCAGGCCTGGTGGGACCTGTGTGTGCTGTCTGCTGTTTCTGAGGTCACTTAGGCCCCTGCTGATCTCCCCAGGTAGGAACAACAGGCTTCCGGAACATTCCCTCTACACTCTGTCACTTCCCCTCTTGGGGCCTGTGCTCAAAGGCACCGAGTGGAAGGTACGTTCCCATGTAGGAAGTGTCCTCTGGGCCACAGAAGGATCTCATGCATCTATGGAAACTGAATTTCTACAGAAAACAACATTGAAATAGAAAGAGTGGTAAGTACAAGAAAAGGTGGTTAAATAATACGAACACACTGAGGGGAATCTGAATGTCTATTAGGTAGTTGCTCAATAAAATCAGGGCATCCTTTTTATATATTCTGTATTTGAAGTATTGTAGAAAGTAAAATTCTGCTGAGAAGTGAATTCTCCGTTTTCAGCTCATTTCCAGTTTTTTCTTCGTTGCAGTTTTCTGACAGGGCTGCCAGGTCACTCAGGGTCACAACCTGGACTGGCCCCAGATGTGTCCATATACATGAGATGTGTCTGAAACTCAGATGAGTCACATTAGCAGACTTAAAAACATGGGCTTGTGCTTTAATTATGTGAACAAATATCAGTCCTCCAACGTGGCCACCGTGACATACAGGTCTGAGGTGCTTCCCTTCTCAGGGGAGCCTGCGCCCCCTGGTGGCCACTCTGCAGCTGGCCCTCCCAGTCGCTCTGGGGAGCGAGGCTCCAGAGGCCAGGCCTTCAGGAGGCCTAGCGCAGGCAAGTTTGAAGGGATCAGTGCGTTTTCTATTTGTGTGAGCTCCTTGTTAGAGTTCCTACTGCCCCAGGCCCTGGGGCAGCGGAGGACAGCCAGGGAGGCCCAGGAGGACGCCCAGGATTCCCTGTGGGAGGCCCAAGCTCATCACCCAGTGCCCACCACCCAGGGCCAGACCCGCTCGAGTCCCCGAGACCTGGTCTCGCTCCTACTTTCTTCATTCATGGAGACCTGGGAGAGTGGCCACCTCGTTTTGAATCTGTACACGTTTGGGGTTCAATCTTAAAAATAAAGACATAAACAACAGCGTCTTCTAGGGGATGTGCTAGGCCCTCGTGGGGATCGGAGGCCCGGCAGCCTGCCACGTTGCTGAGGCCACGTCCCCGTGCCCAGCATGGAGGCCTGTGCAGGGGCAGCCACGCGGACTCCTGCACTCCCGGAGGACGAACACTTACTCCAGAAGCCCCACCAGTCCCAAGCCGAGGCTAATGCGTGTGCGTCCTTCCCAAATTTCAAGCTCTGCAGTCGACCTGAGTCAGCAATGGGGAGCCCAGGGCGCTTCAGGACACTGTGGTGGCCCTCATCTCCTCTCTGGGTGACAACACGACTCCCACCCCACTCCAGGAACAACGAGGCCACTGACGGGTGCTGCGCGGCCCCTCGGCCCGCTGCCGTCCCTTTATTGAGCAGCGATTAATAATGGTATATTTATGGCCTGTCTGTGGTGGCCAGGGGACACTGCTGCATTCATCCACTCTGACCACAGTGTCCCGGGAACAGCAGGCCGTTCAGTAGGGCTGCCTGATTTATCGCTGGAGGAGGTGGGAGGAGGAGGGGTGTCTGGAAATAGAAAACGCAGTGCTGGAAGCTCTTATTTAGGGCAGCAGAAATGGTCCCCAGACCTGGCTGCATCCTTTGCAGTAAGAGGGTGCTGTGACCAAGGGGACCTCCACAGGTTGTGTCCTGGGGGCTGTGGTCAGACGTGGCCCTGGGCATGGGCCAGGACCCATGACAGGGCCAGAGAGCTCACCTTCATCCCCACCCCAGGCTGCCCTCGGTGCTGCTGGGCAGGGCTGGCCCTCCGTGCGGCAGGGGAGGCCTGACGGCTCCTGACAGCCCCAGAATCTGCAAGTCCTGGGATGCTTTTGTTTTTCTGTCTCCCAGAAGGTTATCTGAGGTGTCTGTCGACAAAAGTGGGAAATCTGCTGAGACAGAACCAGCCCCGCCCTGCAGGAGATGAGGGTCCTAGACATGTGGACAGCGTCTGTTAGTCTCCAGGTTCACTGCCCGCCCCTCCCTCCTTTTCTCTTTCTTCTGTTTTATAAAAGGCAGTTAAAAATGCAGGATGCATTACCAGTTGGTTCCCCCAAAAGGAAAATGCAAGAAGTTTGCCAAAATGATGCCTGTGGTCCTTTGACACCGCTGTCAGGGCTGTCACTTTAATGGAAGGAGACGGCTCTCCTGGCAGGTGGCCAGCTGTCCTGTCCTGAAGGGCAGCATGATTCAGGGGTGGAAAGGTTGGCAGAGCTGGTTAGTGTTGGGAAAGGGCTTCATGTCCAAGTTCGGCTTTTTACATAATCAGAATGAGGTCTGTACCTGTCAGTAAGAGTTATCACGGGAAGGCTGGGCAGGCAGCTCCCCGGAGCAAACAAGCCACAATCCGTTGCTCTGTTCACAGTTCAGTGAAAACACTGTGAAATGCAGCTTGGGACCCTGCCCGCCTAAGGTTTTTGTGTCTGATTACCTGGCTGCAGATTTTGTTTGATTTGTTCCAAAAGAAAATCCAAATGCTTACATTTATGCCACACTTTCATTCAAAGGACGTTCTGTACACACATTAGCAGATCTGGCTCACAAATATGCCAGGAACACCCACGCAGCCGGCTGGAAGCAGACCTGTGCACAGAGGTCTTCTGCCTCCTGGAGTCGAGAGGTCCCCAGCTTTCCCCCAAGTGCCGTCATCTTGGGTGCCAGGGCAGGAAATGCTCTTGCAAACCTAGACACAGTGCCTTGGCTTTCAGGGCCCCAGCCTTGGTGCGCTGCCCTTGCACGCAGCCGCGGGACACACAGCCCCCAGCTCCCGGCGCCTGGTGCTGAGTGGGCAGCAGAAGGCTTGCTCTCCAGGCCGCAGAGCCTGCTCTCGGGAGGGGTGTGGGCCGCTGTTGGAGGTGCTCCAAAGGATGGAGAGAGTTGGTCGTGAATTCCTACCTCCAGAGACCCCTGTGCCTCCCCACTGCCGAGCTTCTGTGGGGAAAGATTCTCCTGTTTATTCCATTACCCCAGAAGCAGACTCCATACATTAAAAACTGGTCAGATACACTGGGAAGTCGACCCTTTAATCAGCCTCACACACATGTCGTCAGATTCCCGAGACGTGTCCAGGCTCCCTCCGTGGGTGGTCCTTCTGGCCCACTGACCCTTTCTCCCCTCACTGCTACTGAATTCATACAAAACCTGTGGCTCACCAAACGTAAATAAGCACCTGCTGCGTACTCAAAGTGGGAGCAAAGATGGGAGCCGAGCACTAAGGAGGACGGCTCCTGGGCTCCTGGAGAAGTTGGCGACTTCCTGACACTCGGCAAATCCACCAGCCGGCAGAAGAGACATCGCTGACCCTGGGACGGGGAGAACCCAGCCAGGCCACCACAGGACAAGGTGTCCAGGTGAGCCAGGGCTGACCATCCTTGATGAAGGCACCTGGCCTGGGAGCCCTTGGCTGGGCAGGGAGGAGGCCTGGGGACAGCTGTCCTCAGCCCAGCAGGCTGGAACTTGCAAGGAGGGGGCAGGGACCCACAGTGCTCTCTATCAAATGTCCTCTTTTCCCCTTTGATTTCCAGAGACCCCAGGTGTCCGAATGACCTCCCTAGAGCCACCACTCAAGGCCAGTGTTCTGCTGTTTCGACCCCATGAAGGTGTAGATCAAGGGTGACTCCAGAGGCTGTGGATCCTACATGGTGTCCAGGGGCCGCTGCCCCAGCCGAGTGCTGCCACCTGTTGGCAGAGCCCTGCCCCTCCAGCGCCCCAGGCAGACTTCCTCGGAGGTACCCCCCAGGGAATCACCCACCGAGCAGGTCAAGAGGCGCCCTGGGCCGGGAGGGGTGCCCACAGCCCATTCTCCACGGAGCGCACACCCCTGGAATGGAGGTCAGGGTCTCCCTGGGTCCCTGCCTCCCGCCCTCACTGTGCTCCCAGGGGGACAGAGGCAGCCAGAGGTCAAAGGACTGTGGACACCAGAAGGCTGTCTGCTAAGGGCTTCAGTGGCTGTGGGGGTCAAAGTGTTGCTTCTAGCAAGACTGAGGCTCCGGAAAGCGGCCTTTCTTTCAGAACAGCATTGGGACAGTTGGGGAGCTGCCCCAGAGCCTGACCCCCAGCCCCTCCTGCCCAGACCTGCTTAGAGTGCTGCCTTCTGCTCCTGGGCAAAGGTGTCCCTGCCCTCGTCCTAGATGCCTTTGACGGAGCAGATGGACAGGCTGACCTCAGGGAGTACAGAACAGGCTCCGCTGACCCCAGGAGAATGGCCACTCCGCTGGCCTCTCCTACAGCCCTGCCAGCCCTCTCACTTGGCCACATCTGGGCTCCTGTCCTGCATCTCAGTGGTGTTCAGCAAAAGGAAAAGTGTTTTGTGATTGTCTTTGTGCAAAGACAGGACACTGGGTGCCTCCTGGGGACTGGTGGGACATGGGACTCTGCTTTCTGAGCCTGGTGTCTCTGGTCCCAGTCTTGAGTCTGCTGCCCCAATTCCCGCTCACAGCTCTGCCCGACTCCCCAATCCAGGGGGATGGAGAGGTCCCCACTGGACAGGGGGCCCTCTGGGGAAGCAAACACCATGGACTCCCAAACCTGAAGACCTCTCCTGTAGGTGAACGACACCTTCTAGAGAGTTCCAGACCAGGGATGACCACAGCTCTCCTCCCGGGGATGTGCACACCTGCGGGGACCAGGCAGCACCCCTGACTTCCCGCAGGGAGTCCAGCTCCCACAAGGAGCATAGGCAAGGCCACCCCTGATGCCACCCGTGACTGCCGGGAGCCCTGAGCCTGAGGCGGGGGTACTGACCCCCAGGGCTGGCTGGCCTGGAAGGGAGACCCCGGAGTGGACAGAGGAGGAGCTGCCCTCACCCTCCTGGTGTCCCCCTGCGCAGCCCGGGTCCCTGATTGTGAATTAAGTCACCACTGTGAAGCAACGTGCGGGAGCTGGCTCGCCCAGGGAGGCGCTGTCCTCGCCTGGACTGGCGGCTTTGAAGGGGAGGGCAGCTGGCCAGGTGGGGCTGGGGAACGAGGAGACGAGGCCTGTGCCTCCCTGCGGGTGCGCCTCATCTGGTCTTTGGTCCTGAGGCCATAGAGTCTCACTGGGGACACCAAGGAAACCCAGGGGCCTGGGGGCTGCTGCTCCGGCTCCACCCCTGGACCAGCTTGGCCAGCTATGCAAGAGGCCACAGGTCCCATGTCAGACGTGATACAGCCACACTGAGAAAGGGCTTAAGTGTAATAAGCACCCGTGTACTTGACACTTCAGCTTATACCACAAGCACACGTGGAAATACTACTAGCACATCAGCACGTCGAGTGAGGCCAAGAACTACCAGAACAACTCCAGGTCCTCCAGGTAGCCACCCGAAGGGCGGCCTCGCCCTGCTCTTTCAATGATTGATGGCCACCTATGGCCAGTAGCCCTTCACTGGGCAGCACAAACCGAGAGCCTCCTGCAGGCCCAACAGGGACACTGTATAAGACAGGGAGACCACCTCCAGGGACAGTATTGCAGGAGGGTGACTTGGGGTTCAGCCACAGGTTTACCTGTCACACAATCAAGAGGCAGAACAGCCAGACACAGGACTCAGGTTGTCTAAGCTCACCTACATGGTCTATATTCCCCCAGGTAGACTGCGGAGTATACTAATGTCTGAGCTCACCTGCCTGGTTATGTGCCCCCAGGTGGACTCCCGAGTGTCCTCATGTCTGAGCTCACCTGCCTGGTCTATGTGTACCCAGGTAGACACCCAAGTGTCCTCATGTCTGAGCTCACCTGCCTGGTCTACGTGCCCCCAGGTAGAATCCCAAGTGTCCTCATGTCTGAGGTCACCAGCCTGGTATATGTGTCCTCAGGTAGACTCCCGAGTGTCCTCAGGTCTGAGCTCACCTGCCTGGTTTATGTGCCCATAGGTGGACTCCCGAGTGTCCTCAGTTCTGGTCTCACCTGCCAGATCTATGTGCCCACAGGTAGACTCCTGAGTGTCCTCATGTCTGAGCCCACCTGTTTGGTCTATGTGCTCCCACTGGTAGGCTCCCAAGTGTCCTCCTGTCTGAGCTCACCTGCCTGGTCTATGTGTCCCCAGGAAGACTTCCAAGTGTCATGTGCCTCAGTTTACCCGCGTGTTCATGGGCATTCTCCTGACGACAGGCTGAGAATCTCCTCAGAGCAGTGCTTGGCAGTTGCCCTCCCTCTCGGCTGTTGGTGTGTTGACACTTGTGTTCAATTCCAGGGATCGGAAGGAGGACGAGCAACCCTTCTTGAGACCAGTGTCCAGTGGGCGGGTCACCATCGTCGAATGGGACTTTGTGACAGTGACTTGACCCAGTGTTCTCTAAGGCACCGGGAGCTCACTGTAGCCAGACTTTCCACTTCTTCCACACTCCAGAGTCACTGGATTCTGTGGTCTTAGGTCGGGTGACGTCACCCGTGTCTTGTCTTCAGATCCTGGTCTCATGGGCTCGTGCCTGGATGGTTTCAGCTCTGACTCCGTCTTCTAGGCTTGGGGACTCTATATGCTTACTAAGAGGCCAAAGCATTAATTCCGGGGAGTGGCAGGTCCCCAGGCTTCTGTCTCAGGTTGGAGGTGCAGCCCGCGGCAGGGTTGGACAGCCACAGGCCGCTGTCCCTGGTGTGCTGTGTGGGAGTCTTCTGCTCCGAGCTCTGAGCCCCTGAAGGCACCTGGACATGGGATCTGCTTTCTTCCCCTCAGGGTCACGCTGACCCCAGCAGGTGTGGCGCTGCCTTCCCGGCCATGGTTCCCAGGGTTGACTCCCTTCTGAGGGTCAGTTGCTCTGGTGCCTGGTGGGCTTGGGGACCTGCTCGGTGGAGCCCTTTCAAGCCTGGCGGAGGGATGTGTCTGTCCAGGGCTCACCACCGCATGCCCGGCCACGCGGGCGGCTGCGTGGTCCCCAGCCCACGCCCTTGCCTCCTACCCCGTCTCTAACCCGTCTCGGACCTGCCGGGGACTTTGAGGCTCCGCGGGCACGTCACACAGGTGCTTTCAAGGCAGAGTGTCTGAAGGCTTTCTCCTTTTCCCTTTGCCTTCGCCTTCCTACCCCCATGTCCCCATTATCTTGAAGTCTGCCCTGTCCCTTCCTTGGCTCCTCCCCTGTCTTACTGCCCTTGTGAGTGCCATCGCCTGGGTGCACAGGGCCCCGAAAGTCCCCTAAGTCCGACAGTGGCCTGTGTTTCCTCTCACTAGATGCTGAGCTCAGATGAGCAGGGAACAGATTAAACTATCCTACGAAACGGAGAGTCACGACTTGAGGCCAAACTTTGCTACCGTGGATGGCCCAGAGCAGAGGGTCCCCTGAGGCTCATCCGTCCTCAGAGCTCATGTGGAAACAATTCTTGGTGCTTGCCAAAAAATAATGTTCATGATTTAAGTAATGACAGTTCAATCTAATTAATTTCAATCACATACAAGAAACCCCAGGGTTTACCTTCAGTCTGGGAAACACATCCCTTTCTGCTGTGGCGCAATGCCCAGGGACGGCCACTAGAGGGCACTCGAAGCCCACCTTTTATCTTCAGTTCTCCATAATTAGAGGTGGCCTCTGGTCAGTCTGTTCCTGGGGCGTGCCCCTTCATGACCCTGTCAGAGAAGCATGTGGGTTGCATAGAAGCTAATAAAGCACAACAATAAACCTTTATATAAGTTCTTAACAATATTTGGGATCTAAAAAGAACTGAATGAAACTTCTATTCTCTGAAAATGTACTTGCCCTGTGTACGTGTGAGCTGTGTGTGTGAGCTTGTGTGTGTGTGAGCTGGGGTGCATGTGAACTTGTGTGTGTGTGAGCCTGTGTGCATATGAGTGTTTGTGTGTGAGCCTGTATGTGAGTCTATGTGTGTGTGAGCATGTGTGTGTATGAGCCTGTGTGTGCATGAGTCTGTGTGTGTGCATGTGAGCCTGTGTGCGTGTGAGCCTTTGTGCATGTGAGCCTGTGTGCGTGTGAGCCTGTGTGTGTGAGCCTGTGTGTGTGTGAGCCTGTGTGTGTGTGAGCCTTTGTGTGTGAGCCTGTGTGTGTGTGAGCCTGTGTGTGTGTCAGCCTTTGTGTGTGAGCCTCTGTGTGTGAGTCTATGTGTGTGTGAGCATGTGTGCATGTTAGCCTGTGTGCATGTGGGCCTGTGTGTGTGTGAGCCCGTGTGTGCATGTGAGCCTGTGTGTGCATGTGGGCCTGTGTGTGCGTGTGGGCATGAGGACCTGGCTTCTGAGCTGCTGTCATCTGACGNGCTGGGGTGCATGTGAACTTGTGTGTGTGTGAGCCTGTGTGCATATGAGTGTTTGTGTGTGAGCCTGTATGTGAGTCTATGTGTGTGTGAGCATGTGTGCATGTTAGCCTGTGTGCATGTGGGCCTGTGTGTGTGTGAGCCTGTGTGTGTGAGCCTTTGTGTGTGGGGGCCTGTGTGTGTGTGAGCCTCTGTGTGCGTGTGGGCCTGTGTGTGTGTGAGCCCGTGTGTGCATGTGAGCCTGTGTGTGCATGTGGGCCTGTGTGTGCGTGTGGGCATGAGGACCTGGCTTCTGAGCTGCTGTCATCTGACGACAGCCACAGCATGGCACTGGAGAGTCGAGAGGGGACCCAGGCACCCAGTAGGATTCGCACACAGGTCAGTACAGGGGACTGTGCAGTGTAACTCACCCCAGGAAATGTTTGGAACACACGGGCCGAGAAAAGGTCATGTCTCCCTCCAGCTGAATGTGCTGGTGACCCGAGCCTTACCTGACCAAGCTGTCTGCATCCAGGCAGCCTGGATCTGCCAAGAGCAGCCCTGGGTGTGACAGCGCCTGTCCCAGTGAAGCCACCTTCTCTCCCTGCCCGGCATCTGCGTTCCTCAGCGATTAGCTGCAAGGCCAGTCGAGAAAATTCCCAAGCTGCTGGAGGGCACGGTGGTCGGGTCAGGCCCCCGGCTGCCCAGGCGTCCCTGTGTGGATGCGGCTCTCCTGTGCTGTCTCAAAGTTGTCAGAAATCACTCGACCTGGAGAGCAGCTCGGGCAGTGACAGAGACAGCAGGGCTCTCGGTGGCCTGAACGTGGGACAGCGTGTGTGGCAGGTTCACGTGGAAGGCCGTCAGTCCCGTGACGTGGGAAGAGCCGCTGGAGAGATGGACACCAGCAGCACAGAGAAGCTCCCCAAAGAGGCCCCGTCCACTGTCCACCAGGCGGACCCAGGAAGAGCCCTCACCTCCCAGGTTCGTGGGAACGCCCATGTGAGGATGCTGGAGCGGCCGCTCACGTGGTCTTCTAGTCCTACCAGGGTTTCACTGGCTGCAGGTCGGTCATGGGTGTCAGGGTGTCATGACCACATCAGTGGTCACTGTACTGTGGGTGTGCATGTCCCTTGTCTTCTCCTTAGAGGCGCCTGTGCTGTGCCCAGCCATAAGCTGTGGCTCAGAGGACAGCAGCCACTCCTGCTCTGGTCTGTACCTGAGCCAAGCTCTGGCCCTCGGGGCCCCTGGCCATCCTGCCCAGCGTGAGAGGGACTTCCAGGGGGCAGGAGGCAGGGGGCTTTGCCGTCGGTGGGAGTGGGATGAGGCTGAGCTTCCCCATTCAAGAACTAAAGTCCTCACCCCCAAATGATGCCCTCAGGAGACAGGAGATGGCAGACCCTCCCCCGAGGCCAGCCTGGGCCACCAGGAACCTGCACTCAGAGCTCTCATTAGCAGCGTTGTCCCGCGGAAATGGCAGGACTGTTGGCCATGTGAACGGCTTTTTTCCAACCTACGTTTAAACCAAAACACATGGGACTAAAAAGTGCTGATGTTTTTTAAAAAGGGGAGCAGGCGGCTACTTATTTTTCTGTTTGTTTATTGCTTTCCAAATCTAGCTCGATTTTAGTTCTCTTTGAAAGTTCAAAAAGAAAATAGTTCAGACCAATTTGTTCATTTCTTCAATACGTGACTGCAAAGGAAACCGGAGGGACTTAGACCACAGAGACGGGTTCAGCGCATCGCAGAGGGGGTGACCTGAACGGGGAGGGCAACCCCACCCAGGCAGCGCCCTCCACCTGCCCCTGCTGTGCCAGAGTCAGCCTGTGCGGCTTCGAGGGCATGCAGTGAGCAGGAGGCAGAAAGCCCGTCACCTGTGTCCCAGCACCCATCACAGAAGCAGCTCATTCCCAGACCGCGCGTCCCAGCGCCACACTGCGTGTGCTCATGCACGAGAAATTTAACCCAAACCACTTCTAAATAAATTTTAAAAAGAGTATATTGAAGTACAGTTTTAGCATCTTCATGAAAGTAATCTATTCAACCATAAGGCTTCCTTATTTAAGACCTCAAGTGTCAGTCACTTCCTGAACGGGAGGCTCAGCCTCATCCCACTCCCACCGACGGCAAAGCCCCCTGCCTCCTGCCCCCTGGAAGTCCCTCTCACGCTGGGCAGGATGGCCAGGGGCCCTGAGGGCCAGAGCTTGGCTCAGGTACAGACCAGAGCAGGAGTGGCTGCTGTCCTCTGAGCCACAGCTTATGGCTGGGCATAGCACAGGCGCCTCTAAGGAGAAGACAAGGGACATGCACACCACAGTACAGTGACCACTGATGTGACACCCTGACTCTCATGACCGACTCACAGCCAGATGAAACCCCAGGACCAAGGACCTGTGAGCTCTGGCTAGGACTTACCTGCCTGAGGTCTTCCCCAGTGGCTGCACCAAGGCCACCCAGCACCGGCCCCTCACGGTGGTCCCTGTCCTCAGCCTACTCTGAGTTGAGATCTGGAGGTCAGCAGGTGACAGATCAAGCCTGGGCTCCCTGCGTGGGGTCCCCTGGCTCCCAGCTGGCAAGAATGTCTAGGTCATTTTTTAATTTAGTTGTGATTCTAATAAATGCTCACTTTCATTTTTTGAACATTTTTTTAATTTAGGGAAATATACAAAAATTCACAAGGAAATGTGGCTCCCCACGAGTACCTGCAGGGCACACATGCACCCACGCCGTGAGCTGGTGCTGGGCCTGCAGAGGGGAGTGGCCGGGAGAGTATCCCAGACGTTGAAGCCCCATGTGTGCACGGACAGGACACTGCCGGGACCCTGCGTGCGTGTGACCCTGGCCTCTTGGGACCCACGAAGGTCGCTGTGCACCCTGAGCCAGTTGTTCTGGGAATCAGCTCCCTGGGGTGTGTCTCAGCTTAAGGAATCCTGCACAGTGCCAGTAGGTTATTCAACAAACGTTTACATAACCCTTTCCATGTGTTAGGCCCTGTTATGAAACTCCATGAATATTGGCTCATTTAATCCTTACGATACATTAGAGAGATGTATGATTTGATGAGCGACACTTAGCAACAGATTTGGGGTGTAACTTGCTGAGGGTCCCCCAGCTCTATGGCTGTGGAGATGGGGCGCGAGGCTCCGCTGGCTTCAAGGCCCCTCCACCAGTTTGCCTGAGCTCAGAGGAGGGGCTCCTGACCCCACCTGGGTTTGTCCCAGGAGCCCCAGGCTCACCTTGGAGGCTGAGCGATTGCTGCCTAGAGACCCTGGAGTCCCCTTTGGCAGCAACGCCACCCAGCACACTTTGTCTGCATCTTGGCTGAAACATGCACTTCAGGATGAATGTGCCCCATCAGAACCTCGTTAGTGCTGGGCGTGAGCGTGAGCCTGGGGAAGCCGGCCGCGTCCTGCCAGGGTGGTCTTGGTGGAACTCCAGCTCGTGCTCCCATTACCCGGAAGGCGTGTGTGGAAGTACAAGAAGCGTTTTCATCTAGTGTCTGGATAACGAGATGGCTTATCCCAGAGAAGCCGTACTCCGTGTGGGGTAAGCAGGGCAAGCAGGTGTTAAAAAGGAGTCTACAAAAAGGAATTTAAAAAGGATTCAAAACATTGTAAAACGCACAGAGCAGAGATTTAATGTTTGAGTGAATCGAAGGTCTGTGTTCCCAGGTGGCTTACTTTACTAGGTCACCACGCAGCCGTGCACATGCGCACCTTTCATACCTGTCTCCATCACCTGCCTGAGCCTACTCCCGAGGGGCAGGTGCACTGGTGACCTGCGGGTGGCTGCTTGGAGGAGGCTCCAGGCTTCTGCGCCTTCCCGGTTCCTCTGCTGCCGCCCCCTGCTGCTTTACAGGCTCCCGAGGTCCTGATCTCGGGAACGGAGTGCTTTCCTGTTCCCTGCACACTAGAGGGAGACCCAGGAAGGATTCTCACTGTGCAGGTTGGTTTGGGGCGTCAGAGCTCACCCTGTGCAGGACCCTCTGCACCCTGCAGAGCTGCTCGGCCAAGGCTGAGAGGCGGCCTGCTGAACTGTCTGTAGAGGACCCTCTGCTCTGGCTGCTTCAGGGGGAGAAGGCCCAAGGGCTGCGGAAGTCCACTTCCACCAATTGCTTGGTCACACTCCCCTCCACATGAGCAAGGAGGGCTGGCGGCTGTTAGGGTGAGTTCCAATCTGGGCTCTGGACCTCGGCAGCTCGCGAGCCCCGTCCTGGACCAGGGACCAGGCAAGCAGCCCAGCCTGTGGCTGCAGCCCAACCTGCAGGGTGAGGAGCAACTGCCACCTTGGGAGGTGAGCTGTGAGCGCCAGCTTCGCTTGCCACCTACAGAAAGGGGTCTCTCCTATGGAAAGGGGTCTTCTCCTACGGAAAGGGGTCTCTCCTACAGGAAAGGGGTCTCTCCGACAGAAAGGGGTCTTTCCTATAGGAAAGGGGGTCTCTCCTACGGAAAGGGGGTCTCTCCTATGAAAAGGGGTCTCTCCTATGGAAAAGGGGTCTCTCCTATGGAAAAGGGGTGTCTCCTATGGAAAAGGGGTCTCTCCTATGAAAAAGGGGTGTCTCCTACAGAAAGGGGTCTCTCCTATGGAAAGGGTTTCTCCTACGGGAAAGGGGGTCTCTCTCCTACGGGAAAGGGTCTCCTATGGAAAGGAGTCTCTCCTACGGAAAGGGGGTCTCTCCTACGGAAAGGGGTCTCTCTCCTATAGAAAAGGGGTCTCTCCTATAGAAAAGGGTCTCTCCTATGGAAGGGATCTCCCCTATGGAAAGGGGGTCTCTCCTTCAGAAAGGGATCTCTCCTTCGGAAAAGGGGTCTCTCCTACGGAAAGGGGGGTCTCTCCTATGGAAAAGGTCTCTCCTATAGAAAGGGGGTCTCTCTATGGAAAGGGGGTCTCTCCTACAGAAAGGGGGTCTCTACTACAGAAAGGGGGTCTCTCCTATGGAAAGAGACCTTCGATCTCTGAAAAGTGCTGCAGAATCTGCTCCTCACACTGCACCAGGTCTAACCGGGTGCTCCAGAGAGCGATGGTAAGGAGCAGGGAGCCTCCCGACCAGCTGGGTGCCAACATGCACCCTGGCAAGAGCCCCACTGCACTTCCTGCGCCCCCAGAGGCCGGTCCTTCCCTAGGGCTGTCCTCCTCGTGCTGCCCTGGCCCTCGGGGACCCGCGCCCACCCTGCTCAATCAGGTGAGGCCGAGTGAGGGGCTCTCCGTGCCCTGCCTGCCAGAGAGGCGTGGGACTGAGGCCTAGGTGCTTCCAGCAGACTTCCTGGAGCAGGAGTGAGGAGCCCATGCAGAGCAGGAGCCCCATGACCTCCTCAGAGCCAAGCCAGGGGGAGGCCTGTCCTCCACGTCCACCAGAAGACAGCGGGGTCTACGTCACAAATCGTAGGTAATTTTCAAAAAAGTTACTGGGACCAAAATAAGTGACAAGGACAACTGAGAGGAGGAAAAGTCTGTTTTGTCACAGCTTCAGAGGCTCCGTCCAAGGCAGGCTGGCCCCCAGCTCTCGCCTGAGTGGGGCAGAATGTCATGGCGGAAGGGCGTGGTGCAGGATCGCAGCCTGGAAGCAGAAGAGGACACACTCGGGACAAAATCTAAACCCGAAGCACAGCCTCGTGACCCTCCTCCTTGGCCCCAGCCCCGCCAGGGCAGTACCCCTTCCAAACCACTCATCCACCAGAGGTCACAGCTCTCAGGACCTCATCCTGTCCCCCCAAAACTTCCTGCACCGTCACCCACCAGCCCGTGGGGAGCACCTAATATCCACTCACAACAGTGACCCAACTATCAGGAGACAAATATGAAGCTGAGTTGCATAGCATTTAAGAAGCTCAGAGATAAAAATATGAAAATGAAGGCCATGATTGTGCCATTAAACAAACAAAAAACTTTAAGTTTTGTGGTATTTCTTTAGGAATTTGTCTGATCTGTATCTTGGAATAGGTATTCATAGCATCCATCAAAAATGGCAGCCCACTTTTTGAATTTAAGACTCCGTCTCCTGCTTGTATCTTCCACCTCACTTTCCTTTCTATGATACAATCTGTTTGGCTAAGATCTCAGTATTGCACTCAGTGACTTGGGGAACATTCCTCGTTTTCTAGTGGTGAGGCTTTTGTGGGTTTAGGGCAGTTTGCTCATTTAATGGTTAGCAGAAGACATTCCTTGCTGGGAGCCATTAGCCAAGTAGGTATGACAATTTCCTTGCCAGCGTACCCCATGTTGCAGTGACATTGAATGTAGGTGACCTTGCTCAAGGACCAAGGCGGATTAGGGTGTTCCCGGTTTAAGATAATCGGGTTTAGGGCGTTCCCAGTTTAGGTTCCAGGTTTAAGGTTTAAGATTATTCCTGCTGGGAATAGGGCGTATCCTGCTGCCTGAGTTCCCTTTGAGTTCTCACGGGATTCAGACAGTATATTTTGGAGACAGAAGCCCAGTGGAGGTGGATTTGGGCAGAGAACGTGGATTTCCCCAGAACGTGATTGTAGACGGCTGGTGTGAGTCCGGGAATAAAGAGTTGCTGTTTGAATCTACAAGCTGTGTGGTGGCTCGTGATTGTGTGCCCAGCCAGACTGCGGCATTTGTGCCCAGCCAGACTGCGGCAATTCCTAAAATATTCTGGGCCTGATAAATACTTCCTCACGTGTGTACCTCTAATATAATTTTAATTAATGCTGTGTCCTAAAAACAATTTAAGCTGGAAGATATGATGCAGAAGGACCTCCCTCCACCCAGAGGAAGCTTCTAGAAAGAACATGATGTGTGACAGACAGAGACAGTGCCATGTGCCAAGGGGTGTCCTCCTCTGAACACCCTTGGGCTGCTGCACGTTCTTTCTCTTTCCCATGGGGAAACCAGGCATGGAGAACCTGGAGCCCTGGGTCACGGTTACAGGCAGAGCCAGGAAGTGAGGCCAGGCGATGCGCTCGCACCCCGGGCGCCCTCTCCTCAGGTCGCTTACCCCAGGTGCCAGCACCCAGCGGGCTTTCAAGGCTCTTGGGGTGACAGCACAGTGACGTGGGACAGCACTTACGAGGGTACGGCACGTGAGTTCCAGGATACTGGAAAGAAAGCCTTGGAGTCAGAGAGGATAAATAAAATCCTGCCTTCTGCAGAGATCAGAAACGGGCACCAGGGAGACCCGGCGGTCTCTGGTTGTGTGCTGGGTGGTGGAGCCTCTGCCCTCTGGGCATCACCGAACCCAGAAGCAGAGGGCCCCCGGGTCCTGGTACCACTCGGTGTCTAACTACCCCTTACTCTTTGTTTAAGTCCCCTCTCCAGAGACCACCGAGGAACAAAAAAGTCTTACTTAACTTCTGAAGTGAGAGTCAAGGGGACCGTGGGCACCAGGAACGCTCTCCCCAAGGAGTGCAGAGTCCTGCGCAGGCCTGGGCTTCTGCCCCTGGAGCCCAGAGGCAGATTGGACAGAGTCAGGCCCTGATGGGCTGCTGCTCAGAAGGGGCCCTCCAGCTGTGGACCCCTTGGCCACTCAGTCTGGAGCAGGGCCTGCTTCTGCTGAGGAGGCCAGGGCAGAGGCTCCCACAGGCTGCAGGCCACTGTGACCAGCTGCGGATCTGGTCTCTCCTGTTCAGACTCGCCCTGCGTGGCTCTCCTGAGCATGGCGTCTGCTGTGGAGGCAGAGGGAGGGAGAAGGGTGGCAGTCTGCTCCTCCCAAGTCCTGGGTGGGCAGAGGCAGAGTGCCAGGGAGAGAGGACCTGCAGGGGACATGGACACACTGGACCTGGTCACACAGGGAGGCCCCCACCACACACCCCGTCATAGCTGCCCAAGCACAGGACCGGCAGGATCACAGAAGCCCTGGTCATGCAGAGGTGCTTCCCCCAGCCTCGACACTGGACGGGCTCTCGAGTAGCTGGCACTGGGCATTGGTGCAGCAGGACCCTCCAGAGAAGCAGAGTGTCATGCAGACCTCTCTGTCCCTGCACATGGGGAGGGAGGAAGAGGAGCCTCATTTTCAGAAACTCGCTGATGTGATTGTGGTGACCTGGACATGGAACAGTCTGGATTCTGCAGGGCAGTGGGTAGATGGACACCCCGGCCCAGCAGACAGAGAGGCTCAGGGTGGGGTGGTGGCAGAATCCCCCTCTCCCTGGGAGGCCGGGGTCTGCTCTCGATCCTGGACGGCTTGCATGAGGTCCGGCCTCACTGGGGGAGGGCGGTCTGCTTTACCCGAAGTCCCTCACATGCAAGCAAAGCACTGGCCCTGAGTGTAGCAAGGTCGGATAGAGGGCGAAGCTCTGGGGTGTGGGCCTTGAGCACAGATGTCCTCCTCACAACGCAAACCCCACAGATCCACCTGCCAGAAGTCCCGCAGGCTGCCTCCCAAGCACAGGGTGGCATTATGGTGATGTCCCTGGAGCCAGGCCCCTTGAACCTGCCCCACAGGGCACCCCTAGGTCCCGAGCCATCTGCCACACCTGCGGCAGGCTGGATCCTGTGCCTGACACTCCTGGGTGCTCCTCCTGCTCTGTCCGGACGCTCTCCAGCCCCCTCAAGAGCCGCTGGACCTTGACTCCAATTCCCACCTCCACCGCCTGCGCCAAGTCACCTTTTATCTCAATGTCCGCCTCCTTTTATCAGACTGGGGACTCCTTGAGGGCAGCAATGGTGTCTAGTTAGCTTTTGTTTTCCAACGCTCAAAGCAATAATCAAGCACAGTGTTCAGTGAATCTTTAATAGTGCAAAAATGTATACAGTAAAGAAAGAAAGAAAGACAGATTTACCCAGCCTCAGTAAGACGGGAGGACACACACCAAACAGCAAAGGGAGGCCATCCCGGCTGAGGAGGTCACTCGGGTGATGGGCACGGACAGAAGTAAAGCAATGGTGATGCCTTCAGAGAGAGAGAGAGAGAGAGAGAGAGAGAGAGAAGAAAGAAACCTCTCTATCTCTCTGCTACTGGGAATGGAACCCACAGTTAGTTATTTTGAGACAACATCTTGCGAAGCTGCCTAGTGCCTTGCTAAGTTGCTGAGGCTGCTGGCCTCAAACTTGCAATTCTCGCACCTCAGCCTCTCCAGCCGCTGGGATCACCGGCGTGACTACCATATCCGACTCTTTTCTTTAACTCAAATAGGTCAGAGATGTTGGCTAGTTCTCTGTGTAAAGCCTGTTCCTTTTCAGTTCTCTGTGAACCGTGCATGTGTGAACACCTGCATGTGTGTTCAGATCTGTGCGGGAGCTTCACATGCACGGATTCTGTTTTTGAAGCTCTTGGTTTTTGGAATCACCTACTTCAATTTTTCTGTGTATTTTTTCGATTTTTCTCACAGTATTTATGTGCTTACGTTTCTAACATGCTTAAGGAGTTTTCATCCATCCTCTGACACCTCGGTTGATGAATGGATCCGTTCCATGTAGCTGATGTCAACATCCATCTTCCAAGAATCTTAAAAGATGTGGAAAATTTTCACTCAGAAAATTCCTGTGACAGAAGCCATCATGCAGTGGCTTGGGGATCGCGAGTTTGGGAGGAACTGAATTTGTTCCTGGAATCTCATCTGCAGACCCTGGGCTCCTCCTGGGTTCCCATGCCACTTGTCTCTTGCCTTCTCATTCCCGAGGGAGCCCGGATGTGGAAGGGCCAGGAGGCTCTGCTGGGGTCACTGTGGATGGCAGGTGGGCGCCCAGCAATACCCACCCACCCTGGGGCGCCCAGGAGGCTCCCTGCAGCAGGTCTGGTGGCCTGGCTCAGCACTTCCAGGACCTCGGGGGTCACCTGATGGAGAGAATCAAGAGAGCTCTCTTTCTGCAGCTTCGGCCTTCGTAACCTGCTGAGACCTTGAAGGCTGCCGGGGACGTTCCTGGCTCAGCACAGCCGGCAGCTGCAATGAAGTGACTTGTTAAGATACAAGGCCACTGCAAAGTCTCTGAGATGTGGGTTTAGTGATGACATGTCTTCATAGGTTTGTTTACACTTGAAACATTCTGGGGCCTGACATTCTCTTTCCATTTAAAACTCTGGTTTGAAATGAAACAGGATCTGAATTTCCACACCCACCTCAGTCTGAGCTGAGGCCACTTGAAGAGTTCTGGGTTGGGGTTTCCGGACTGAGCAACACGGAACATCTGTTTGGAGCATGAGAAGTGCCTCTCTATTGAGCTGACTGACTTCCTTTTGACGCACCCAAAGCAGAATTGAATATTAGGCGGAGTTGCCCAGCGGACAGCTAAACAAGGCCACACTCCTCCCTGTCCCCATGTCCAGGTGATTCATGTGCTGATTTTCTCTCTGCTACGTAATGAATCTTTCCTAAAAGAAAACCAGCTGAGGTCCTTTACACCCACTAAATTACACAGAATTTCAAGCCCCTGTGTTAAAAGTCTGTTTCTAAAACGGAGCCATCAGGATCCATCTGGATCCCATCTGTCCTGAGGCTCGGAGGCCACTGCATGAAACCCTCACACCCTGTCCCCCTGCGCCTCGGTGGACCCTGGCTGACTGGGGGAAAGGGAAGCCCCAGCTGGGTTTGTGCTGAGATGGTGGGCCAGGCAGGGTGGGCCCCTGAGGGGAGGACTGGCCCTCTCCACAGCAGTCCGCTGAAATGGCCGTGTCTCATCTCCACCCAGATGTGGTCAGCAGGCAGCTTGGGCGGCTGTCACAGACCTGTGCCCAGTGTCACAGGGCCAAGTCACCCCCTGGAGTGCTCTGCCCCCTGGAGTCCCACAGGTGCACCCTGCTGAGAAATGGACGCTACTGTTAATTCTAGAACAGGCCCATCACCAGGACAGCTGTACCCCTCCACTCTCCTGTCCCTAACCAGGAGCCCAACCGTCCGTCTGGAGAGTCCACGGCCTGGCGTCCACGGGGGCCTTGATAAACTCCCTGAGTGGACATTCCCACCACTCACCCTGTTGGACAGTCTCCTGAGAGAGCGGTGGAGACCCAGCCGTGGCCGGGAGGAGTGTGCTTGCTGGGCTCCGGGGTTGGGCTGGCCACTCCTCCGGGCACTTGGCATGGCGGAGCTCTGACCTTGAGGCTCTGGTGCTGGTGAGGCCTGCCGATGGCAGCAGCACCAGGCCCACGGCCGGCCCCGGCCCGCTGCTCCTCCATCCCAGGAGCTCTGCCAGGACGTCTCTATCCGCTGCTCACCTACTTGTTTGGCTTTGAACAAATCTCCATGGATTCAAGGTCTCACCCATTTTATAGGAAAAGCTCAAGATTTTCCATTAAAAACTGGCTTTTAAAATGTCCAGCTACCGAGGCTGGTCACTACCCTGCCCGGAGTGAGACCTGCGTTTCTGTTTAGTAAGGAATCCATGTCAAAAAGCACACGGACCTGCCACACACCGAGGTCCCAGGCCGCAGCTCCAGCTGGGCCTACAGCGCCCTCCGGAGTCCCAGAGCCATGACCGCGGGTCTCGGGTCTCAGCGTCCAAGGGAAGCCTCTCCCCTTCCCGAGGGCGGTCGCTCCCAGAGCTGGGTGTGTGCCCTGGTGCCTCTGGAAGTGCTGACAGCCTGGACGCAGAGCACGGGACTGTGGAGGGACAGGAAGACGGAGGCTTGCCCTATCTGGCCTCCATTCTCAGCCTTCCCTTCTCCTCCCTTCTCTCTCCCCTGGGACCGGGTCACAATGGAGCCAGCAGTCGAAGCCCCCGTGCAGGGCTACCCTTGTCTGCAGGTGAGCTGGGGAGGTGGGGAGCACGGCACTGTCCCCGCGCCCCCTTGGCCCCTCCTGGCTTCTGGAGGGACCCTTTTCTTCCGGGTGCCTGGCAGCTGCGGGTGTGACGCTTGGCAGAGGCGGGACCTGCCTCGGGCTGACGTGGGCAGAGCGGGCTCCAGGTTCTGCCAGCTGCCCCCCAGCTCTGGCTGCCTGCACGGTGCTGCCACCCTGACCCAGCAAGAAGCCCTCTCTGGACTGCACCTGGCAGGCCTCACGCAGGTCCCACGGAGCCACAGCCTCTTCCGCCACGTGGGGCCCCCAGCTGGTCTGCACAGGCCCAGCAGGTGGGCTCCTCCTCGCCACCCAAAGGGCTACAGACCCTCCCGCAGCCAGCTCTGGCGTCCCCTCTCCTGACCCTGCGTCCTCTGCGGGCCAGCGACAGTGAAGCTGTGAGCGACTGCCGGAGTTCTGCAGAGAGAGGCCGTGGACGAGGCGGGGAGTGACCCCTCAAAGTGTTGGGAATGGAGGGCCCCCAGCTGGGGATGGCGGAGCCGGGCAATACCAGGCTCGAAGACAAGAACGTACCGAGGCGCTGCGGGTGGGGGGAAGCCATGCCACCCACCAGTGGGAGGTCAGTGAGGAGCGCTGAAGGACACACCCCAGAAGGGGACCGAAGGTCTGCAGAGGGAAGGGAAGGGGCAGGGGTGCCCAGAGTGTGGTGCCATGAGCCACCCATGGCCCAGGACGGGAGCCGGGGCAGCTCCTGGGGAAGGGCCCCAGGGCACTGACCCACAGGCCCAGTGGCGGAAGAGAAGGAGCACAAGAACAGGTGCAAAGGTCCTGAGGCCCAGGTCCAGGGCCCCGTGGACAAGGCTGAAGTCACAGTGGTCTTTCAGGACGATTCCGGCCTGACTCGGAGGTTCAGAGTGCTCCCACTTTGACGACCAGCAGAGGCCGCGTAAGCTTGGTGCTGACCCTTTACACGCCTGTCTGAGTCCCCCAGTGAGGTCGCAGCCTGGAGATGGTGTTGGGGACCTGGGCACAGGTCAGTGTAACGTCTGCACAACTGCCCCGTCACCTGGTCATCAGGTGGGGTTTGCAGTGCCTGGCTCTTAAGGACTGGTCACTCCTCTAAGTCGTCGAATTCTTGAGCCTGATCGGTGGGTCCTCCTGTTTCCCTCTTAGCCCCTGGAGGTCTTCAGTGACCCTCTTGATGTACTCCTGACCCTGCAGACGGTGGCCTCTCTCTCCACCCTCCCTCCTCCCTCCCTCGGTCAGTCTTACTAGAGTTTATTCCTTTAACTGATTCTCTAAGAAGCACTTTTCTTTTCAATGTCTATTCCCAGGTCCTTGATTTCTGCTCTTGAGAATTCCCTCTGATCTACTTACTGAGTTCATTCTGCTTTCCGGATCTCTTCAGGTAGCAACTGAGATCACCCGTGAAGGGTGCACCCTTTTGTGGAGACAGCAATAGGGTCACCCTGCTCCCTCTCCTGCCCCTCTCGAGCTGGACTCCACACACTTTGAAACCCTCCCTCCCTCCCTCCCTCCCTCCTACGTGTGTTCTCAACACTGATCTTCACTTCAGACCTGTGCCGTGATACGTCGCTGCTGACTTCCCTGGGCTTACGGTCACCGACTGCTCGTGGGCTCCTGAGCATAAATTGGTGGGTCCTCCTGCATTCTTCTCCTGCATTCTTCTCCTTCTGGTTAAGGTTCATTCTGCGACACAGATATGAGAGAGATTTTCCTTGCGGCTGTCACGTGGACACTTGTCAAAGCGCCCACTCTGTGGTTTGCCTGAATGTTCGGCTCTGTCCACCAGACGCTGCTGGTCCACCTTGCTGCTCACACTGGTAGGTCCTGGCTGCGGTCCCCGCTGGTTCCGTGAGTTCCAGGACCACCCTGGGACTTGCCCATTTCTCCTTGCGGCCCTCTCGGGTCTTGACCCATGTTTTGAGCTCTGTTGCCTGGTGCAACACACTTGGGGTCACTAGCATTTCCTAGTGGATTGATCCTTCCACCCTACACGTAATGTCCCTCTTGGCTCAGCATTATTATTATTATTATTGCTCTTAGTTCTACCTTTTAGTTATCAGCTGCCTCTTTTTAAAAAAGATTCAGTGCTGCCCACTGTGTCTTGCTTCATCCTACTTTCAAGCTTACGGTGCCCCTGAGTTTGAAGTGAGTTTCCCTCAAGTGTCTGTAGCTGGGAGAATTTTCTTTATTCACTCGGCAGTCTGTGACTTCTGATTGGCACCTCTAGACCACTTACGTTTAGTGTACTATTTGACGTTAGTGCTCGTCTCTGCCATTTCACTGTTTGGTTTCTGTTTGTTTCCTCTGTTTCTCAGTCCTCCCTCTTCATCATCTCCTCCTCCTTTGTGATATTTCAACATCATTTAGGATTCCGTCTTGATTCATTGATGGTGTTTCTGTTTGTAATTTTCAGGGTGGCTCTTTTTGATATGGCAACAGGTGGCTATTCACAATCTACTGGCACCAACAACATTGCACTTGGAGTAAAATCTCACTTCTTGGTCCCTTTGTCTTCCCTCCAGTTAAACAAGATTCATTGGTTTGGGTTATAATAATCAAACATGATTCAAAGAGCCCGAGCGGACAAGAGTCTCCATGGCACTTCTGTCCCTCCCCTCCCCGTGGACCTTCCTCCATCCTGTTGCTGGAGACGTGGTCTAGGCAGCTTTTCACAGCCGCAACCAGCAGACCTGACGGGGACGATTTTAAGGAGGAACTTGATTTGGACTCGTGGTTTCAGAGGTCGCACTCCATCGATGGCCTCTCCATCTGGGACTTGAGGTGGCCACATCGTGGCAGAAGAGTGAGGCCGAGCGAAGCAGCTGGGTCAGGGCGCCAGGAAGCGGAGGGGGCTCTTCTCAACAAGGACAAGAAGTGAACCACGGCACACCCCGGGCCACCTCCTGCAGCACAGCCCCTGCCCACGGTCACCCCCGTTCATCCTGACAGGGGACTGGTGCACTGACCAGGTGAGGGCCCTCCTGGCCCAGTCGTCTCTCCTCTGAACCTTCCTGCGCCCCTCCCACGTGAGCCTCTGGGGACGCCTCGCATCTGCACGTAACAGGATGTTGTCTCAGTTTGCAAGGCCGGTGGTGTTCTTGGTGGCCACGTCCAGGTGTGTGTTGGAGCCAGCTCAGTCTCCTGACCAGCCCCCAGGCTGGGCCGCGTCTCTGCACCCCTCCTTGGACGCTGTGGCAAGCAGGTTGAATCCTGGGGTCGCCCTTGGGTTCCTGGAATTCTGCGAATTTTCCTGGGTCTTTTTCTCTAGCTGTGGGCTGGGAGGATGCTATTGACCTCCTGAGGTCACAGACTGTCCTCTGTCATCTCAATGTCAGTTCTCCGCTGAGCACATCCGGAGAGTGTTTTTGGTCCCTGTACTTGAATCGTCTCTACGACGTCCACTTAGTCAGGTTTTTTGACTTCTTTGTTCTTGCTGGGATTTTCCATGTTTTCATTTATCTCAAGAGAATATAACTGATGCCCTTTTTCCTGTGAGAGTTGCTTGGGAGCCCCTGCTGGACAGCGGCAGAACGCGTCCCCCTGAGCTGGACATGCCTTCAGTGCCCTTCCTCATACAAGCCGTCCTTCCCTTGCCTCTGTCCCTGAGGGTTTCTCAGACCTGGGTGCACAGAGTTCCTTCCATGGCTGAAGAAGGACCCTCAGACCCTGAGCCCTCTGGGGAGGGGAGAGTCCAGGCCTCTGTGACCAGAATGGCCATCTGTGCAGACGCCGAGCCTCTGGGCCAATTGTGCTGGTGTGTTGTCAGCCGTGGACCCAGCCGTGACCTGACTGTCCCCACCCAGAGGCTCCCGTGCTGCTCCTGGGCTGTTCCAGCCTCAGAGTCCAGGGTTCTCACTGGGAGGGGTCAGGGAGAGGCAGCCGACCACCTTGTAGAGAACAGGTGTCCGGTTTAAGCTCCAGTCTTACAGGACACTGGACGGACAGTGAAGAGGACAGAGTGGACAGAAGGGAGACGACGGAGCGTAAGAGGGAGACCCCGACTCGTGCAGCCCGACTCTGTGCCGGGCACCTGCACGCGGATGGAGGGCGCCCAGTCTGGGAGCTCGGTCTCCGTCTCACCCTGGACCCCAGAGCCAGCCCCTCCTGTCCCCCGGGCCATGTGCCCATTCCTCACTTCAGCCTCAGCACAGAGACCCACCCTCTCCCTGACCAGCTCCCACTGCAGGTCCCCAGGCCCCGGTGCTGTAGGCCCCAGTGCTCACCTCGCAGACCCAAGCCACCCGCACCCGCAGTGGGTGCTGCCCAGGGGAGGCCCGAGCTTCCAGAGAGCCCCGCCCTCCTGGCTCAGGCCTGGAGCCACCCGGCACCCTGCTCTGGTCGGCCTTCCTCCAGCGTCCACCACAATGACCTGGCCGCTGCTCAGGGACACTACCTGACCGGGACTTCCCTGGCTCCCCATTGCCCCAGGTGACCCATGCAGGGGACAAGGCTCTGCACCTCGGCCGCCCAGTGGCCTCTCGGTGGTGATGTCAGAGCCTGCTCCCGTCCTGCAGCCGTGGACGCCCAGCTCCCCCAGCCTGTGTGTCCCCGAGGCGGAACCTCCTGCAGCCTGTCCACAGCTCCCTGCCCTCAGGTGGGAGCTGGGGTGCTGGTGGAACCAGGATGGGGCAAGCTGAAGTGGCTGTCCTCCCCGTTCCCTCGTCCTCCTGGGCCAAGGTCAGTCACAGGCCCCCTAGTGGGCTGGCAAGGAACCGCAGCTCTCCAGAGTCAGCCCAGGCTCCCACGGCCGGCCCCCAAGCCCTGGGCTGTGTCCTGTGCCTGGAGTGCCCTCCAGGTTCTGAAGCCCCCTGCCCAGACTTTGGAGACCACCAGTTATCGGAGGCGAGTCCTGCTCCCGACGTGCGTGGCACTAGAGGAGCGCCAAGGCAAGGAGGTAAAGTTGGTTTAAAAAGGGTCCCAGACTTCTCCCAGGGGTGGAGGGCCAGAGCTGGTGTCCTGGTGTCCAGAGCGAGGGTGTCCTCTGCCCCTTTCACAGTCCTGGGTTTCCTTCGTTCTCCTGCCTCTTCCCCATCCCCTTCCCTCCTGACCAGGCCCAGGCGATGCCCGGTGGGATGGCCACAGGAGGGCCAAGCTGGAGTGGCCTGGCAGGAAGGGGCGTAATTAACGCCCTGGAGGGAGGGACAGTCCCTGGGGCAGGTCAGCTTAGCACAGGTTGGAGCAGGGCAGCGGAGGAGGCTCTGAAGGAGTCGGCACTGCACCCCTCCTCTCTGGACGGAAGGACCCTGCCCACTGCCTGCTTCACTCCCCACCTCTCCTCCTCCTGACGGCTTCCCCCAAGTCGCAACATGGCCTCCCACCCACCCGCGGCTCACTGGGTCCGGCTTATTTTACCTAGAAACCCATGTTTACAGGGAACAGGGAAGGAAAGAGCCGCGTGGAGGGCCCGAGCCCTGAGGAAGCCCCGGCCTCCGCACTGTTCCCCACGGGTGCAACGACCCTCTGTTGGCACGGCTGCCTTTCACCTTGCGGGCAAGGAGACAGCACCAGCAGGAGGGCAGCTGGACTGCCCAGGGCCTGGCAGCTGGAGCGTCGGACACTGTTAGGAGAAGTCACTCCACACTGTAAAGTTTTGTAAACTTGAAACTCGGGTGCTCCTTCGCGTCACCGCAGAGAGGCATTCACTGGAGGCCCCCAGAGGGAGGTCAGTGCGCATCCCCAGCACCCGGCCAGGGGTGTTTCCCTAAGTCACAGAGACTGACCACTGTGCCCTGAGGCCCTGACTTCTGCAGCCCGGCTTCAGAACATCCCCCATTTGACAAACCTGAACTACAACCGTTAATTCTTCTACTCCTCTGAACCCCCTCACAGTGGACCAGCCGTCCCTGGGCACTGGCGTCCTGCGTCCTGCGCAACACATTCTGAACCACCCCAGGGCGGGAGCTGGGGACACCCGGCTGCTGGGCCGCCCTCCCCACCACATCTGCAGCTTGGCTCCTGGCTTTGTCATCCGGTTACGTAACTCTGTTTTGCTGCTTGGACTTCCGTTCCCATGACTTGAGGCTGGAGCCTTCTCAGTCTGGGGTGTGCGTTGCGCAACGGCCAAGGCTCCGCACTGACTGCTGTTGGCGGCGCCCTGGGCCCTCCTCCATGTCACAGGTCCGCCTGAGGCAGGATCTCCTGCTGCTGCAGAGCAGCAGGCTGGGGCCTAGGTCCTGGCCTTGTGGGTGCAGACGGAGGGTCGGCCCACACAGGTCAGAAGCCCCTTGGCTCCCTGGTGGATTCTAGGAATGGGCCTTCACCAGGCACTTCCCATGCCAGCCCTGGGGCAGCCTTGGCTCTCTAGTGGAGCGTCCCCTGGGTAGCAGCGCACGGGCCAAGCAGGGCTGGAGAGAAGAAGGAGCACAGCTCACCTGCGTGAGCCACTGGCCCTGACCTCCTCCCTGGGCACAGGCTGTCTGCAAGCCCTGCCCAGGCCCCCATCCTCTCTGTCCCTCTCCAGGCCTGTCCTTCTGCCCTGGGCCCAGGGATGTGGGTGGCCCCGCCGGCCTGGTCTGCAGGCCCTGTCCAGGCCCATCCCCTCTCTCCCTCTCACCTGCCCTGTCCTTCCGTCCTCACACCTGAGTCCGTGGAGCTTGCTCTGCACCACTTACCTCCACCCCAGGAGCTGCGCTGGGCCAGGCCTCGCTGTCCCTCAGGCCAGATTCTCAGCTGCACCTCCCTGCTGCGAGCGGAGGCCGACCACAGGTGCAGGAAAGCCTGCCTGCCCAGGTTGCGCACTTGGCAGCTCAGAGGGTTGGAGCCGCGATTCATGGCCAGGCAGCCTTGGCAAGAAGCAGGGGTCCCAAGGAGGGGCTGAGGCTGGCTCGTGGGGTGCACCCGGCTGGCGGGAGCTCAGGGTGCCTTCCTCTCCACATACTCAGACTCCGCGCCTGCTGCCTTCAGCTGGAAGAAACCACCCTGGACTTCTCCTGCAGCTCTGAGGCGGGACTTCACTTTCACTTAACTGGGAATGTCTGCATCGCATCTTGTATTCTGAAAAATAAATCACACACATTTGAAGCATTGTCTAGAGAAATCTTGATTTATACATACGTATTATACAGACATATATATATATATATATATATATATATATATATATATATATATATGATATGCATGTATCCAACACCCACATGGAGACACATTTCCATCAACCCAGCCATCCCTGTCAATAAGCAAGCACCAACCTGATTTCTTTCACAGTAGTTTTCATTTTCTAGAATTTTATGTAAGTAGTCTTTTAGTACATGCTCTTTCTTGGCTTCTGTCTGGCTTCTTTTAATTCATGCAATGATTTTGTTTCATTTTTCACTGCATGGTATTCCATTGCATGAGAATCATATAGTTTCTTTATCTACTTACCTCTTGACAGACATTTAGATCAGTTTGTATGGCTGCATAGTACTCCTCTGCAGGAGGATACATGATTGTTTCCCTCTTGATGGACATTTGGATTTTTACTTTTTGGTTATTATAAATAAAAACTGATAAGATAATATAATCTAAACACTTGTGCTACAGGTATCTTCTTCTGGGAGTAGATCAACCAGGTCACATGGCAGGTGTGTGTTTAATATTTTATAAGCTTGTCAAACTGTTTTTGAGAAGTGTGCAAGCGTTTGAGCTGCCATCTGTCCTTGCCAACACTTGTGTGGTCATGTTTCACAGCGTGGGCAGCAGCACACCTGGCTCATGCCCTTGGCTTCGCCTGCCTTCCCTGGGCCTGGTCACCAGCACCCTGTCCCAGTGGCCCACGGTCTCTCCTGGTTGGAGCATCTGTTGGTCCATGTTCCTATCATTGCATTGTAAGTTATTTACTAAGAAAAAAGTCATTTATCGGGTATTTGATTTGAAAATATTTCCCTCTAGTTTGTGAAATCATTTAAATTGGGTCTTTGGAAAGCAAAGGGTATCATTTTTATGTTTTCATTCATAATTGTATAATTTTTTTTGTATTTCCATTAGGAAAACTTTGACAAACAGAAGATCATTAATTATTTCTTTTATTTTTTTCTATAAACACTATTAACCAAGAAATACTGATATTTGTAGAAGTCTCTACCAAAGAGCAAAATTATTTATACTTTTAAAAAGACTAACAACCAAAAGAGAAAGTAAGATCTTTGGATAAATTAAAAATATTTTTAACTAAATCAAAATTTAAAAAGAGCATAAAATTTTGTAAGATAACCCGGAAGCTAGAGGGGATTTAGAATATTAAAAGCTTATATCAGAAAATGAGAAACATCCCAAATCTGTGAGACTGCAGTACTGTTCAGATCTAGAAGGTTCCCCAACACCCAAGTGTACAAGTTTGGCCTCGATGTAGCAATGTGCAGAGGTGAGGCTTGGATGAGATGATGGGACCTTGAGCCGGGCCTCATCTGTGGACTAACCCAGTGGTGGGCACATAATTGGAATGGCCTGGCTGGGAGGGGCGGGACTTCAGGTAGGGGCGGGACTTCAGGGAGTTGGTGGGACTTCAGGGAGGTGGTGGGACTTCAGGGAGATGGTGGGACTTCAGGTAGGGGCGGGACTTCAGGGAAGGGTGGGACTTCAGGGAGGTGGGGGACTTCAGGGAGGTGGGGGGACTTCAGGGAGGTGGGGGGACTTCAGGGAGGTGGTGGGACTTCAGCAGGGGTGGGACTTCAGGACAGGGAGGCAGGGTTGAGAAGCAGGTCACTGGGGTGTGCCCTGGGGATCATACCTTGCCCCTGGCCCTTTCCCTCTCTCTGCGTCCAGGCGCCATGAGCGGGGCCTCTGCCCTCCACAGGCCCCTCTGCCATGAAGTGTGACCTCCCTCGGCCCCGCTATGGAGTCAGCCGTCCACCAACTGAGACCTCTGAGACTCCGTCACAGTGACCTTTCCTCCTCTGAATTGTTCCTGGCAGGTGTTTTGGTTACACTGACAAAAACTGACACAATCACAAATACCTCTGTGCCAGAAATTAAACAGTTTATGTAAAAACCAAAACACGTCTATGCCAGAAACGAGCATTTAGAATTTAAAGCACCATTTTCAACGGCTCTGGAACAAGTGGATGATCAGCTAGAATACAGCCAATGCGTCCAGGATTTCTGTGCCCAAGTCTCCAGAGCATCAGTGTAAGAAGGAGAAAGAGCCTGAAGAAATCGAGTCATGCACAGTCGGGGCTCAGGGTTCCCAGGCCTGCGCTCTCCCCGGCCACAGTGTCCCCCCACCCAATCCCAGCAGGTCTTCCCGGTAGAAATCAACGAACTGAGTCTAAACTTCTAGTAGAAAGGGGAAGGAATCAGAACAGCCACAATCATTCTGGAAGGATAAAACAAAGAAAAACCAAATCCATTTTGGAAAAACAAGTTTCTGTAGCTCACGTGACCCACTTTCCAGACTGACCTTCACCCACAGTAATAAATACAGCATGGCATCGCGGCTACGGTGGACACATGGGCCACGGGGAAGGCAGAATCCAGGAACGGACTCACGCCGCTGTGCACAAGGGGATTGCCAAGGGCAGGCGTTTTCATGGAGAAAGAGCCTTACAAATAATGGTGTGGAAACAGCGGGGGTTCACGTGCCCAAGAAGGAGCCCTGGCCTACACCTGCTCACCGGGCAGGTGGGGACCCTCCAGGTATTGTAGCCCCCATGCAGAAGGGCAGACGTCAAGACTCCCGGAGAAAGTTCCACACAGCACAAGGCACGGGCAGGAGAGGAGCCTGTAGACCCGCCCGAGCCTGGTCCACAGAGGGACTGTCCCTCCAACCGATATCTGGAGTCCTGCAAAGTCTTCTGTGAATCACAGACAAGATGGCTTGGAGCTGCAGGTGCCACCTGCATGTCACCCTTGGCCCAGTGCTTCCTCGGTGTCCCTCGCTCCTGACTGGCGTGTCTGCGGACCACAGGACGCTCATCTTCGGCTCAGGGGGCACTGCACCTGGTTGGCACGTGTCAGTTTCTCCCGAAGGCCAGGACACACTCCCCACGTGCTCCCGAGTGGACGGAGAGCTCCTGCCAACCACCACAGGCCTCTGCAGAGCCCACCACAGCTTTCCCCACCGCCTCTTGCCACAGACAGCCCGTCGTCCTTCAGCAGATGGACCCAGGAACCACGGTGCTTTCACACAGTGAGAGCCACTCGGCAGGGAGAGGAGCCAGCCGCGGGTCCCCACGGCCACGTCGGAGGCCCAGCGGCACCGTCCTGTCCTGGTGCTGAGCCTCAGGACCACCAGAGCAGCACTCACTGGAGTCAAAGGGTAAGAAAGAACCCAGGAATCCAGGGATGGCGAGACAGGACGAGGACGGTGACATGTGTCCTCTCTATACCGTGAATCTGTATACTGGTCTGGCTTTGGTATCAGGAGTGCTGTGCAGAATCTGGTGGCGAAGTGCAGGCGGCCCTGTGACGGGTCGGGGTGCCCGAGGACCCAGGTGGAACCTCGCACAGCGCTTCACAGGACTTGCTCTGCACAGCAGGAGTGGCCTCCTCTCAGCCTGGACGAGGACCCTCGCTGCCGTTGCAGGACGAGGTGTTGCAGCAGGTTCATGCTGAGCCGCAGAAGGCAGAAGATGGAAGGGCAGCTGGCCCCTAGCCCCTATGTCGTCCAGATAACCACACGTACAGTGAGTGTCCACTGCGTCCTGCTCACTGTTGGATTTTCCCAGGCACTGTTAGCGGTCAGAGATTCACAGCTACAGAAACACACAAATAAAAAACAGAAAGAAAACCTAAGTTAACAGGATCATGCTCGTTCCCAGTGCCGGGACAAGGGATGAGCGCCGTCTGCAGTCTGGTGGCTGTCACCAGAGGCTGGGCACCACCTCACCTTCAAAGCCACTGGGTCGCTGCCATCCCAGGTGACCCCAGTGAGGACAGTTCCCTCTCGCCAGCCCGAGTCCACATTCTGGCTGCCACAAACCCTCGTTATAGAGAACTGTCACAGATGTCACTGTTATGTAAGGTATCTGTCCCTGCAGTTTCCAGCTACATGGAGCATGTGTTCATGCCTTATGACAGTCTCACAGCCAATAGGGACAACCCGCCTCGCCCCAGTTCCCCCTTGTAAACTTCTGCTAGACCCCAGCCTCAAAATGCTGTCATTTAAGAAAACGATAAGAAATGCCTAAACCTGCTGAAGGACCCTAGGCACTGCCGAGGACCCCCAGCCTGGCAGCTAAATTAGACCCAGGGACACCTGCATCATCATTCATGAGGAAATGTGCAGCAGGGTTGTGAGCCACACCCCGGGGCAGGAGAGGAGTCCTGGTGAGACCACTTGCAGCAGACAGGACAGCATGCTTCAGATGAAGGAGCCAATGGAGGTGTAGGCAGCTTCCACCAAAACCCACCGGACCTTGGCAGGGACCGGATCTAAAGATCCGTGGCCTCATCCAAATGCCTCTGTTGCCCGTTTTCCTGAGTCTCCTCTCAACTCCTTGCTGGCGTGGGTTCTGGGATGTTCAAGCCTCTCAGCCTCCTGACGGAGCTGGCGACATGTTCCTGTCCTGACCTTGTCTCTCCCGCCACCTCGCGTTTTCAACCTGATTCCTGGTTTCAACATTCTCACGCTCGTTCTAGTGCAAATAACCAGAGAGACTCTGAGTTTTGTTCTTACTTTCTTTGGACGCTGGCCAGGCTCTGGGTTCCAGTGCCTTGTGATGATGAGTGGGTTTCCCGGGTGTTGTACTCACCTTAAAGTGACATTTTAGATGTAACTTTAGCGTTTGGTTCAAGAAAATTCTGTAGACCAGTTGACTCAGAGCAACAGTTTGTCAGACTTCTCTCAGATCAACACGTTGGTGACCTGAGCAAAATGTCCAGCTGCCGAGTGGAAGAGCTCTTAGGATGACACACTTCGACCTTGCACTTCTCTGTGTCCACACACTTGATCATCACATTATAAGCCTTTTCCAGTTCCAATCAATTTTCACATTGAAGGAGTCTCGCTAACCTACAATTTCATCCCGCTTCTGACCCAGTAACTAAGATGCCGAGTGGACGTTGCCCTGCTGCGGTGCCTTCACACACTTAGCTTTGCCTGATCAACAAACGTGTGGTCCTGTGTGAGTCGCTAACCGACACTTAATCCTGTAAAGTCACCGATTCACGTTATTTTAGGGCACAGAGTGAGTCTCTCTTCACTTCTCTTCTGGAGCAGTGACATGAAGCTCTTCGAGCCCCAACCTTCCTGGAGACACTTTCAGACACGGACATCTGAAGTTTTTTAAGAAGCTACGATACACAGTATTCACTGTTTTCTTTAATCGATGGATTCTCATAACATACACATCTATATGTAAAACAGCATTTCTTTTCTGTTTTTCTGAAGTCTTTTCCAGGAAGAAATTGTTAGTCATGTGGGTGGGTATGCACTGAAATATGTGGGTGGTAAGAAAAGAAGGAGTAGAATGATTTCTGAATTTGTAAAAAAAATTGTCACACAAAATCAAGTATGTCTATGGGGTACTGTGTGATATTTTGACACACACAGACATTATGTAATGTTCGATTCTGGGTAAGCATGTCTGTCTCTTCAGATTTTGAAATATGCAGTGCACTGTCACGTCTGCGTCCACCTGCTGTGCAGCAGGACTCCAGCACTTACCCCCCACTGTACTGCTGACCAGTCTCTCCCCACCCTTCCCCGGCCCCTGGCAATTACTATTCCACTCTCAGCTTCTCTAGATCTCCAGTGACGAGATCCTGTGACATTTGTCTTTCAGTGCTTATTCCAGTTCTTTCTCTGTTATCCATTTGACAAGATCAATGAATCCATCAAAAGGTTATTAGAACTGATACATGAATTCAGCCAAGTTGTACGAAACAAAATCAGCATATTAAAAAATCAGTGGTATTTCTGATTAATTTTGAATTATCTGAAAAAGTTAGCTAGAAAGAAATTCCATTTATTATAGATTAAAAAAAAAACTAGTAACAAATTTAAACAAAGAGGTGAAAGATCTCTATAATAAAAACTATAAAACATTGTTGAAGGAACCTGAAGAGAACAAAAACTAGACGTCCCCTGTTCGTGGATTGGCAGGATTCATATTGTCCAAAGGTCCACAATACCCAAAGCAATCCACAGATGCACTGCCATCAACACACAGTGACACTCTCCACAGACCTGGAGGAAGAGAGTCAGATTCATCTCAGAGCACAAAATAGCCAGAGTACCTTGTGCAGAAGAGCAAAACAGGAAGCAAAATACGACCTGGCTCCGGACAATTGCACAGCTGCAGCCCTCTTCTGTGGATGGAGAATACAAGCCACTGAGAAATCCCACAAGTCACCCAAGGTCACCAAGAAGCTTCAAAGTCAGAATTCATGCCTTTTGAAGCTAGGATAAAAACTGGGAAAAAAATTTCAGAAGATTAACCCAAACTCACACAAAACCCAAATATCCGTGAACTTAACAGAATTCATTGAAGAAATTCCAGTATATCTAAAAATACTGCAGGATGTGATAGGGCATGCCTACAATCCTGTGACTTGGGAGGCTGAGGCAGGAGGACCACAAGTTCAAAACTAGCCTCAGCAACTTAGTGAGGCCCTAAGCAACTTAGAGAGATGCCATCTCAAAAATGAAAATGGGGATGTGGCTCAGTGGTCAAGTGCCCTTGGGTGCAATTCCTGGTACCCAAATACTAACTACTTAAATACTAAAATCACACATATGCACCTAGGTGAGGGAAGTTAGCATTTTGAAATCTTTATGGAGGGCAGTTCCTGCACCTGCAAGCCCAGGTCTTTGTGCCGTTCCCAGAGGAGCCCAGCTTCTTGGCCATCACAACCCACTGCTCCCAGCCTCCCCAAGACAGCCCCATGGCAACAAATCTGTTTGTGTCTCTGTGGATTTGCACAGTCTGGGCACTTCCTGGAAAAGGAGTCATGCAATATGTAGTCTTTTCTTTTAATATTTCAAAACTCTGCCTTGGCCCAAGGCACAAGGATAACTGCATTTATGGAACCTTTAAAATACTTTTAAAGAACATTTTTGAGTTACTTATTCTGAGAAGGAGTAGCATACAACATTTTGGGAAAAACCTTTCCATAAACAAATCTCTTTTAAAAGCTCAGCTGCTGAAGCCCAGCCTTGCCTACAAGGAGAAACAAACTGAGGATTTGAGAGACACTATTTATGATAAATTTACTGATGGGAAAAACACAAGACGTTAATTAGTGAGATCCATTCCTGATCATGCTTAAAAAGGCACAAGTTCTGGCCCCGGAGTATTTTGGAAGGGATGTGTGGTGATATTCACTAACTAAATACAAGGAGACAAATTTCAATACCCAGATCCATGCCATGGGGGGAGCACCTGCCAGGGACCAGGAGGAAGCCCCGCTGAAGGCCTCTGGGGTCGCCGCCCCGGCTCCCGGCTCCCCATTTCCCTTTCAGGATTTTCCCTACCACTTAAAGTAATGGAAATGTATCAAATTCACCTCCAAATGGGCAAATGAATTTTCCAGACCTCTTTTCACTAAGCCTAAAATAGACACCAGAGGGTGTGGAGAGAGCCCTGGCCTCATCAAAACCCTCGGTTCAATCTGATTCACTCTTGAATCTCTGACAAGTCACTCCAATTCTCTGACCCCCGGATTCCTTTTTTTATGAAATACAGGCAAAATCTCAAAACTTTCCGCCTCGTTATAATGATTAATTAATGTAGCCAAACACTTAGTCTGGGGTCTGGCTCACTGTGGATCCTTGGTAAATACCACGTGAAGTACTTCCCAGAGAACTCTCCTTTTAAAATGAAGACGGCTTAGAAAAATGAGATTTTAAATAACTTACCTGCAACTTGTGCAAGAAATCATAGGCACATCTGGTTTCCATCTGAGGCTACCATGTAGACGGGCCATAAATCTGAATGTGCTCTCCCGTGCTGGCCTGGAGGAACTGTTAATCCAGCCCAGCTCCCAGGAGCCAGCCGAGTGGGCTTCTGAATCCCTCTGCTGGGCAGCCCCTCGGCCCGGGCTGCTGAAAGGCCTGCGTGTGGAATACAGTGGGAAGTTACGCTCAAGGTCAGCCATGACATTTTTATTACTTAAAGAAAGCAGTCTCTTCCTAAAAGACACTGCAGCCTCAGGGGCCAGGGGCAAGGCCAAGGAGGGACTCTCTGCCTCTTTATGGCTTTGGGCTCCTACCCTCGGGGTGTAAAGCAGGAGCTGTCCAGTCCAGTTCTGTGCTTGGGCAGAGCCCCGTGCATGCTGACCCTGCCTGGGTCAAGTCTGAATGCAACATGACCTGCACTTCCCCCAGCGCCTGGCTGGTCTTCTGAGGTCAGCTGTCCAGCAGATGATGTGTGGAGGACCCGGCCACGGTCGCAGCTTGCATTTCCTGAGCAGCCAAGGATCTGAGCACATTTAAAGTGGACACATTGCCATCCATGTGTCTTCCATGGTGATGTGTCTGGTCAAATCCTTTGTTCATATTTAGACTATTTTGGGGTTTGCTTGTTTTATTATGATGGACTTTTGGGAATTCTTTTATATTTGAAGCATCAGCCTTTTTTCAGAGACAAGATTCACCCATGTTTTCTCTCTGCCTGAGGTTTTTATTTTCAGTTCTGCAGGTCCGTGCTTTCTGACGACAATGTGTACTTCATTCGGAGTTGGGTCGTGCTGATGCTGCTGTGTTCAGAGCGTCTGTGCCTAGCTCTGGTGCACAGAGTTCCCTATGACTTCTACCAGTATTGTATCTGGCATCCCATCTGTGATCTATTTTATCTCAATCTTTAGGCAGTATGAGGTATGGGTGGTAATTATCATCTTTACCTAAGGTTTCGGCTGTCCAGCACCAATGCTCTCTACACTGAGCTCCATTTCCTCTCGGTGGAGCATTGGTTGGGCCAAGTTGGGAGTCTCTGCGGGGCCATGCCTTTGGTTCTAGAGATCAGTCTGCACACCCAGGGTCGAGGTCACCCTGTCTCCTTGCTCACCTTCTCAGGGAGCTGTGAAATCGGCGTGTGACTCTCCCTGTTGTAGTCAGCCTTTTGCTGCTGTAACCAAAAGACCCTACAAGGACAATTTTCGAGGAGGAAAAGTGTATTTGGGGCTCACAGTTTCAGAGGTGTCCACAGAAGTCCAGCTCCATTCCTCAGTGCTGGGTGAGGCAGGACATCATGGAAGAAGAGTGTGGTGGAGGACAGCTGGGGACAGGACACCAGGAAGCAGAGAGAGCTCCATTACAAGGACAAAACGCATGCCCCAGAGGCCCAGCCCCAGGGAGCCACCTCCCCCAGCCCCACCTGCCCACCTTCAGTCACCACCCAGCTAATCCCACCAGGGGTCAATGCAGTGATGAGGTTAAGGCTCTCCTAACCCAACTTCCGAACCTTCTTGCACTTACATATGAGCTTTTGGGGACACCTCACATCCGAACCCTAACACTCCCCTTTTGCCGTCCCTCTTGAAACTTGTTCTGCTAAGCTAGACACTTTGATATTCCAAGGGAACTTAAAACTCTCTTCCAATTTCTGCAACGACAAATGCCTGGTGGAACTTGGTTGAGACTGTGCTGACCCTGGATAATGATGTAGGGAGAAGCCACCTCCCGACCACATGGAGACCTCAGAGCCAGGACTCTGCAAGGTTTCCCACTCAATAGACCTTTGCTCATTTCTCAGGATTTAAACTCTAAGTGAGCAGGTCTTTCCAATCTGCTGACAGAGCCACTCTGCATTGTGTTACAGTGATCATACTAAAGTAGATGTCATCGCATGTCCAGTTTCAGTGCCTAATTTTCATTGCTAGTATGTAAATTTTTACCCATTTTTTTTATCTTTACCCTAAATCCTTCAACAGTTTCATGCTCATTATTGGCTACAATCACATTCCTGAGGCCTGTAGGATTTTCTGGAGATAACTGTCCATTGCAAGTCAAGCCATCCTCCTCCTTACCTTGAGCAGGGGCCAGGCTCTACCTGCAGCTCTGTGTGAAGGTGATGAGGACCCGCCCCTTTCCCTCCGGAGCCTAGGACAGTGGTCAGCATTGCTGTTGAAGATCATCAGCTGGGCCTCAGATGGATGCCTATATCCAACAGAGGAGGTTCTGTTTCCGCTGGCTTAGCGTGTGTGTGAGGAGGGAATGGACGCTAGCTGCTGTCCAGCGCTTTCTCTGCCTCCCCGAAGATGATCAGATGGGTCTCCTTTCCCAGATCCCATTCCCAAGGTGCATGCATGGATCCCTGGGAAACAGGCTTCCTTTCCTGGTCGACCCCACTTGGGCACCCTCTTCTCCTCCCATCTTGTCAGGAGACTGTTAGCCTCCTGCTTGCACCTTAATGACGTCTGCAGCTCCTTCTTCCTGAGAGTGGCTTTGGCTTCAGGGCAGTGCTGGCCTGGGGTGCCTGGGGACTCAGCCTGCTTCTCTGGCCTCCTGGGAGGGTCTCTCCCCTCCTGCCTGGCTGCCTTCCCCAGGGATGCCATCTGCCTGGCATGTTCTTCGAAGGAAGGTTTAGGTGCAATTTCAGTTTTGTTCATGGATCCTCCATTCCTGGGGACCTGGTGGTGTCGCTCCTGGGGACCTGGTGGTGTCGCTCCTGGGAACCTGGTAGTGTCCCTCCTGGGGACCTGGTAACGTCACTCCTGGGGACCTGTTAGTGTCACTCCTGGGGACTTGGTATGTGTCCCTACTGGGGACCTGGTAGTGTGGCTCCTGGGGACCTGGTGGTGTTGCTCCTGGGGACCTGGTGGTGTTACTCCTGGGGACTTGGTATGTGTCCCTACTGGGGACCTGGTAGTGTGGCTCCTGGGGACCTGGTGGTGTTGCTCCTGGGGACCTGGTATGTGTCCCTACTGGGGACCTGGTAGTGTGGCTCCTGGGGACCTGGTGGTGTTGCTCCTGGGGACCTGGTATGTGTCCCTACTGGGGACCTGGTAGTGTGGCTCCTGGGGACCTGGTGGTGTTGCTCCTGGGGACCTGGTATGTGTCCCTACTGGGGACCTGGTAGTGTGGCTCCTGGGGACCTGGTGGTGTTGCTCCTGGGGACCTGGTGGTGTTGCTCCTGGGGACCTGGTATGTGTCCCTACTGGGGACCTGGTAGTGTGGCTCCTGGGGACCTGGTGGTGTTGCTCCTGGGGACCTGGTATGTGTCCCTACTGGGGACCTGGTAGTGTGGCTCCTGGGGACCTGGTGGTGTTGCTCCTGGGGACCTGGTATGTGTCCCTACTGGGGACCTGGTAGTGTGGCTCCTGGGGACCTGGTGGTGTTGCTCCTGGGGACCTGGTATGTGTCCCTACTGGGGACCTGGTAGTGTGGCTCCTGGGGACCTGGTGGTGTTGCTCCTGGGGACCTGGTGGTGTTGCTCCTGGGGACCTGGTGGTGTTGCTCCTGGGGACCTGGTATGTGTCTCTACTGGGGACCTGATGGTGTCACTCCTGGGGACTTGGTGGGTCGCTCCTGGGGACCTGGTGGTGTGGCTCCTGGAGGGATCGTTTCTGCCTCACGGCAATCATCCAGCACGTTGGCCTGAGTGGGTCCCAGTGTCATGAATTCCCCACTTCTTTGCTTATTTCCGTGCCACTGACGTCTGCTCTGGTCTCGGTGGCCTTCTGCTTCCCATGCCTGTCGTCGTGGTTCCTGGTGCCCAAGCAGAGGCCCCGCCTGGCGGCCTCTCCGTGAGCCGGACTTGCCTCACCCTCTGTGCCGGGAAGCCTCCCCACCAGGAGGAGATTTCAGTCAGCTCCCAGTTGCCAGTGGACTCACTGAGTGTCCCTTGACACAGGTTATTTTGAAACACGATGAAATACTAAGTGTTTCTAAATACTGTGGGCACTTGACAATCGTCTGCTTCTAATTTTCTGCTCTTCACTTCTGAGTTAACTTTTTCCTGGAGAGCAGGCTTGTTTGCCGTGGATCTGCTCAGATGCTTGGAGAACTGTCTTCTCCCGAGTGTGCCCTGTCTTGGGAGTTCCTTCCCTGGGAGTGGGGACTGGGCTGCCAGCGGGTGGTGCTCTGCGGGGGTCACTGGCCCAGCCTGACATGTCCTCAAGTCCTCTCTGTCCCACTAATTTTCTGCCTATGTGCTCTGTCCACTGGTGATGGCCGTTGAAGTCCTGGGCCAGTGTGGACAGAACCCTCCCTTCAGGCCCGTCTTTCACGCGTGTCGAAGCTGTCGTGAGGTGCTTGGCCTTTCCACGCCCTCTCCCCGTGTCACGCCCCCCCCTTCTGAAGTGGAGCCACTGATCCTGGCTGGGCGGGCGTCCCCTGTGCACCTTCCATAGAGCCACCCGGCTCTCGCTCCTCCAGGTCAGCGTGCCTGCCCGTGCTCCCCGCTTCTGACGGTCAGAGTTTCTACAGCCAGCACACAGCTGGACCTAGCTTTTAAAAATCGATTTGATGGGATGACCTCTGCCTTTCATTTGGAACACTTACCTCATTTAGATTTCACCTACTGTTTACAGGTTGAGTTTCAATTGACCATCTTTCTAGCTATTTTTTATTTGTCTCATCTATCCTCTGTTCACTCTTTCCTTTTAAAACATATTTTGCTGTGCTGTCTTCTGGTGGTCTGGGGCCTGTATGTGCCCGAAACCATCCCTCTTCAGTTGACGCCCGCCGGGCAGTGGGCCGTGAGTGCTCCTCAGCACGTGGTCCCTCCGTTTCCCCTTTCTGTATTTTTGCTATTGTTGCACAGACGTCACTGCACAGCTTGGTCGACCTGCGGACTCTGTCCCCTCTGGTCTAAACGTCTTAGGAGCACGCAGTGCGCTGTGCCTCACGTGGGCGTGCCGCCACTGGGAAAGGTCTGACTTCTGCCTGCGTCCGAGTCCAGAGGACAGGGGGTCCGGAGCGGCCTCTGCCCTGCTCCTGAGGCAGAACCCTCTGGTACTCTGTGCCAGGCTGCAGGGCTGGAGGGACAGGCGGGTTCCCAGCCTGGTGACACCGATGGCTCCCTCGAGGCCGTCTGCTCCTGGCCTCTGCGGTCTCCCTCCTCAGTGCTCAGCTGGCGGCTGAGGGCTGAGCTCTGTCCGTCTGGAGTCTGCTCTGCTCGTCCCCTCTGGGGCTTCGTCCCGTGGGTCTCGTCCACCTCTTTCCCAGCTACTCCCACTCAGCTCTGGTGCCCATGGCAGGCGGCCCCGGCTGGGACATCCTCCTCTCCCCACTGGAGCTCCATGGTCAAGCCAGGTCACTGTCCCAGGGACGCGCTCTCACCCTGCCTGGACTTTACATTCTACACTCCGTTGCCCTCTCTGGGAACACCTCCTTCCTCAGCTGGCCCCATCCCAGGCTGCCTCTTCCTGGATCCCTGCCCGCTCCATGGGTGGATGTTCCTCTCGGGCCACCGTAGCTCACTGCCCAAAGCAGAAGAGCCCAGGCAGAGGAGGCTACCAGCCTGCTCCCAGGTCTGGACGGTCCACTGGCCTCTCCCATCAAGAAGCAAACAGTGCCCACTTGTCCCAGTATAGCCTCCCCAGTGAGTGGCCAGGGCCACAGTGAAGGGCTTAGCACAGAATGCGGGGCCCTGAGTGCCTGGGAGGTGCCACCCCTCAGCCCAGAGGTGGCTGCCCTAGGAACATGGGGTGCCCTGGGTGGTCTGGGTCACAGAGACTTGCCTGAGTGTTGTGGTTTAGGTATTAGGTGTCCCCCCAAAGCTCACACGTGAGACAGGCAAGAAGGTTCCAAGGAGAAATGATTGGGTAACAGGAGCCATAACCCAGTCGTGAATTAGCCCCTGATGAGATGACCTGAGTGGACACTGAGGCAGGTGGGGTGTGGCTGGAGGAGGTGGGCACCGGGGCCTGGCTGGGGTACATATGCTGCATCTGGAGAGTGGAGTCCCTCTCTCTGTTCCTGATCACGGCGTCAACCACTTCCCGGGCCACGCTCTGCTGCCACGTGGTCCTGCCTCACCGCGAGCCCGAGGAATGGAGCGGCTGGCTCTGGACTGAGACTTCTGAGACCTTGAGCCCCTGGATAAACTTTTTCTCCTTAAAATTGTTCTTGTCGCGTCTTCTAGTCACAGCAGCGGGAAAGCTGAGTAAAACTGAGTGGGGCTGGGGGCAGAAAACTGAAGACCGCGCAGGTGCGGGGCAGAGGAGGGGGAGCCACAGACCAGCTTGAGCCGCAGATCACCTCCCCAGGACCAGAGGGAAAGGGGCCGACCAGCTGGTGTTGCCCTCTGACCCACATGTGTCCATGGCCAGCTAGACACAGGGCGCCTCCCAGTGTCAATCCCTCCACCCAGAGGGAAATGCACGACCCGAGTCCACAGGCGTGGAGCCCGGGCGCAGGGCCTGCAGTCGGCCCCTCACCCCGTGCTAGCTGCCCAGGTGGACTCGGCCTATATGGGGAGATGGGTCCTATGATGTGGCCTAGAGACACAAACCCAAGTTCTGAGCCTCCTGCTTCAGAGCAAAGGAAGTTCCCCAGACGCCTTCCCTGTGCACAGAAGAGGACCTCACTCTGGGCCCCTGCTCTGCAAGGCTGCCTTCCCCTGCCTCCCACAGAGGAGAGTAGCTCCAGAGGTCTCCTGCGGCCCTGCACTCTCAGAAGAACACGAGGCCACTCCCAGGTCGCCGGGGTGGGTGGAGACGGAGGACCCCATTAATACACCAGGCAGGGACTGTGCGCAGGACACGTCTGCAGGAGATTTCCAGCTGGTCCTGACCTTCGGGATCTTCTCTGGTCTGCGTCTTGGTCGAGTTTTGCTTCCACCTTCTTTAAGAATGAGCATGGCGTGGCCCACCTCCGAAGGACATCTTGGTGGAGAGGGCTCCTCCTTCTTGCACCAACACCAGGGCCTGCTCATGCCAACAGCAGGACAGGGCAGAGCTGCCTTTGGCTGTCAGATGTCAGGCCAGCTGCTGCTCTTCCCTTCCTTTTACCACAGCCAGAGCCAGACACCTCCAGGGTCCCCAGCGACACAAGCAGGCGAGGGGTGGGCCTGTCCCCGCTTCTTCCTCCTCACTCCCCACAGCCCGGGGCCTCTGCAGCAGCCTTAGGGAGCACGTCCACCTGGCCCAGCCTCCAGCACTCTCCTGGATGCCTTCCCTGGGAGCTGCTCACCGCGGGGGGCAGCAGGGCCTCACTGGGCCAGGCCAGCATCCATCCAGGTGATGGGCTGACGGAGAGGTGGAGACCCTCCCAAGGAGTGTGTGGACAGTAAGGGTCAGGGGCCTGAAGTTCCAGGGTCCCTGCTGCCTGCCCAGGGAGAAGCCGTGCCCGGGCCTGGAGGACAGAGGAAGGCATTCCCCCAGAGGGCCTTCACTGTGTGTGGAGAGACCCACCCTCTGCCCAGAGGAGTCAGGGCTTTCTCCTGTGCCAGATGCGTCCACATGTTTTCAGATGCACTAACAAAGCACCAGCCCAGAAACGTCAATTTTCTAAAAGTGGGACAGAGCCATACTTTCTCCTGGAAAAGCTCAAGAGCTCAGAGAGGGAATTGGACGGGTCTCGCTGGATCGCACTGAGGCCCAGGTGCCACCTGGACACAAACTGCTGGACCCGGGAGTGGAGGCCCTCCACAGGATCATGCTCTCCAGGCCTGACCTCCTGAGGGTGTCTCCAGCTGAGGCTTGGTGGCTCTTTCTGACGGCACCAAGAACCCAGAGGTGTGGGGGTTTGTCCCTCGCAAATCAGGCCTTCCAACAGGCCCTCCAAGGCCTGGGAGCTTAAAAAGAGTTGGTGGCTCTGTGCCTTCAGAATGGACCTGGGTGGGTCATTTTGAACAATGGAGCCAAGAGCGGCTCATGGTGGTAGAAAACCCAGAGCCTCAAGTGACACAGACACAGTAGAGCCACCTCAGCTGCACCAGCAGCCACCCTGAGGGCACGTGTGGACCCTGCCAATGCCCCAGAGCGCTGGCTTGCCTTTCCCACCCCAGTCAAAGCCCTTTTGAAAAATGCACTTGTAAACGTGTTTCCAAATTCAGCCACTCATCTGCAGACAGGCCAAATTTTCATGGTGAAACCCACGCAAGCCGGCAGTTGGTGGAAAGTCTGTGACTTATAAGTGCCCAGAGGTGCTCAGTGGCCACCAGAAGCTACAGGATGCAGGATGCAGAGTCGCACTGCCCTCCAGTCTGGGCTGGGCCTACCTGACATCCAGCGGAATAAGCCCTTGCCACTTAGTCCAAGACGAGGACGGGCTCCCCTGGGCTGTCCTCCCTCCCTGGCAATGCCCATGAGTCCCAAGTACCCTCCATCAGATCACAGGAACCCACAGTGTGCACCAAGTACAGGGACAAAGCCTCGTCCCCGAGTAGCTCCCTTTCCACAGTCCCTGGGTGGGAGTGACCAACACCTTTAAAACAGTGCTTGGAAATCAGAGCACTCCGTGTGGGGACCTCGGAGAACCCGAGCTGCAGACCCTGCTGATGACGAGGCGGGACAGGGAGGTGGCCCAACGCTGCTGGGGCTGAAGTCATTGCTGAAGTCATTGCTGTCACCTGAGTGCCTACTGCCCGTAGCCGTGGGTACTCCCTGAGGGTCTGCGCACACCTCTCTCGGGTGTAAATGACACCTTACGTGGCAGAGTTCCCGTGGGCTTTAGTGACCTTGAGCCTCTCTGTACCAAAACCCAGAAACTGTGCTGCCAAGTGCCATCCCAGGCCACAGCTCTCCACCTCCCTTTGGTTACAAGGATGATATAAATACATCAAAGTCATAGGGAGCACAGACTCCTGACGCGGAGATTTCTCAAAGCAACATTTTCTCCCATTTCATCTTTTCCCCTGTCCCCACCTTACCCTCTCCTCCACTGTCTTCCCTTTTCTTTTGAAATTAATTTATTTTAAGGAAAGAAGTCTTCCCTGGCTGGTAAACTGACTCGGGGGTTTGCCAGTGGCCAAACTCCGCTTCTAGAGACCAGAGAAGAGTTGGTGTTCAGGTTCTGGGAAGTCACGGCAGAGCTGTGTGAAGGCGCAACACCACAGGGACAAGGAAGGGCTGTGCCCGGCACCATGGACACACCCTGCAGTACAGACCGCAGCCAGGAGTGGCAGGAGACTCCTCCGAGCACGTGAGCGGGCCAGGGCACGCTTGCTGTCTTAGACGATTCCAAACCTGTCCAGTGAGGAGCCCCCTCCAGAAGAGTGAGCACCTGTTCATCTTCCAGTCACTTAATGAATCACAAAGCAGGGCCCATGAGGTAATGTGCAGAGTCAGTTTGCCTGAGGGAGGAGACTCGGAGGAAGAGGGACACCTCTGGAGGTGTGCACAACCAGGGCAGATGAGGAGACCGCTGACCTTGTGCAGGAGCCGTGGGTACCCACGCAAGTCGCGGAGCTGCACTGTGTATGAGCAGTTCCATGCGCAGTAGGAGAATCAAAGTGGTGAGCAATGTTGGAGAGACTCAGATTTCCCACATGCAATGTCCTAAGCATCTGCTAAATAATATTGTTTAATTATATTAATTAATACTATGATTACAATTAGTTAATATTCGCAGATAACATTAACATTGTCTGCTAAATAATACTTATAATAGGTAAAGTGAAAAGGTCCAAAAGAGGGAAGCATAATCAAATCATCACATATCCACATAAAAATCTTTTAAATGGTGTTCTGTATACAATTAATTAAAACGTGAGGATTCGTGATGCACTGGGCATAGAAACACACAGAACTAGGCCTACGTGGGATGTGATCCTGTAGTGCACTCAACGTGTCTCTGGGTGTCTTCACAGTGTGGCTGGGAATCACCCCAAGTGATGGCAGTTTTGACTTTTGCTCTCAGCTTCTGGAATGAGAATAAATTACCTTGTCAGCTAGACGGAGTTGATGAGTCTAGAAGGACCATCTTGCACTCCCCTGACTCCCTGAGAAGAGTAGAGAGCGTGAGCCACATCTCCCCTCATTCGACCTTGTGGTCACCACTGGGCCTCTGGAAGGAACCTGGGAGCTGCAGCCCAGCCCCCACACCTGGCCGCCCCTTAGGAAACAAGTCACAGAGTGGGCAGAGCATTCAGCACCTGGTGTCCAGGGAGGGGTCATGGACCTGGGTCCACGCTCAGGACACCCGATGTGCTCTTGCCCACTGAGGCTGCACCTGGGAGAACCCGAGGCCAGTGAGGGTGAGGGGCTGCCACCCCTGGCTTTCTGGACAGGTGAGCTTGTGGAGAGGAAGGTCTCCGTCCCCAGGAGCCACCGACCACTGATAAGTGTCACCTGTCGGCTGTAGAAGAGCTGGTTATCTCCGCTTCTGCTGGTCACCCCATGCGTACGTCAGACCAGAACACGTCAGACCAGCACAGGTTCCGCAGCCTTCGTGACATTTGTTTAGAAAAGCACACGTAGGAAAAGGACCAATGTAAAAGGTTGAAAGGCCTAAAATCAAACAAGTCCTTTTACAGGAAGAGCTTCTTGACTGCAGGTCTTTATTCTTTTACTACATTCTAAGAATCTCTGCCTTTTAACGAGAGTGCTCTAACTGATTTACACTTATTGGAGTTCCTGATTCAGCCTTGTTTAACTTCGCTTCCTGCTGAGGTCTGCACTTATCTCTGTCCCTTGCTGGCTTCTGTTTTGATCCTTGTTCAGTGGAGGAAGGATAGTATTTTACCTTATTTCTCTATTGCATTTGAGCTGATCCTAGTTGAGTTATTTTTAGAAGTTTCTAGTGCTACATGTGCCCCTTTGATTGTCACAGTCAACCTTGACTCAGTATCCTAAAACGCCCAGTGGGACCTAGAAGGCTTCCCAGGGCTCCTCTGTGTTTCCCGGTACGTATGGGTGAACCCCACAGTGCAGGGTTCTAGTTCTAGTCTTGAGGTCAGTTTTCTTATAAAATATCTAAGATGGTGTCTTTGGCATGTTGGCGTACGTCTGTGCATTCTGAAGTTCTTTCCAAAGCTTCAGTTTTCTGCCTAACATAGCTCTTCTTCAGCCGGAGGGATTTCCTAGCCATCTATTGGAACAAGAGCTGGCAATTTTGAAAGTGATTTACATTCCTTTGATTTGAAGAATGACTTGCCTGGCAGCACATCCTAATTGGCAGGGCTTTTCTTCTTTCTTTCAACCCTGAGAAGGAGTCTTCCCCACATGACGAGTCTCTGCCTTTCCCCTGGTGAGCTCACAGTCGGGGTCCTGCAGAGGGGTGCTTTCTTTGGGCATCTCTGTGGCTGGCACCTGCAAGCTGCTCCCCATCACATCTAGGACACTGTGTCCTTTCTTTCTTCAGATGATGTCCTGCCCCTTGTCTTTCTTCTCTTTCCTGGATCTGACCACGTGTTGGTCAACCTTCGTGGTGTAATCACACAGGTCAGTTTTTATTAATTTGTTTTTATTCTGAGCTTCAGTTTAGAAAGTTTCTATAACATGTCGTGAAGTTTAATCCTCTTTCCTCATCGTGCTCTACCCTTTTCTGAGACTGTCTGACATGCTCTAAAACTTTGGTTGTTGGGATTTTGGCCAGCTACCCCGCTGCTGCCCTGAGCCATGGCCGCTGCCCTCTGCCGCCCTCTGCTCACCGCTCTTCATTCACGGCCACGCAGCCTCGCGCACATGTCCCAGGATGATCTTCCGAGTCCTGCTTGACGCCTGGATTCTGGAGCCAGACGAGCTCTCTGAGTCTGGCCTCCTGTCCATGAGCGCCAGGTTCTGCTGGTGCGTGGCGCAGCCTGTCGGAGGCCCCCCGTTTCCTCTTGGTTTAGCTTGCTTCTAGAGAAAGAGCCTTTTCTGCATCTGACGGGCGGAGGAACGTGTCCCCTTGGCTTACTGTGGAACCCGTGTTGGGACAGCGCTCACCTGCGCCCAGGCCAGCCTCCCTCCCACGCTGCCCCTATGCCCTCGTGAGGCCTGGACCCTTGGGTCCCATGTGCCCTGGCCCTCAGTCCCAGGTGCCAGGAGGAGAAGCCAGCTGCGAGCTCTGCGTCGGCCCTTCTCTCCCACTGTCTGCCTCTAAATTTGGTGTTGCACCAAGAATCACTTTTAAGATATGCAAGCGTTGTTTTGCTTGGTGCCGGTCCAGACTCCAGGCCCTCCTCCCATGTCCAGTACGCTGAGAGTTGGCTGAACTCACCCTGGCCCTGTAGAATCCAGGATTCCTTGAGAGGCCCCTCCTACGCCCATGACTGACAGGCTGGGGTTTGGTCCCTGCTCTCCCCAGTCTGTCAGCCATCCAGTGTGTAAGGTCCCTGCTTAGCATCTGGACAGCCATCTTAAGTGACAGCTGCCATTTTAAGAAAAGTCTCACTTTCCCGCCCAAGGGCGTTTCTGAGAAAGGCTCACTGCTCCCTCATACCAACCCCGCCCTTAACCTCCTGCATTGGGACCCCCTCCAATCCCTGAGCCTGCCCCATAGACGTCCTGAACCCCAAGCCTGTCTGGCCTCTCTCCGTCTATGGAGAGATGGCCTTTAACTGTCCGTGCTGACCCATGAACTCCCGTGTGGTTCTCGGCCTGGTTCGTCTTTCATTTCTTGCACCCCCTTCTCTGGGTTCCTCGCTTTCTTCTCACAGTGGCCGCCACTCACAGTGGCCTTACAGGTTCAACGGCAGAATCCAGTTTCCCCTCATGTTCCTCGTCATGTGTGTAACCAAGTGTCATCAGTGTCACCCTGATGTGACGGGGCAAGTTAAGAACGTGGAAATCTTTATGTAAAATGCACTGGCCGCTCCCGCTGAAGCTAGCGCTCTGAGGCTGGGTGGGCAGCAGTGGGCTTCCATGCGCCCAGCCTGCCTGAGGTCAGTACTCCTGGGTCTGTGATGCCCACGTGCCGTTGGAGAACTGAGGTGAGACGAGGCTTCAGGTCTGGAGGAGGTGAGGGCGGCCCTGGGGTGGAGACTGAGAAGAGCACATTCAACAAGGAGCCCCAACATCAAAGACGAGTACCCCCCCGGGAAGACCGGATCAGACGTCCCAACGCTGGCCTGCGCGGCCTTGGAGGCACCAGGCCACCAGGCCCTTGTGCACTCAGTAAGCTGCCATTTTATCCTGAAGGTCAGGGACACTGCTGCAGTGTGGTAAGGAGAGTGGCCACTCAGCCATGTGACTGGCAGGTCACGGAGAGGCCAGCCCTGACTGGGAAGCCCAGGGGAGGCCCCAGGGTGGTCCAGAGCGTTACCATGAAACCCAAATAGTCATCGGGATAGAGACGTACCTGATGAAAGGACATTCGAGCTGGGCGTGGTGGCCCACACCTGAAATCCCAGCAGCTTGGGAGGCTCAGGCCGGAGGATCCTAAGGGCAAGGCCAGCCTCAGCAACTCAGCGAGGCCCCAAGCAACTTAGCCAGAGCCTGTCTCAGAATAAAAAATAAAAGAAGGGCTGGGGGTGTGGCTTAAGTGGTGGTTAAGCGTCTCTGGGTTCAATCCCTGGTACCTAAATAAGTAAATAGATAAATATGATGTGGGCCCCTATCATCGTGACCAGGGAAGTTTGGGCTGGAGAGTGAGGAAGTGTCCTCGACAGCCCCCTCAGTGCAGCCTGGACCCTACACAGACGAGGACAGGAGGCCCTGAGACGCAGAACCCTCAGGGAGCTCCACCACTAGGGGAAGCACGAGTGTGATGTGGGACACTCTGACCAGGACGGCTCTGGAGCCTCTGGATGTGAGCTGTCGTCCCCACCACAGTCAGGCGGTTTCCCCCGACACTTCCACGGACCAAGTCGTGTGATCTTCGTACACAACGTGGCCCACCTCAGGTACGGCCAATAGGCCTGACCAGTGTGACACACGTATGCTCACGCTTGTGCATGTGTGTGTCCCTGTGCACGTTAGTGAAGCACCACATTCTAAGGGCAGGCGAAAATGGATCTGGAGTGACTATCCTGAGACAATTATTAAATTTTTAAAAGTATCAGGTTATTGATTGTCAGAATTTTGACTCCACTGCGGGATGGGGCTTGGCCCTTAGCTCTCCTGTCTGATCCATTGGTCGGCTTGTTCTTGAGCTAGTGCCATAGAGACCATAATTAAAATGTGGCTTTACGATGTGTGAGCTTCGTCATCGGGACAGTTGATGACAGCCTCAGTGTGTCGTGTGAGCAGAGCACTGAGCCTTGTGATTAGAAGGCACAGGCCTGGTGATGCTGTTTTGTGCTAAATATTTGATCTTTAAAGTACAGAAGATGATATCTACTTCATGGGAGCCCTTGAAAACTAAACAGATGGGTGAATCTGAATGAGGTAGATTGAGTAAAATGGGAAGTTCCACGTGTCACAGGTCACGACTGTAAGTCTGTGATTAAATCTTCTGACATTTCTGAAGAGCAAATAAAGAGCACAACCCGGTGCTGGGGAAACAGGCTGCAGGGCCTATGGGTGGTGGCCTGAGCGCAGGTTGACATGGTGCATGGACCAGTGAAGCCCCTCTGCGGTCAGCCTGGGGTGAGCTGCTGAACTTCTTCACGGGCTCTGAGGTCAAGGTCACAGATGGACTTTGAAGGAGGCGGCGTCTGTTGGTTGATTGATGTGGTTGACATTTTCTGTTACGTTGCAGGGGAAGAATTTGGTCACAGTTCCAGTCCTTTCATTCACTCTGACACAGCCAGCGTGATGAAAGGGGGAGGGACAGACTGCCCCTCCGGTGTCCCTGCAGTCACCTCTGCACTCAGGGATGATGGCATCAGTGGGCCAGGTCGTTCCAGAAGCCTCTGGGGGAGTCAGGTTGCTGGCTCCTTTTGGGAAAATGCGTTCTCCATCCACCCAGTGTGAATAGCATGTTAGGGGTCCGGGTTTCCACGACAGTGGGCTGTTTGGCAGGCCCGTCCAGTGGGCGTTCACTACACTAATAGTGCCATATCCTGCCACGGGAACCCAAACACACTTGCCAGCCACTTTGATCATCCCTGGCTTTGGAGATGGGGAGAGAGATGCGGGTTATGAAGCTGAAGATTGTACTTATTTGCAAATCTGGGTAAATAAATTATAGGAGGTAAAACACCATCCTTGCTGACGAGGGACTCAGCCACGGCTCAGCTTTCTCCAGGATGAGGTCAGCAGTCAGGATCCTGTCTCTTAATTAGCAGGTTTCCTCCTTCCTTCCCTCTCACGGGCACAGTGTGGGCAAACGGCCCTTCCCAAGGCTCCGCTCACACTCGGCACAGCCCCAGGCCTGCAGCCTCCCTCCCGACGGCCTCCTGTCCTCCCCTTCCCAGCCTCTGCTCCTCCTTCCTGTGCCGCTTCTCCTGTTTCACTAACGATACTGATATTTAGAGTATTGATGGTTTGATCATCCCTCATCTGTGGGGCTTTGATTCCAGGGTGCTCCCTCCCCTCCCAGAGACCAGGGTCTTGGGACACCGAGTCCCTTGTGTAAGATGGAGTAGTGTCTCTTACACTCCTTGTGTACTTTGTCCCAACCACCGTTAAGTAACAGTAAATGGTTGTCACAGCGTGTCATTCAGGGAATAATGGCAAGAAAGAGTGTCTGCACAGGTCGGACGCAGAGCCAACTCTGTCACTGCTGCCTCGACGGGTCCGCGACGTGGAGCCTCAGAGGAGGCACTGTGCTGCCCTCCACCTGAGTTCCCAGGGGTGGCACCAACTCCTCCTCTCAGACGCAGCCTGGGTACAGAGGCATTGCTCCTGGACTTGTGCTTCCCGGCTGTAGAAGGTGCACGCACCGTGGCCAGAGCCCCACGTTTCCCTGCCACGCAGGGAGTAGGAGCACCCCCCACCCGAGTTTCCACCCCTCACGAGGAGCAGCTCTGGGTTAACTTCCCACGGGGTGAGACGTCCTCGGCTCTGCTCCAGACGCTGCGGCTCTCAAAGTAACAAAGTATAGACTAGAAAAGGAATCGTGTTTTTTGATAGAAGTTTGGGAATTCAAATTTCAATTCAGCATACTTTATGAAGTTTGAACATGAATGTCTACTTTTGGGTGAATGAAAGCCATCCTATGCTCACAGGCTCAAGAAATCACATTTAGAGTCAAATATTTAACCTGAAATAAAAATACATGTTGTGCTATTTGCAAAGATGATCAAATCTTCAAGTCCATCAATGTGCAGCTTTTTGTTGCTGAGAAAAAAATACTGACAAAAACAACTTAGAATGGGAAAGAAAGGTTTATTTTGGCTTTAACTTGCACTTTACCAGAAACCGGAAGAAATCAGGAAAGATTACCAGCACAGGTGAGGCTGGCTTCTGGGGGGGAGTTTCGGCTGGCTTTGTTGTTTACGGTGTGCGGAACATTCTTGCTGCTGTCCACCTTCGGTCCCTCCAGGCTCGCACCTAGGACACCCCCCTGGCCTGCTCTTGCCCAGCTCTCAAGCTCCATGCTGATAAAGCAGGGGCTCCCGGGAGGACCTATTGGCCTGCACCAGCCGCCCTGTGCTCCCACCTCTGTCCCGGGGCCCCTGGATGATGAGCTGGGTGCAAGTTCCAGGAACAACTGCGCTGCACGCTGCCCTGCCCCGGCTTTCTTGGAGAACACTCGCTCCCTTGAGAACCTTCCTCAGATCCGTGCCTCAAATCACACGGACTCTCCATCCCAGGGGCTCTGCAGTGGGTGAGAGTTAACACGGGTTAGCTTCTGTTTAGAGCATGTTTAAGAACCGTTTTCTACTTTAAGGCCTACAATTCCCAAAGCACCTGCCTATTTCTTTATTTCATTTCCTTCCCTGTCTTTTCTATTTTTAAGAAAAATAGAAAATACAAAAGATTCATTTTGTTCTGTGTCGGTTTCTCAGTTTAATCTCATTATATAAGTTCATCATCAGCAAATGCCCTTGTCCCTCAAATGTTCAAAATGACTTTAATACAGTTTCCATAAAGACATGACACTCAGTCCCGTGCACTGTCCAAGCATGTCACAAGAGGGGAGTCCTCTGTCTTCTGGGCTAAATTCATTTCTGCGGCAGGGGCACTCCTCAAACACCCAGCTGAAGGCAAGGAACATTTTCTGTATGTTGTAGGATGAGTTGGTTTGTTCTACTCCCCAAGTTTAAGTCTGAGGGACAAATCTGTTGGTCTGTTTTTAAATTTGAGATGTAACAAATGACACAGTTTGCACATCAGGGTTTGTCCCCCAAGTCTCTGGGTTCAGAGGTGGGGCGTTTGGGGAAGTGAGTGGCCATAGGCTCTGATCTCATCAGCGGGTGAATCCATGGGTATCTGAACAGACAATGGGAGGTGGGGACAGCTGGAGGAATCAGGGCACTGGGAGCTGCCCTGGAAAGATCGGCCTTCACTCTGACCCTTCCTCCCTCTGCCTCTGCCCCCAGCCCATGTGCTAAGCACCTCTCCTCCTCCACACCCTTCCGCCATGATGCTCTGCCTCAGCTCAGACAATGGAGTCGGCCAACCATGGGCTGAACCTCCGACACCAAGAGCCAGAAATAAAGCCTCCTTCTTCCCAGCCCTTTGGTCAGGTATTCTGGCCACAGCAAGGAAAAGCTGACACAATACACAAATCTCAAATTGACTGTTGGACGGATCACAGTGTGCGCCTTCCAGAGCCCCCTCTAGGTCAGAGCACCTCAGGGCCCAGCAGGCATCAGAGCAGGCTTCCCTCCCGGCGGCAGACCTCCATCTGCAGGTGTGGTCACTCTGAGGCCCGTGGACTGTGCACGCATGTAGAATGTGTTCCCTGGACTGTGCTGGGGACCACCAAGCTCCACTCCCAACACACCCGAGGGCCCCAGCATGTTATTGGTTCACCCTGAACTTGGGCTCTTTCAGCTGTGAAGCAGGGATGGTGCCACCAGCATCTGACCTTCATGCAGTGGGTGTGACTCTGCTGGGTGGCCGACACAGGGTCCTGTGCTCCCTGCACCACACTCAGTGCTCTACAGCAGGGAGATCTACCTCTGGGAGGCGTGGCTGCACCTGTTCTCCACACACACCTCCCTGTCGGAAGTGCAGAGCCTGGAGCTCACTCAGGGAGTGAGCTCCAGGTGTGGTACCCCTGCTTGACAGCTCCTGGAACAGCGCCCAGCCCTCGTGGTGCATGGAAGGGTTTCTAACCAGTGAGTGAGTGAGAGAGGGTCAGGACGGAAGAGAGGCCTCATCCTAGCAGGAGAGGGGGTGCAGGTCTGCAGCCCTTCAGCTCTCTAAGGGGAATCAAGGGTCCAGATGGAAGAGGAGATGCTCCAGGGATGTTGGAAAGCGTCCCTGGGTAACTAGGGCACCCATTAGCATCGTTGGGCCAGGATCCCCGATTCCTGAACTCTTGAAATACCCTAATGATCTGAACACTGTTCAAGTGTTTCCACATTCCAGCCTGCCTGGAAATCCTACTTGGGGATGTGATGCAGATCTGAAATTCCACACATGCAAGAACCCACACATGTGCACACACAGAGATACATAGGCACACATAGGCACACAGAGAGACAGACATGCACACACATGTGCACACAGACACATACACACATATGCACAGAGACAGACACACATGCACACATATGCACACACAGAGTCAGACATGCACACACAGAAACACAGAGACAGACATGCACACACATGTGCACACAGAGACAGACACACATGCACACACATGTGCACACAGAGACAGACAGATATGCACACACATGCACACACATGTGCACACAGAGATAGACACACATGCACACACATGTGCACACACAGAGACAGACACACATATGCACACACAGAGACAGACACACATGCACACATATGCACACACAGAGACAGGCACACATATGCACACACAGACACACATATGCACACACAGAGACAGACATGCACACACATGTGCATACAGAGACAGACACACATGCACACACACAGAGACACACACACTGAAAATGTGGTAGCTTGGCAGTTTTTACTGTTTCTCTAGTAGGAGAATATGCTTTCCTGAAGCCACATCTGTGTGGCTCTGGGGGTACTACCCAGCATCCCCTGCTCAGGAGCCGTGGGAGTCCACCTTCCATCCCTGAGAACGGTGGCTGGACCAGGAGAATCAAGGCCAGAGCCAGCCCTGCCAACTCCCCGAGGGCTCCCCACCTCCCCAGGGAAACCCTCCTCCTACCCTCCTGAGGAAGGGAATCCGAGCTGCTCTACCCAGCGGTGTGGAGGGAGCTGTCAGAGGTAGGGCCACAGAGGAGGGACGGGGCCTAAGGGGGATGGCCGGCAGGGACCTAGGGGACTTTTGTTCCTAGTAAAAACATATAGACAGGAATCAGCTGCACAGATGGAGTCACAGTGACAGAGCTCACGAGGCTGAGCTGGAGGGAGAAGGCTGTGAGCAGAGGCCAGGGTCCCGCACTTGCAAGGAGCCCAGGAGCCCCCAGAGCACAGTCGCAGGCTGTGGTCACTCGGCACTCGGTGTGCACGTTGAGGCCACCTGATTCCATCTGTTGACAAACTGTAGGCTGGCGTGGCTGGTGCCTATAGGTCCCCTTCTCTCCATGCAGTACAGCTATGGCCTTTGAGCCCCACCGCTGTGTGTAATTATAATGCACCAGTAAAAATAATGAAAACAGTAACGGTGAGGAAAGAAAATGCCTGTAGAAATGCTAAAGCTGAACACGTCCCAGGAAGCGCCCTGGTTTCAGGGCCCATGTCCCCCGTCCCCAGGCCCTGCAGAAAGGAAAGGAAAGCCACCGCCACTTCTTGGAGCAGGCTGGGCACCCACATGCTGGCTCACATCCTGTGAGGCTGCGAGATGTTTATTGCTGCAGACTTTACCGGGGACAGTCTGAGGCTCAGGGGACCTGACCCGCCTGCCACTTCCAAAACCCTCCTTCTGATGGCGCTCCTATGTCCCTGAGTGTACCAATGGAAGCGTCCCACCATCCAGGAGAGCCCACTTATAGGACCTGCACTGAGGCCTCAGCTGCCCCCAGAGCCACCAGCCTTCCCAGGAGGCCAGCAGCTCTGGGACAGCAAGGGGAGGTCCTGGAGCCCCAGGCCCTGCTGTTGGAAGGGGAGGCCCAGGAGCCCCAGGTCCTGCTGCTGGGAGGGGAGGCCCAGGAGCCCCCAGGTCCTGCTGTTCTGTCCACCACCCAAGCACAGTCAGCTAATGGCTTCTGCTTGTGAGTTCCCAGATCTGCAGCGGGTTTTCTGGAAGGTGGTGGAAACTCTCCTGTGTAGAAGGCACATCTGGTTCTGGGGTCTGCGTCCTGGCGCAGGCGCTCCTATTTCCAACAAGCAAGTCTGTTGATGGGGGGGGGGGGGATGGGTGGAACCAGCAGCCTTTCATTTTCGGCAAAACACGTCTTAACCTATTTTTGAAAGATTCTGGCAAATATGATTTTTACAAAATTGTTTTTCCCTCAATCACTGGGTTGCAGAGCAATGTGATACCATGTGTGTTTGATTAAGTTACCATTAAAATCTGAAAAAGCTCTTTATAAGAAATGTTTAATGACCAGAAATCCTTGGAAATTTTTTCTTTGAACCAAATCTTCTCATTTTGTTGAAATGAAATGAAACTTGAAACCACTGCCTGAATTGAACTCCATGATCAGCACTACGTATTTGACAAAATGCAAAAAAGATTCAAAAGTGTACAAACAACACAGCGTAGGCTATGCTTTCAGACATTTTTGTTATTTCAAAATAACAAACTCTACCAGGACTACTTCCTAAATGGCATTTGTGTAAGTGGGTAACTGTGACCGTAGGTCTCACACGAATCAAATCACTTTAAATTCAGCAATAAATGGGTTCAGAACACAAAGTCTTTCAATGTGCAAACTATGAATAGAATAACCAAACGCTGGTGTTTTGAAAGAGTCAGTACACCCGGTAATAAGGCCTGACTTGGCTTGAGCCCTGAGGGCCGGGAAATCTGCTTGGGAAGACCCTGGGGACCATGGCTTCCACACCAGGGCCCCCCGTGTTCCCTCTGCTGTCTCTCCTGCATCCCAGGCCGCCATTTCCCCCGCCTGCCGGCACCTTGACCTGATTTCAGAACCTCCAATCTGTCTGATTAATGCCGTTTCCCCACTATTTCCCAACCAGTTTATTCCCTTTATTTTCCTGCTGGTAACTGAAGAGCAATCTCTATTTTTTAATGCTGTTTATTGAGATAAACTGCACAGTGCATTCAGCTGGTGTCACACCTCTGATGGCTTTCCTCGTCTTCACCCAAATGTCCTCACCTCCCATCTCAGAGAATTCTCCAGGACGAGTGCTCAGAGCGTGCTCACTGGGGCAGCACGCAGACTAGCACCGGAACGAGACAGAGACGATGGGCACCGCCCTGCACAAGGTGACACGCACACTCGTGAGTGTTCCACCGTTCTGAGTCTGGCCTAACTTCCCTGTGCACGCGCATGAACACACCACGGTGAATCTCACCGTCGAGCACATCCATGAGACGTGAACTCAGAACGCAAAAAAGAGTAAATAGCAGGAAGATCAGGGGCATAGAGGGAAGGGCACGTGGAGGGAGG
>NW_025999983.1:879802-955106 GCF_001458135.2 Marmota marmota marmota | reverse complement strand
AGGGTGGGATGGGAAATGCCGGGCAGCTGGGGAGCAAACTCTCCTCATGCTTTACACTTGTCAGAGTGAACCCCAATGTCACACATAACTAGGAACCAAGTGAAAGACAAAGAAGCTGAGCGTCTGTCCCTGGCCAGCTCTGCCACCTGCTCCGCCACCTGTCTGCTGCTGGGCTTTCCAGGTTGACGAAGCCAAGAACCGCAAGAGTGTGGAAGGCCTCTTACCACCTTCTCAGCGCACAGAGCGACGGCTGGCACGAGACCCCCCGTGGCCGGGAGGGATGAGGCGCACGGCAGCGCAGGGAGGCTTTCCCACAAGGATGGCGGGACCATGCCTCAATGCTCACGAGAGGACAGGACGGGAGGACAGGCAGAGTGGGGTGGGGAGATCCTAGTGGAAGGAGCCCCACGCTGGGAGACGCAGTGGGTCACCTAAAGGAGGGCGCGGCCCGGGAAGGCTGGCAGGGGCAGGTGAGTTTGCAGGCCTGCAGGGAGAGCTGAGGAGGACCTGTCCTGCTGTGTCTGGAGCAGCCCCTGCCTGCGAGTCGGGGAGGCTGCCGGAGGGTGCCAGCGTGAACTGGGAGGGACTGTTATGCCACTCGGCCTGGAGCGAGAAGGGGTGACTCACCAGTGCAATGACACGGTGGTGGCCAGGGTCCAGCTGAGGTTGCTGACTGTGTTGACAGTGATACCGTCCAGAATGGGTACTTGGCCTGGAACTTGCTGCCGTATTCATACTTGGGTCTGTTCTTCATTTGCGTTCCCAGTTCTGTGGCTGCGGGGTCATTGCCGCGCTGCTCCTGTCTCGCCAACTCTCCGAGGATCGTGGGGAGGGAAAGCTGTGAGACCGCTGGGGTGGGAGCTGCCCATGAAGAATTCCACCAGCCAAAATAGAAGACTCAGCTACTCGGGCTCCAAGTGAGGCTGGTTCCTCCCACGCTCAGCCCAGGACAGAGAGGCACCTGGGGAGAGGGCCCTATCTGAGGCCAGCACCTACCTCACCACCTGCCTTTCCTGGGACTCCAGGCTTTAACGCAGGCGCTCCATCCCTCTCCACGTCCTTCCTTCCACCATGTGAAGAAGGCGTCTGGTGGGACTGCCCTGAGCCCTCTTCTCCTCCCCAGGAAGCACTGGCCTGGCCATGTGGGGCTGGGGCTGGTATGAAGCTCTGGTGCAAGCCACAGGGCAGGCAGCCTGAGCGGTGGCCCAGAGGCCAGGCTGTCCTCTGCATATGGCCTGTGCCTGGCAGATCTTCCCATTAGGCTTCGCCATGGTGCAGCTGAGGGCTGACTCCAGGGGTGACTGTGGAAGGGACGTGCATAGAAGGTCCTGCATCTCTGCTTTGATGGGGGATACCCATGGCCTCCTAAAGTGAGGGAAATGTGGCATCCTCTAATGGTCCAGCAAGCCCCTGGACACCAGGAGCCAAGGCCTCTGGCACTCTGGTCCAGCCTCACCCAGAAGAGAGTGTGAGGGGTCACGTCCTGTGGGCTGGCTCCACTCCCTGGGGGCTCCATTCAGACAGAACCCAGACACTCAGAGCCCTCAGGAGACCCAATCATGGTACCATCAGAATGCTCCCTGCTGTGGACTGGGCAGGCGATGTCCCCAAAGCCTCCTGTGCTGTGCGTGGTCCCAGTGGGGTGTTGAGTGGTGGGACCTTGAAGAGGTGGCCAATGGGAGGCCACTGGGGATGTGCCCTCAGGGGGTGGTCCCTGTCCTCCTGGGAGTGGGTGGGGGCCAATAGGAGGCCACTGTCCCACTGGGGATGTGCCCTCGGGAGGTGGTCCCTGTCCTCCTGGGAGCCGGTGGTGGGCCAATGGGAGGCCACTGTCCCACTGGGGATGTGCCCTCAGAGGGTGGTCCCTGCCCTCCTGGGAGTGGGTGGGGGCCAATAAGAGGCCACTGTCCCACTGGAGGTGTGCCCTCGGGAGGTGGTCCCTGTCCTCCTGGGAGCCGGTGGTGGGCCAATGGGAGGCCACTGTCCCACTGGGGATGTGCCCTCAGAGGGTGGTCCCTGCCCTCCTGGGAGTGGGTGGGGGCCAATAAGAGGCCACTGTCCCACTGGGGATGTGCCCTCGGGAGGTGGTCCCTGTCCTCCTGGGAGTGGGTGGGGGCCAATAAGAGGCCACTGTCCCACTGGGGATGTGCCCTCAGGGGGTGGTCCCTGCCCTCCTGGGAGCCGGTAGTGGGCCAATGGGAGGCCACTGTCCCACTGGGGTCCGCCGTTGGGAGTTGGTCCACGTCCTCCTGGGAGCAGGTCAGGGCCCATGGGAGCACCTGGCCCTCGGGTCCTTCTGGCTTCTCTCTCACCCTGTGACCTGACCTGCTCACACAGGCTCCCACCAGGATGCCACCCACCGTGTGTGACACAGCCTCGGGGCCTCACTAGAGGTCAGGCCAGTTGAACCACCCATCTTGGGCTTTCAGATCCCCAAACCAGGAGCTAAAGAAATCTTTCCCTCTCACCCTCCAGACTCAGGTATCTTGTGACACTAGGAAATGGACGGAGACAGCCACAGTCAGGACCTCAAGCACCTTCAAGAGACCATGACCGTGCAGTGGACTTCAGAGTTTCTAAGGACAAGAGTATAAAGGCACTAGAAAATCCCAGGGCGGGAGGTCGGGTGAAGACACAGTGGTGACAAGCACAAGCAGACAGTGTCACCAAAGAGGAAGTGGCCTTCACCAGTGCTTCACAGACAGCCCCCTGCAGGGGCAGCAGCCAGGACTCCCACTGTCCATCCTTTCACTCCAAGCCCACCAGTGGATAGGAGGCCATGTGACGCGGACAGACAAGACTGCTGCAAGAGCCCAGTCCTCAAATGCACAGAGTGAGGGAAAGTGTGCCCCCTGCTGGGACATGGTCCCTGCACAGAGGATGGCTGCGTGGGCAGAAATGAGACACGGCCAGGTGAGAAGAGCTCAGCCAGAGAGAGAGAGGCAGCCAGCAGGACCCGGCTGAGGAGCACTCAGTCCCCAGGTCACGTGGGCCTTGTACTCTGAGGAGTGACGCTGTCCGAGGGTGACCTTGCTCTGGGTGCAGGCGTTTGCAAGTGTGGTGTGGACAGCAGGTGTCACGGATGGGCAGCGCTGGTCTTCAGTGACTCAGACCTGTGTGATCCTATGACGCCCACTCATGGTTTATGGGTGTCTCACAGGCGCAGACCCTGATGTAAACACAAAGTGTGAATGTTATGTCTACACACATTCCCTCACCTCCGACACCCATGAAGCTGACGGGGATTAGCCCTTCTCACCTCCAGCCTGGTTTTCCAGTGTTGAGCCTCAAGGTCTTTAGGCTGAGGAAGTTGGGCCTGGTCAGATCTGTACATGGGAAACGCCAGATTGGACCCTGTGAGGACAGGAGCAGAGGCCAGAAAAGGGCAGGAGGGGACAGAGCAGGAGGGGACAGAGCAGGAGGGGACAGAGCAGGAGGAGATGAGGGCAGGAGGACAGAGGAGTGCTGGAGGAGGACAGAGGAGACAGAGTTGGAGGAAATGAGGGCAGAGGAGAGAGGAGAGCAGAGGAGCCGCTTGCTCTGGGTAAGCAGGCGTGAAGGCTACACAGTGAGGCCCGACTGGGGACTTCTGTGCAGCATCAGGGCTGTAGGGCACCAAGGGGTTCACAGATACCCTCAGCTTTCAGCCTGGCTCCTGGGCACTCCTGCTCTCCTCTGGACTTTTCCATGGCATTTTGTCGCAGTTGCCAGCACCTTTGACAATCACACCCCCGGCTTGGAATGGTAATCAGGTCACGAGAGGCTGGAAGGCAGATCTGCAGGCATTTGTGAAGGGTTGACAAGGGCCAGGTGCTTGAGGTCCAGGGACGACCGTGTCGCACCGAGGCTCCCTAGCTGGGCCACGTGGAGGGAGGTCCTGGTGCCATTCTGCTCCTGAGGTGCCTCTCCTTAGACGCATCCAGGAGTTTCTGGTTCCATCCAGTAACTGTGGGTGTCCGTCAACCCAAGTTTCATTCAGCTGTGCACAATGTCTGCTGGTTATCAGGACTATCAGCTGCTTCTCTTCCACGTCTTGTCCTGAGTTGCTCTGTTTCAGATGTGCTGTGTACAGGTGAGGTGAATCTGCTGGGCAGGAGTCACATGAGTCGGCCTTGGAGCAGCACCTTCCCAATGCCACCCTCGGACACAGCACAGCAGAGCAGGACAGAATGCTCGGTGGTGGCACGTGACCCTGTGGAGACCAGGCTCAGCTGCAGCCCCAGTTCTCTGCACAAGGAGCCACAGCTGAGCCCTCCAGCCTGCATGCAGAGGGCTCTCTGCATTCTACCTAATGCCAGGTCCCACAGTGTCCCTCAAACCGTGTCAATGAGGAAGCCAAAAGTCTCAGAGAAGCCACTAGCACCCTCCTGGAGCCTTTGAAGCCTGCCAAGAGAACAAACCCAGGCACCATCTGCCGTGGCCTCGCCCCTCTTCCCCACCACAGCACTGCCAGTCAGCAGTGCCTGCCTCCCGTCTCAGCCCCACCTCCACCTCCAGGCCTCTCACTGCACTTCTCTGACCTGTCCACGGTGCTGTCCATCACCATGATTCCACACCAGGCTCAGGTTCCACCAGCCAGGACAGGTCCTCCATGATCATCCCACCTGCTGGTGTGAAGAGGGGGAAACGGAGCACATGAGTGTGGTCAGTGATGGCAGGCTCTCTGCTTTGTGGCTCAGTGAATTTCAGCATGAACTGAATCCTTTTGGTTGAGAAGGTACTGCACAGCCGGGTGTAAAACAGATTTGAAGTGATGAACAGAGTAGAATAGACGGTGTCTGGGAACTCTGCACTGTCGTTGGCATTCTTCTGGAAATTCAGAACAGCAACTATAAAACTATTTCTAAAATAGAAAGTTTGCTGAAGACACCCTAAAAGCAAGTACATCAAGAGCACATCTCATCAAGGGAAATAGCCGGAGAGTTTGTTCTGTCCACATCACGCAAGGCAGGAGGGTGGAAAGAGAGGTGCTCCCGCTACAGATTGAATCCAAAAAGGTGGATCAAGACACCAGGGTGACCTGGAGCTGCACCCGGGCCACACGGCCACCCATCAGGAAAGCAGAGGGAAACGGAAAGTAGACCCATAAAGAGTGCTGGAAATTGTAAAAGTGTTCTCACTAAAAATCTTTACAAGTTAATTGAGTCTTTAAAGTAATGTAACAATCGTTGTAGGAACTAAGTGTCTGTTTAGTTAAAATGTATGGCCCACGGTAGCACAGAGGATGACGGGGCCACATGGAGTCACACAGCTGTAGGGGGTCTTACCTCATACACCCAGCGACATGGGTCCAATTAAATAGTGATGAATTAATTAGTCCATTAAATGAGTGACGCATATTCAAAGCCCAATAGCAGTACTAAAATAAAATGTGAGGATTTATAGCTAAAACACAATAGAAGAGATAAAATCCAGCACTAATCATCCTGAGGTAACCCAGAGTGGGACAGGATCAGAGGCGATGGAAATCAGAACAGGCCGAGGGTGAACAGCAGATAATGCCGGGTGGGTGTCACTCCGCTTTTTCACCACGGTGACCAAGAGACCTGACAGGAGCGATTATCTGGTTCACAGTTTCGAGGTCTCAGGCCACAGCCAGCCCACGGCGCTAGGCCTGAGGTGAGGCAGAACACATGGCGGAAGGGAGCATTGAGGAGAGTAGCTCAGGCATGACAGTGAAGCCAGATTTAAAGTCAGGTAGTCAGTGCAGTTAGGTGAATCGGGTCTAATATCCAGTGACATCTAAAATGGAGGCCATGCTGACCATGATTCCGGGAAACGCAGGACAACTCACGGAATGCTAATGAAGTCCCAGAAAGGCCCTAGGCCAAAGTCCACCCCAAAGAAATGTTAATGGAGCCCAGGAAACAGCCCCCAACAGATTTAAAGGACTCGTCACCGGCCAACAGCGGTAACATATTGGAGGTCCCACCGAGATTTTTCTACACCGAGGTAAGCGCCTCTACATGCACCCCATGTCTGTTTGAGGTGCATCTTTCTCTCTCTTTCTTTCTGGAGGAGAATTTGAATGCATTGCCATTGGTCCCTGTGAATAAATTGGTATCCTGGAGGGATGTAGGATNGGAGGGTAAGGTGGGCACCCGACGGCTACTTAAACTCAATTAGTGCAGCCGCCACTCTTCAAGACTCAGGTGAGAGGTTTCCTGGCCTAGGCAGCTCTCAATCACCTGCTCGGTACAGAGCAGGCATGTTGGGTTCTGTCAAAGCCGCTTCCAACTTTTCTGTCTGGGCCCGGAGAGCAATTGGTGTGAGTACACAGTGTCCCGAATCCCGATCTGCCTCGGATGCGTGGAGGTGGAGGAAGGAGTTTGGAACAACTGAGGAATTCCGGTCTGGGCTACACTCAGACGTATTCCTAAATTCCTTTCTCTTGAGCCCCCTCCCGACAGCCCTCAGGGGTATCTAGGTGATCGGTAGATGAATGGCACTGAGGGAGAGCCCCAATCACATTTGCCTCCATATGGGCCATGCAACACTCCCAACCCTGCATCCAATCCCTCCTGGATGCTCCCCTTCCTTCGTCGGTCAGAAATGTTAGCAATTCAGGTTGTAGGACTGAGAGAAAGGCATGGGATAATTAGCAAAATCTGCCCAGGTTCCCTAAGGTGCATAGGAAACTTTCACTAGTCTGTTTTACCTCCCCAATGTTTAAAATGTGCTGTGTTCTTTAAGCTGCTAGAGAGGCATTTTTAGAATCAACCCCTCCGGTAATCTCTCTGATAGAAAGCGCTACCTTACAACCGGTAGATTTCCCTCACCCTTAGGCGGTTCCTTTAGTCTACAGAGCAAAGGCGACAAAAGAGTGCAGATTTTCTTCTGCTGTGGGTTTTAGTGGCCGGGAGGATAAGCAGTGATGCCCTTAAGTCTGAATCCTCCCAGGGTCTCTGGCACAGGGCAAACTGAGACCCTAGCACTTTGCTACAGGGGACCAGAAACCCCTTGGCAAAGCAAGGTGAGAGACGGGTTTTCTGGAACGTTTAGGAGGCTCAAGCTTAGGGAGACCAACGGTTTTCTCCGGCGCGGGCGCCTGAGTTCTGTTTTTTTCTCTCCTTACTCAGACGGGAGCCTCACTCTCCAATACGCCAGGTACACCACTTACCTGCGTATTGAAAAATTGGGATAGATTTGACCCTCAGACGCTCAAGAAAAAGCGCCTCATTTTCTTCTGCCGCCAGGCCTGGCCTCAATACAAACTCCCTGACGGAGAAACCTGGCCACCAGAGGGAAGTATCAATTTTAATACTATTTTACAGCTTGATAAATTTTGCAAAAAGGAAGGGAAATGGTGTGAGGTGCCATATGTTCAGGTTTTCTTTGCTCTAAGGGAAGATCCTAAATTATGCCAACAAATTATAGTTTTACAAGCCAATGATTGGTTTGGAACAAATTGCCTTTCTAGATCTAAAACTATTTGGCCAACACCCAATGGGACTCAATGGATATGTGGAACTAACCTATGGCCCTGGTTTCCCCCAGGCTGACTAGGAAGATGTACTGTTGGGTACCCCTGGATGCAGGGGAGATGGACCCCAAATATAACACAGCCAGCAAACCTCCCCAATCTCAAACACAGATGGGGACGATCTGTGTTTCGTTGGTATGATCATCTAGTTTCTTTGTTTATCCCACAAATTGGTTTAGAAGATGTAATGTGGCATGTGGAGACTTTAAACAATTATACTCAAACTTCCCTCCATGATGTTGAGGAAAGTATCTCTCTCCTTAATACTGAAATAACACTTATGAGGAAGACCATCTTACAAAATCGGATGGCTTTAGATGTCCTCACTGCAGCCCAAGGTGGTACTTGTGCTGTTATTAAAACTGAATGTTGTGTTTACATCCCTGACAATTCTGGCAATGTGACAAATGTCCTTAAAGATTTACATACTCAGATAAAAGCCATGTCCTCACCAACTTTGTCATGGAAACAATATCTTAGCTCCTGGTTCTCTGGTACTTCCTGGTGGAAAACATTGTTAGTCTCTGTCTTTGGTATCATACTTATTGGCATATTCCTGTGCTGTGGTATTTATTGCTGCATCAATCTGGATCCAGTACTAATGAATTCTTGTCTCTCTTATAGACCGCCCATCGCTCAAATGGCCCTCCAGCCTATTACTTCTCAATTGGACTTCTATCATGGACCACTCGATAGACCCGATTTTTAAAGGGGGACTCCAAACTGCTTGCCCCACATCGTCCCTTTGTCAGCCTGAAGAAGCCAGAACGGTCTTCGCCCCCATTCCTTACAGCAGTAAGGAGTTCCCAAATTAGAGGGGGGAATGAAGCCAGATTTAAAGTTAGGTAGTCAGTGTAGTTAGGTAAATCGGGTCTAATATCCAGTGACATCTAAAATGGAGGCCATGCTGACAATGATTCTGGGAAACGCAGGACAACTCATGGAATGTTAATGAAGTCCCAGAAAGGCCCTAGGCCAAAGTCCACCCCAAAGAAATGTTAATGGAACCCAGGAAACAGCCCCCAACAGATTTGGAGGTAGCCTATCCCTGAGAGGTGATAAGCCCATCCCCAAAAGTGATAATTAAGTCCTTCCTGCCCAGATTACTTGTTTGGCCCACCTGTGTCCCAACCCTTCCCCCTTGCATTCCATCACCAAACCTATAAAAAGGGGAACACATTTGCCTGCCAACAGATTCCACCTCTTGGGTCCCCTTCTTCCTCCGGGAGAAGTCTTTTCTGCTGTCCTTTAATAAACTTCTAATTTCTACTCTGACCTTGCCTCGGCGTGTGCTTTTCTGGTATTATTCTTCAACATCGGGGAAGCAAGGACTCATCACCGGCCAACAGCGGTAACAACAGGACGCAGAGATCTCTGCTCACCGAGGACCAAGTACAGCTTCCAAGACAGGCCCCCAGTGACCTCCTCCCTCCACACCCTGCTGCCCAGGCTCCCCGGGGTGACTCCATCCGAGTGGGTCAATGGGCGGGTCAGGCTGAGGCCCTCGCATCCCAGTCATCTCCCTCTGAACACTTCTGGGGACACCTCATATCTCAGCCATGACGGTGTGAGCTGGGAGGAGCCGGGAGGACACTGTAGCTGAGGGACCTCCGGGGGTGTCCTGGGAACAGCCATCGCCGCCCAGAGGTGTCAGATGAGTGTGGCACTCCCAGCTACTGAAAGCAGGGCACAGAAAGGTGTTAGGCTGATGGGGTCAGGGCCTCAGGCGCTTCTGCATTTGGCTTCTACGTTCCTGCCCTTGACCTCGAGGGGAGTGTGTCCCTAGGCCCCTCAAGACACCCACTAGACCCTGAGCCAGTCCCTGAGGCAAAGGGGCGCATGATCAGCATGCTGACTGGACTCAAAGACCACTCCTTCAAAACTTGTAGTCCTCGGGCTTCAGCGTCATCTAACTCCCTCTGACATGGCCAGGTAAAGCCCTGGACAGCACTCACACTGTGGCGACCCTCCTGGGGGCCTCACGGGAGGTCTGGCTCCTCTGTCACATCCGTGACCCCACTCCTGAGCTCTCACCTGCACGTTTGTGGACCTCATTCCTCCAGGGGGTGAGATAAGGAGCCCACCAAGCCTGGCACCTCGCTGTCCGTTTGTGTGTGAGAGGCACCTGGCTTCCGTTTCCCAGCTGAATCTAAAATGCTCAGCCAGCCCCTCCACAGGGGAAGGGAGCAGAGAGGAGAGCAGCTCAGATATGACAGGACGCACAGGCTCCGAGAGGCCATTCTCATATGCATGAGACCCTGGTGACGTCCACGTGTGAAGAAGGTAGGCTTCACACCTGGGGGAATGTGCCATTGCTCTCCGTTTCAGGACGTGGCAACATCTAACTTAATTCTTCCCAAGTTCCACGGCCTTCCATGGGCTCTCCCAGTGCCCAGGACTGTGGGCGGCTCCATGACCCCAGGCTCAACACAGTGGCCCGTGTGCCCCCAAGCCAGCCGCAGTGAAAGGACAGACGGACAGGGTCCGCCACGCGGCAGTGCTGTGGGAGGTGACGGCTCTTCCATAAGTTGAGGCTCTGAGGGTCCAGGAAATGCCAGCTGAACAAAGCATAGGAGCCTAAAGCTGGCAGGGACCCTGGCCTGTTCCCGTGCTCCAGCCACGGTGAGAGGCTCACATGAACTCTGCAGCGAGGCTCCTCCTGCGAAGGGCAAGAGCACAGAATCCTGCAGCAGACAGCCACATGGCACCCTGGGGAGGGGGAGGGTCCCACATCAGAGCTGCAGATGCCACCAGGGTCTGTGCACAGGCAGGGAGCCCAGCAGCCTTCACAGAGGAAAGCGCTGTGGGGAAGCAGAGCAACTCTTTCTCCCTCCTTCACAACTTTAACCATGAATTATTCACAATAGTCTGCTTTGGACACTCTTGGCCCTCGGTGGCCCTGTTGATTTCCCGCTATGTCACCAGTGGAGGAGCCAGGCATCCTCCGCATGGTGGAGGCTCAGGTGTGGAAGCATGGCCCCACCACAACTTGTTGCCAATACTGCCACACAGAGGAGCGGGGAAGGTGCCCTGATTTCACCCAGGCAGCCCAACGACCTCGTGCTTGAGTGGGAAAGCAAGGGGACAGCCTGTAGGTGCCACTGTCACAGACCTGCGCAGAGCTGGCCCCCAATGACCTCGTGCTCTAGTGGGAAAGCACAGGGGACAGCCTGTAGGTGCCACTGTCACAGACCTGCGCAGAGCTGGCCCCCAACGACCTCGTGCTCTAGTGGGAAAGCACAGGGGACAGCCTGTAAGGTGCCACTGTCACAGACCTGCGCAGAGCTGGCCCCCAACGACCTCGTGTTCTAGTGGGAAAGGAAGGGGACAGCCTGTAAGGTGCCACTGTCACAGACCTGCGCAGAGCCAGCTCGTGGCAGGGGTGGCTAGGAGCAGAGATGTGGCCGTGTGTCCTGGTTCTGAAAAAGCAAGCAACTGGTTGGCGCCAGCCCACTCCGAGGCCCTCAGAGGACCCCCCTCTCAGGGCAAAGGCGTTTGTCCCTCATCTTTGCTCCACACCATCTTCCTCCTGAGCCAGCTCTGTTTCTACTTTTCGAGGTATGAGTCACAAATAATGGGAGGCCCACATCTTCAGTTTGCACTGCAGAGAACTCTGAATGCTGCAGTCAGAGGCCCACCCACCACCCCACCACCGTCTGGAAGATGGAGGCTGCTCATCCCTGTGCTCTCCCACACGAGGCTTGCGGTAACTGTCCCCCAGCAACTGAAGTTAAAACACCCATTACCTAGGGATTTTTTCTTTTTTTGGTCTGGATTCTCTTGCTTAGCACAATATTTTCGAGGTGATCCACACAGTTGCTTATGTAAAGAGTTTATTGATCATGATTGCTTAGTTGTGCTACATTGTGTGGATACACAATTTGCCAGTCGATGGGCATGTGGGTTGGTTCCAGTTTGGGCTATTATGAATAAAACCCCTGAGAGCACCAAATGCAAGTTTTTTCTGCACACACATCTTGATTTCTGTTTCATAAGCACTTGGCACTCTCACTGTGGCTCTCAGTGTCACTGAGGACTTCGATGGGAAACATCTGTCCACATGTGTGATGCTCACTCATATGTCCTCCTGGAAGCCAGGCTGAACATCCCTTATCCAAAATGCTGGGGTCAGGAGTGTCTCTGACTCCAGGTATTTGGGATTTTGGAATGTTTGCATTTACACAATGGAACCTTGGGAATGGGAATGGAACCATGTCTACGTGCAGAATCCATCTGTGCAGATGGACACCTTTAGCCGTGGCCTGGAGACAATCTTGTGCCTGTGCTTTGACGAGGAACTGCCAGTGTGAGACCAGGTGTGGAACTTCACCCTGCGCCGTCAGGTTTGTGCTCAACACTTTTCACATTTTGAATATTTCAGGTTTGGGATTTTTAGATGAGGGATGCTCAATCTGTGTTTGAAATTTTACTGATTTTTAAACTTCCTTTTTTATCTAATTGTCAAATTGTGCGTGTCCTCTACGTAATCTGGATACAGATTTTTGCTTCATGTTTTCTCCCCACATGTGGCCTGACTTTTTAAGAGCAGAATGTTTAGCTTTGATAAACTCCAATTCATGAACCTTTTCTCCTATCACAGCTTTGTTTTGTTTTCTACCCACGAGGAGATAATCACGGGGCCTTGAACCTTGTCTCCCAGGATCTCCTGAAGAGCGTCCTAGCCTGTCCTCCACGCTGAGGCCTGCAGTGTGTGTTCATGCCACACCTGGTGTGCAATGGCGTGGGGGTCGAGGTGTCCTAAGGCCCGGTGACCTCACAGTTTCACCATCTGTGGCCTTCACTGACGGTGTCTGATAGACCAGTGGGGAAGCAGCTCCTGGCCTCTGAGCCAGGGCGCTGTGCCCAACACAGCTTTGGCACGTGGCTGCCTCCCTGGCGCCTGGTATATTAACTGCACATTTGTTTTGACAGTGAACTCGACACTCAATTACCAGCATAAAATGAAAAAATGGCATTCTCTTTACTAATTTCAGTGTGAAAAGTCTCATTATTTCTTTAATTTTACAAATAAAATAAAACCAAGAATGTGATGTGAGTTTTGAAAACTGAAGGACTCCCGGCTGACAGGACAGAGTCCCAGAGCTAGGACACTGCAGGTGCGGACCCTAGACGTGCCCCGGTGCAGGGAGAGCCCCCTGAGGTGGAGGTCCCGTCCAGAGCGCTGTCTCCTGCTGGGTGGAGCTGGCAGTGCTCTGCCACCCCTTCCCACTCGGTCTCCGTCTTGAGGCAGCTCCCTTCAGGAAAGTCTACGCTGTGGAACTCAGGCTCTCGGTGACCTCTCTGCCTATCTAAAGATGCCATTGTTGGGGACGGGCTGGGAGCTGGCCACGTCACCAGAACCAGGCTCTGGAGGTCTCCTAATACACTGGGGTCAGCGCCAGGGCCGTGAAGTCTGGGTGTGCAGCAGAAGCAGCCTAGGCAGAGGGAGCCCTCCCAGCCTGGTGCACAGCCAGGCCTTCAGCCACCCGGTGGGAGCCCTGCTCCTCAGGCACATGGTGGCCACCCACGACTCCTGACTTCAGAGGGATCTGAATTCTTAGCTTGAACCCACGTTTAAGAACATTGGTACTAAAAGATGACATGCCACGTTAGTGCAGAGACAGTTTCTAGAACAGTCCTGTCCTGGACAAAATAAGGTAGTGCAGCTTGTGCCCAGCCGCCCTCCAACACAGGCACGTCCGAGGACCGGCCCTTGGCTGTTGCGAGGCTGGTGGACCAGTGAGCTCGTATCTGCTCGGGATCAGAGGGTCAGAGGTGCTGGTGGAACGTGGTAAAGAGTGCAGGCGTGGCTGTGGGAAGGCCCGGGCTCTCGGGGATCCCTGGGCATCCAAAAAGTGAGGCTCGGCCTTCAGTGCTCCTTCATGACTGCCTCTGCCACATAGTGTCCCCACTGACACCTGGCCACCAGGGCTGTACCCTCCTGAGCCCAGGGTCAGGCTCCAGGATACTTCACTGCGGTGACTGAAAGACCCAATCAGAACAATTTTAGGAAAGAAGAGTTTATCTAGGGGCTCACAGTTTCAGAGGTCTTGGTCCACACAGGTCAGCTCCATCCCTCGGGGCTCGAGGTGAGGTTGAACATCATGGCCGGAGAGCGTGGCAGAGGGGAGCAGCTCCCATGGTGATCAGGAGGCAAAGAGACTCCGCTCTCCAGATACAGAATATGTACCCCACAGGCCCAACCCAGTGCCCACCTCCTCCAGCCACACCCCACCTGCCCCCAGTCACCACTCGGTTGATCCCATCGGGGTTAGTCACTGACTAGGGTGAGGTGTGACCCCATCATTTCCCCTCCGAGACCTCTGGCACCGTCTCACACGTGAGCTTTGGGGGACACCACATCTAAACCATCACACACGCGTCCAGCCCAAATGCATGAGCCAACAGCAGAACATCCACATGAAAAGCTGAGGTGGCCGCTGGCCAAACAGTCACCCTGGCACCCGGCAGGGGCACTGTGGAGGGAGGAAGGGTGGGTCTGTCCCACAGGCCTGGGGGAGTCGTGCAGGGCAGGGAGAGGAAAGTGAAGTCCCTGAGCAGATTTCAGGCAGTGGGCCAGGGCCCTTCCCTTCTTCTTGCTCTTTCCCCCAGATGGCCTTAGGTAGGAGCTTTGGTCAGCAAGGCCAATGGCTACAAAGCCCAGGGTGAGAGAGACCCAGTCCCTGAGCCAGCCGTGCCCCAGCGCTGGGTCCCGTGGAGCAGGGGGAGCCAGGAGGGGGAGGGTCGCCAGCAGCCCCAGGCGGGCGAAGCCCGAGCAGCAGCGGCTCAGGGACACTTGGAGGTGAGCAGCAGGACTTGCCGACCTTCCACAGGTCAGGGCAGCGGAAGTCAAGGCAACGCCGTGCCCTTTAGCCTGATTTGAGGTGTTCTTCAATGTCTCTGGGACATATGGAGGTCAGGAGGCCAGCCTGTCTCAGAGGTGCCCTGGTGCTGGGTCTGGGCTCTCTGCCTTCCTGACGTCCCCTCAGCACCCCGGGCTGCAGAAGCCTGAGTCCCCGAGTCTCTGTGAGCTCCAAGCAGGGCTGCAGGGAAAGGGGCAAGTGCCCTCCTCTCAGGAGTAAAGCCTTTGAAATTGACCCAATGCCGCTGCCCACGAACGGGCACAGGGACGAAAGACCCGTCTCTGGAGACAGGCACAAGAAGGCCTGGGGCTGAGGCCAGTGGAGTCTCCAAAGGAGAGTGGTCAGTAACTGGAGGCAGGGGATGGGCCGCAGCAGAAGTGGAGGCTGTAGACCTTGGGGGCTGCTGTGAGCACCAGCGTCTTGTGGTGTAGAGGAGGGAGCTCCTGCAAGTCCTGCTGTGGCTCAGCTCCAGATGCTGGGAGAAGTCACGGCAAGTGACGTACAGCAGCGCGTGGCGCCTGCATGCGGCTTTGCCAGCCATCCTGGGTCCAGGCTGAAGTGGCTCTGCCTCGAGCTGTCGGCCCCTCTGCCAGGAGCTGTGGCTGCTCTGGGGATCCCGGAAGGTCCTGAGTGGAAAGACCAACACGGAGAGCCGGCTGGGGAAACTCCTGCCTCAGGTGAAGCTGACCCCAGACCCCGGAGACCCTGACCCTAATCAGGCAGAAACCCCCTCCACATGTGTTGCATACGAGTTTCTCTTCTTGTCAGAAAGCTGCTCCACAGGACATCAGCAAGACCTTCTGCAGAGGCCATTGTGACTCCTAGTGTCCTCTTTTTTGTGATTGCAGGAAAAACAAGTTGTAAAACCTCTGTCTGCCTAGAAAAATGGGGTGGGGCACCTGTCATGGGAACCTCCAACCCTCCTCCCACTGGGCATGAAGTTCAGAGAATCTCCAGATGTGTAGTCCAGAGAAATCTGGGGCGATAGCCGCTGTGGACCCTGCAGCCAATAAGCCTCTTCCTGATGATTCCTGGGTGTCCAGCGTCTTCTGTACCATCACAGAATCACTCCAGCACGGTCACTGTGAGCGGGCTGCACGTCAGGCCTGAGTGCAGGGGCTACTGGGCCCAACGGCTGAGCCTCCATGCTCCCCATCCCCACCCCAGCATGCAGCAGGTGGCCGCCGGCAAGCGAAACGGGGTCAGGCTCAGGCGCCAGGCACATGGGCCACACAGCGGGGCCTAGCTCCTGACGCCCGTGACCTGAGCCCTCCGGGCCTCCCAGCTGGCCCCAGCTGCAGGGGAGCTGCGCCAGGCCTGTCACCGCAGGCATGTGCAGCCCTGCCCGTTCTCCACGCGGGTTCTGCAGGAGCCGCTCCTGAGGCCAGGGGAAGAGCTCTGGGCTCGGCCACATGGCACACGGGGCCAAGCTCCGACACCCTCTCCTTGCCTGCTGGGTGTGGGGGGTTTCTTCCTGTCCTCCTTTTTTGTTGGATTTCTTATTTGCGGCGTATCAGAACAAAGCTGTGAACTCGTGGGTCTCCCCTGCCCCGACTCCCTATGGCTCTGCAAACGAGGCAGGTTTTAAAGATCTTGAAATGACCCAACGCAAACCCATCTTCAAACATGCAGCTCATTCTGCTGCTGGGAAGGAAGTAGAGGGTGAAGCCCCGCGTGGAGGGAAGCCTGGAAGCCTTGGGGACAGCAGGGTCAGGCTGCGGCTGTGGGAGCGAGAGCCGGAGGGAGCTCTGGTGTGCAGCTGCGCAAGGGGGTCTCGAGGCAGCCTGGCCTCTGAGGCAGGGAGGCCAAAGCCAGCCTGTGGAGCCCAGGGCAGGGGGGCGAGTCTCAGCCAGCGGGATCTCTGCCTTCCCCATGGTGCCTCTGTCCCCAGTGACAGGGGACTCTAGGTGCAGGGGGAGTTCTGAAAAGAGACCAGAAGTGAGCGCCCTCTGCAGCCCAGCCGCCCACCTGAGGGGCCCTCACGTCCCCGCACCCCAGCACAAGGATGTGCAGAGGAGCAAGGAAATCTCGCTTCAGCTCCAAGCTCAACCAAAACGTCACGACCTCGGAGAGCTGCGGACGGAGGCGCCTGTGGTGGGGCATTTCCTTAATGAGGAGACACTGGAGAAGGCTGGGCTGCTGTGGGCCACAGTCGGGCACCTAGGGAAACCAGCCAAAGGACCCGAGGAAAAGGGACGGATAAGAGGCAAGGAATGTGTACAGTGGGAGGAGAACTGAACACGGAGTACGACAGACTGTCACTTCACATGCTGAGGTAGCCCTTGCACAGTGAGGAACATTGCTCCTGAAGTTGTTCCACGTTAGAGAAAAGAATCTCTTGGATCGCCATGAAAAAGATGAAACCTCTTATCAGAAAAAAGAAAAGAAAATCACGTTAGCATTAGACTTTCCAAGAGCATGACACCCAGGTCGGGACTCCCGGAACAGAGGCTGATCACCTGCAGTCCCCCTGGCTGGCTGGTCAAGGCCGTGGGGAGGAAGGCCAGCACCTTGTCTGGCCCTAAGCACAGCATGCCCACCACATGCACGTCCCCATGTGGCCGTCCCCCGTGGTCTCCCTCCCTCTGTGGCTGTGGCCTGATAACCAGGGGTGCAGGCAGCGCTGCCCTGCCGTGTAGGAGGAGCTGTGGGTGGGTTGGTGGTGTCTCCTCCTGCCCGCACCCTGGCTGCGTTCAGGCTCCCCTCTCTTTGGGGTGGCTTCTTGCTTGGATGTGTCGGGGGCTTTGCCTCCTGTTGCCTGCTGGACTCTCTGACTGTGCACCTTTGCTTTTGAGCCTTTCTCTTTATTTGGGGAGATCCTCAGTCTCTTTGCGTCAGGCAGTTCCTGCTCCTGTGCCAGGCCTGGCCCAGTCCCTGGGTCTTCTGTGATCTGTGTCTCCCTGCAGAGACACCCTGCCGTCCTCTGCCATGTCCCACCCTGAGCTGGCTTCTCAGCCTCCTGATGCACTCCCCTGGCTTGGACTTCCAACGCAGGCCTGGACTTCCAATGGAGGCCTGGACTTCCAACACAGACCTGGACTTCCAACACAGGCCTGGACTTCCAACGCAGGCCTGGACTTCCAACGCAGGACCTGGACTTCCATCGCAGGCCTGGACTTCCAATGCAGGCCTGGACTTCCATCGCAGGCCTGGACTTCCAACGCAGGCCTGGACTTCCAAAACAGGCCTGGACTTCCATCGCAGGCCTGGACTTCCAACACAGGCCTGGACTTCCATCGGAGGCCTGAACGTCCAATACTGGTGGACTTCCAGTGCAGGTCCACTTCCTATGCAGGTGGACTTCCAGCACTGGCTCTGTTCTGCCGGGCGTATCCCCTCTGCCTCTCGTTTTCCTGAAGGCATCTGCCTCCTGCCCCCTGTGTCCTTGTTCCTCCATGGCCTGGCGCTTCCTGCTGCCCAGGATCTTGCTGTGACTGTCAGTTTCTCCCATGGAACACCAACGGGCTCTCTGAAGAGCCTTCCTGACTCTGGGAGAGGCTGTTCTCCTGGGAGGCTTGGCCCCTCACCCCTAGGCACAGGGAAGACACACACACAGACACACAGGAGGCCAGACCCTCTGGACCTGAGGCAGTGCTGCCCGTGGTGGCCTGGAGCGTGCCCGAGACCCAGGTTGTTCTCTAGAGGGCCTCCCTTTTGTTATAATTTCTTAGTTTTTAAACTACTTTTTGCTTCCTCAGTACTCATCCAAATTTATTTTTAAGGAAATCCTTTAAATCCAGAGCTGATCGCATCATCCTTTTGCTCAACTCCTCAGCCCCAGCCCCCGTGGGCCGCGGAGGCTTGCGTGTATCGCCTCGGCAGAGTGTGGTCCTTTCCCTGCCGTCCTGTCCTCTGGCCCTGGCCTGGCCTTCCCACCCAGCGGCACTCCTGTCTGCAGCACCGGAGGCCCGGGAAGCCCTGCCCCTGGCTCCCTCAGCCAGGGCCCTTCACTCAGTCCACTTGGCCCTGCCCGGGGCTGCAGCCTGGGAGCAGGCGCCTCGGGAGGGGCCCTCCGTGGGGGTCCTGACCCCCGGCAGCAGGCTGTCCAAGCCACCTCACAAACACTGTCTTGAAACAAGTCGGCTCCCTGTTCCCAAAGCTCTGGGTGGTGTTGGTCCTCCTCACACTGCACCCTCAGACCCCAATCCAGCTGTGGCTGGCTGGGATCAGGCTTCTGCCTCCTGTTCTCTAACTCAGAAGCCGCCCCAAATGCCAGACTTACTCTTGGAAAAAGTGGTTGAAATGTTACACCTGGATATTTGACAAGCAGCCATACATCTCAACCCTCAACTGCCGTGGTAAAGTTAAGTGAATGTGATTTATTGAGCGTCTTGACATAATCACAGCTCTTCAAAGCAGAGGAAAATTTTGTCTGGAAAGTTGCTGTCAAAAAACCCCAGGAATTGAGTGCGGTGGTGCACGCCTATAATCCCCGCAGCTAGGAGACTGAGAGGGAGGATCCCAGGTTCAAGGCCAGGCTCAGCAACTTAGTGAGGCCCTAAGCTACTCAGTGAGACCTGGTCTCAAAATAGAAAATCAAAGAGTTGGAGAGTGGCTCAGTGGGTAAGCACCTGTGGGTTCAATCCCTAGTAAGGGAAGAAGGAAGGAAGGAAGGAGGGACTGAGAGAAGAAGGAAGGAAGGAAATGCCCCAAGACATTCACTTGACTTCATAGACCATAATTAAATCCGCTGGAGAGAGCCCTGTTGGCAAGTGCTGCCCTACTGAGCGCTCGTGGCTGCAGTTGCCCTGCTCACACACCTCTGTGAAGTGGCTGAGCTCAGAGTCAGACCCAGCAGATGTCTGCAGGCATCTCCACCCCTAAGTGACAGGTGGCCTGGGCAGCACAGGGCACTGCTGCTCACACGCCCCCCCAGGCCTGCGGCTCAGGATGCGGCTTGCCCTCAACCCTGCTCTGCGTGGCTGCAGCTCCTCTGCACCTTTCTTCTTCACTCCCCCTCACAGCCTGACTCCAGCAGTGCCCAGTTCAAGCCCAGGGCTTGCCCATGCTCCCCCACCCTCCTCCAGCCCTGCCTCTCTCCCTCTGCCCAGCCTGTGTGGCAGGAAATGCGAGTCCCCAAGCTGGGAGCTGTTGGGATTGACATTCACTCCTAGGGCCTTCGGGCCAGATGTCCCCGTGGATGCCACCTCCCTGTGGCCGAGCTGTCTCCTCAGTCGGATCAGCTCTGCTTCCACCAAGCCCCAGCTCCTGCCAGATGCCAACTCTCCATCCCTCTGAAGCCCTCGCCTGTGTGAGGAAGCGGCCAGCATGAGCAGTGGCCAGAGTTCAAGAGCGCGATGGGCTGATCAGCAGCCCTGCCCTCGCGACTCCCACAGCTGGGCAAGACAGCTGCTTCAGGACCCCTGCCTGATCTCAGCCCCCCAGACCCTTCCTCCTACAACAGGAGAACATGGGTAAACTCAGGGGAAAGACCGAGAGGTGGAGGACACGAGTCTCCAGAAGGACCCGATGGCCAAGACGCCTTCAGCCACCGCCAGCTTCACAGAGCAGGGATTCCCAGACCTGGGAAGCAGGATGAGTAAGACCAGAGCTGGCCCACCACAAGTCTAGACCCAAGTCCTGTTAGAACCTGGCAGCCAGCCAGATGGCCACGGGCTGCCCTGGGGTGGTCAGCTAGTGTCTGTCCACAGAGCCCAGGGCCAGGCCTCATCTCAGGCAAGGTCACATCTGAGCGCCAACCTGCTCAGGTCCCTGGCAGGGGCACTTCTTGCTGGCAGGGCTGCAGGGCTGCATGGGCAAGGCCAGACACAGAGTCCCTCTGTCGGGGAGGACAGAGCCTCGCCCCTCACCCACCTCTCAGCTCCTGTGCAGAAGGGACCCGAGCACCCTCTGGTTTCCGGGTAGCCCCAAGTCTCCTGGGGTCCCCAGCAGCAGGTTCAGAGAAGGGAGAAGGGGAGCAGTGCAGATGGCAGGACCCTCAGGCCCCAGTGGAATACACGCAGATTTGTGGGACGGGGAGCCCCGATGCCAGCGGCCAGGTGCCTCCCAGGAGAGAGGTCGACCTCTGGACTTCCTAACCAGCCGGCTGGCCCTGTGCATGTTCCCCACAGCTGAGGCGTGCGGTCGTGAGCCACGCCACACTGCGGCCAGGCGTAGATGTCTCAGGATGCTGTGGAGAGGAGAGCAGCCTGTGATGTCAGGAGTGTCGCTGCATGTCCCATGTTCCCATGTGTTCTCAGGGGTGGCCTTAAGGACCCGTCCCAGCCCCAGGTTCCTGGCAGAACAGACCACATCCAGGATGAGTGTGGAGAGAGCCCCTGGGGGGCAGGCTCCCAGGGAGAGGAAGCTGCTCTTGCCTGCTGCTGGGTGGGTGTGAGCTGCTGCTGCCATTCTGCCCAGAGGCCATGTCGGGCTCCCACAGGGGCATCTCCTAGAGGCTGCCCCATGCCCCAGGCGAGGCCTCGGCCTGACTGAGCCTCCAAGTCAGACCAGGGCTGCCCAGACAGTGTTCCCACAGGGCGTCTGGTCTGCTTAAAAGGGGACGGGGTGGCCTTTCTTTACAGGATGCCCTTTCTTCTGTTTGTGTAGATACTCTGAAGGCCAAAGGCAGAGTGACTGGGACCCTGCACATTCCCTGCGGGGTCAGTCCACGCCTGACCTCGGGACCCAGGAGAGCCGGCCGCTCTGCACTGCTGGGCTGGGTCTCCCAGAGGTCCTGCACCTGAGGACCGTCAGTCTTCACCCTCTGCTTGGTGAGCACAGGGAGGGAAGGGGGTCAGGCCAAAGGCGTCCTAGGGCCCACCTTCACCCATCAGAGAGACAGGGAGGACCAGTGAGGCCCAGCGGAGGCCACGTATGTGGAATGCAGCGAGGAAGCAGCCAGGAGAAAGTGCTGCTCTGAGCAGAAACAGGGCCAAGGCCGACCTGTGCTGGCTGGGTCTGAGTGCCTGGCTGGCAGGCTCTGGACGGTGGCTGGAGCACTGGACCATGCAGAAGGCCTCCCGGCCGTGCTGCCCAGGGCTACCGAGCGCATCTGGACCGCATCCACCTCAGCCAAGAGCATCTCATTCTCCCCAGCTTGATTCCTCCCCCAGGGTCAGCTGTGAGCAGACTGAATCAGCAAGAATGCTCAGACCCTATAGGATATTTTCTTGGTTTCATGCCCACACCAACTGAATCACTGGGAACACCAGACAGACTTTCATAAGTACCACAGGCATGTCTGGTTTTCAGCTCCGGCAGAGAAGATTTTTCCATGAACAATATGAAACAGACTTAATAAAAATATAACAAAGCAACAGTCTCTTGATTTATTTTTGCAGCAATTTTGCCTTTCCATAAGCTGGCATTAACTTTTAAGAATACTTTTTGTAAGCATTTAATGAGTGATTGATTCAGTAGAAACCAAGTTGAAGGCTATTTACAGTTTTGAAGAGATTTTCTGGTTGCTTTTGCTAAAGTGAGGGTCCACATCCTTTGGCTTTTCATAGCAGTAGAATAATTACAATGTAAGTGAGAAACAAGGTGCGATGCCATGGACAGCACAGACTGAGGACAGCAAGACACACAGAAGCTCCCGGGATGCACATCCTCGCTGGCTGCTGCTGTCCACGGTGCATCTAGCTCCGGCTCCCAAGGACAGAGGTGCAGAGGGCTGAGGACAGCGTTGAGAGCCACGGCCTGTCGGAATGATGCCTGGCATTTGCCAGAGGGAATGTTTGAAAGGTGATGCCAGCGAACCATTGAGATGATGATTTGAGTTAAGCTGTATATAATTGCTGTGGTGCTGGATTGATTGTATTGTATATTTGTATATTTGACCTTTACTGTCGGGCCATGGGGCGGCTCTTGCTGCCTCGGGTGCCCGCTACTTGGGAGTTCTCGTGGGGATTCCCGGGGAGTTCTCATGGGGATTCCCGGAGAGTTCCCATTGGTTGGGGAAGTGCCGGAGGAGGGATTTCCGGAGGAGGGATTTCCGGTTGGTGTGTGGTGTGTCGGGGAGAAGGCCGCGTGGGTGGCGTTGGCGAGAAAGCACGTGTGCAGTGCCGGTAAGAGTTGAACCTACAAGGCTTTGTGGCGGCTCGATTTTTCGTGCCCAGCCAGACTGTGGCAAGGACCGAGGCCCCGGGCCACGGCTCGCTGTGGGACATAGCTGCAGCCAGCCGCCAGCCTCCGTGGTCCCTTTCCTGGGTCTCAGCAATGTGACCTGTCAGCCGAGACTGACCTTGGGGCGAGGAAGAGAGGTTCTTTGCCTCCTGCAGCAGCTCTCCTCCCGGCTGGCGGAACCCTGGCCCTGCGGGGGCACTGCCGCCCCTCCGTGGCCAGGCTGGCTGCTGAGACCCCAGCTGGCCTGGATCTGCTGGAGAGGCTGAGGCTCCTTACGGCTCTGTGCAGCTAGCTACAGGGCTGGCAGGAATGGAGGGGGACACATAGATTGAAAAGGAATGTCATCTCATGAAGGCGTGGCCCCTTGGCGTGTGGCCCCTTGGCACGTAGCCAAGAACACGTGACAGAACACGAACACATTGTCCCCTCTGGATTAAAAAAGAAGAAAATAAATCTCTTTTTTGACATGACCGTGCAGAGAGAGAAGAGAAACACACCCGAAGGTGATTGATTTGATTGTGATTTTTTTGTTGTTGTTGTTGTTTTTAACATTTCTTTCCTTACATTGCACCTTCTAGATTTCCTGTTTCTGAGTTTGCTGTGGACACAGTGAATAGCCTCAGTTACAGGACAGCATCAGGGTCAGCACCCTCTCGGAAAGGGATGCTTCACACAGCTTGGTCCAGAGATCTCAAGTACAAATAAAACACTCAATTCTAAAACATTATTTCTTATTAAACATTGAGCCCCTCAGTCTTTGACCTGAGTGGACACAGTTTATTTGTACTGTAGGCCATTTGCAAAGGCCTTACTTCCCCAGACAGCCCCAGCCCATGCTCAAGAACACTGTGAAGTGAATCAGCATGAGAGCCCTCAGGACATCTGGACGTCCAGACATGGAGCTCTGTGCTGAGCTCTTGGCAGGCCTGACTGTCCTAGTGGGAGTGTCCCTGTCACCCTGGCTGAACGCGGACCATCTCGACAGCAGTCTTGTGTCTTCTCCCTGTGGGACATAGCTGCAGCTAAGGCACCAGGTGGCCAGCACAGTGAGGGCGGCTTCTTCTATCAAGGGCCAAAGGTGTCATTTTCCCAGTGTCCAGTGGAATGACCACCACCTATCTAGTGCCAGTGCTGCTGTCTGTGGCTCAACTCTTGGCTCATCGTTGTCAACAGATAGCAGCAAGGCACGTCCATGCGGCTGAGGGCTCCACCTGTTCCCAGTCCTGCCACCTCCCCTGCCACCCTGTTTGCACCTGCAGGTCACTGCCTGACCTCACCTCAGGTCCACCTTTGCAGACAGTATGGCCTGCAGCAGACACCTTTCAAAGCAATGACAGGGCCACGCCCAAGTCAGAACCCCACTTCAAACCAGCAGAAGTGCTCTGGGCTCTGTGCATTGGTTATAAGTAAATCCATTTTCTTAAATTCAACTTGCTTTCAGAGTATAATGTCTTACATTGCCTTATAAATGAAAAAAGATCAGCATTTCTTCCAGTTAACACAAGAGCTGATAAACAGTGTTTCATGATAAAGCAGAAGTACTCCATTTCCTGAGCCTGTGTTTTGTTGGGCGAGTTTCTCTGCTTGGAGTACAGAAGTTGATGCCAAGCTGCAATCTCCAGCAGGGATTAGACCGCCCTCCGTGCTGACCCTCTGCTCCTTGTTGGTGTGAGGACACGTTCGCCCAGCTGCTCTCCATAGGTGCGTCATCTTGAAGAGCCCATGAAGCCATCTAGCACCAAGCCGCAAGCCTGGATTCTTTCTTACAGAATCAAGTCCAAGAAGCAAGCAGCTCGGGTGTGATTAAAGCACCAACCAACTGGCCGTCAGGGAAGGCAAGGGTCCTGGGGGCATTGAGCTGGGGCCAGGACAAGCAGGAAGACCCTCCAGAGGAGGAGAAAAGGTGTCATGCAGGAGGACCAGCCTGCGGCCACCTCTAGCTCCAGGGCGCAGCACCTCCACCTCCAGCCTGGTGTCTGGCCCCACACCTCCACCCTGCGTCACCAGCCCAGTGTCACCCAGTTTCTCCTTTGGGTCATTCCCTGGTGGAAGTGGACAACAGGCTCTTCCCCTCAGCCCTGGGAGACCAGTGTGCAGCCACTGGTAGCCCCACGCTGTGCCAGGCACTGAGGCTGGGGAGAGGACTGAGTCCCAGGTTGCACCCACAAGTGTTCATGCCCCTTTCCCACGGGTTTTCACACGTGTATCCATACGAGATGACATGCAAAATGCAATCTATGAGGTACAGGAAAAGCACCCTTGCTCCGCGACGGGGTTGGTATCAAGCAGAGCACAGTCTGGAAACAGTGATCCTGGAGAACAGAGGTTCCAGGGGAGGTGAGTCCCGCTGACACCTGGCCAGGTGGACCACGAGCTGGGGAAGGCCTGTCGCCGCAGCCTGGACAGGTGGGCTTTCCTCTCTGACATGCGAAGGCGTCACTTCTGAAGGAGGCACTGGGACAGGCCCTCCTCAGCTGAGCAGCAGGAGAGGGTGTGCTCTGTTCCTCCCTGTGCAGAAGGGCACACGCCAGCGGGCATGGCTCCCCGGGTGCCCTGCCGTCCTGCTGTGAAGTCTTGGCATTATCAGGCCCCACCACCAAGCAGCAGTGGAGCGTCACCACCTCACTTTGTGCCTGCAGAGCGGTGGCTGGCTGCCGCTGGGAAGGACGGCCACAGCAGAACCAGCTGCTGCTGAAGCGGAGCTCATCCAGCACGCGGAGTCAGCACTGCCTGCTGCTCAGTCCAGGGGACCCCGTGTTCACACTCCGCGTGTCAGGAAAACCGCCTGGTTTACAAGATGTTCTGGGGTTTGACTTACAGTTAGGGACTCGCGTCTCTCTTTCTTCCTGGCTGTCATTGGTACTCGGGACCCCAGCCACCAGGTCTCCTTGCTGGAGGATGTATGCGGCCAGGCATGCAGATGTATCTGCTGAAGTTCTGGACCCTCTACGTTCTTTTAGACTTTCTCCTACACATGATGATTTTTGAACACTGGAAATAGAAATGGTCACAAAACAAAATCCTCAGCTGGGGACCAGGGCAATCAAAAAGTCTGGGCTATTTCTGACAGTCTTCAGGGACTTGCTGTGTGGGCATCCATTGTACAGGATAGTGCTAGTGACTTAGCATGCTACTAAAAAGTTATGTGGTTCCAGCAGTCATTTTGTTGTTACATAACGCCTGGACACACAGGACTTTGAATTCCTTTTCCATTTAATTATAAATGATACACATGTGTGGCTGGGGATGCAGCTGAGTGGTAGAGTGCTTGCCGGGCCTGCCCAAGGCTCTGGGAATGATTCCCAGCACTCCCAGCACTGCAAAAATAGATAAATAATCATTTTAAAAAAATAATGATAATAAAATGAAAAAATTATACCTTCTAACTTTTGCAATGCCCATAATCATACCACCCATTAATCACCAGGAGAATAAGTGTATTTATTCATGGACTTCTTCATGCCTATGGGTAGCACTTAAATAAAGCTTGTGGCACGTTTTAACTTGTGTAATTTGAAAATACAGCACTTGTATCAAAGCTTAAAACAGAACTGCAGAGCTTAAAAACGATCACATACAGAAAACCAACGTGAAGGACCGAGGGGGTCCCTTCCCCGCAGAGTAGAGGTCTGTCCTTAGTTCTGTGCTACGTTTCTTTCTTTGTTGATAAGTTCCCTGCATCTCAAGGAGCCCCTTACGGCTGGGTTAGTTTTGTCTTGCTTCTATGTGGGACCTGTGTGAACGCAGTTGTCAGCCGTGGCCCTGCGCGTCTTGCCTCCTTAGCTCCTGGTTTCGTTCCTGCGAACCATCATCGCACCGCACCTTCCCCCGCTCCGCCCTCCTCTCCACACGCCACCGTCAGCGTGGACCACGGAGCGCGCACCTCTGCTGCCCGAGATGGACAGGTGCGGCTGCCCCAGCCTGCTGCCCTGGTCCCGTGTCCCCCTGGGGCGCGTGACCCGGTGGCCCCCCGAGTCCCAGGACACCACGGCCTCCAGGTGACCGCGCCCCCCGTGGATGGAGCCTGTTTGCTCTGCTCGAGGGCTGCTCTGCTGCCGTCCTGCTGTGTTCTGAATTCCTCTGAATTCTACTGTGCTGACACTAGTCTCCCTTGGTAATCAATTGTGGATCCAAACTTTCTAAAAAATGTAATGGTATTATCACTTTTTATGAGCAACCATGGGTCAGTATCTTGAAAAGCAGTCTTTCGATTTTAATTTCATATTCCATTTAGTCAACTTTATTTTGATGAATTGATTTTTCTCATATTTATTTGACTTTTAATGCCGCGTCCGGCTAACGGAGCCGAGTCCGGCGAGGGACGGCGGGGTTAAAAAATACACAGGACACCAAGGTTCTTCATCCAGGAGGGAGCATGTGCGCGCTTTATTGCCAAATTTGTTCCCCTTATATATCTTTTTAACAGCTGCGGGAAATCACTCAAAAGTGAGGAGGGAAGAGTAATAACTGCGTCCTTGGGTTACTGTCACCGTCCCCTATCAGGAGGCTCGAACAGGTCAAGATGTTCCCGAGAGACACGTATGCTCGAGGCAGATAAACAGGGAACCGCAAGCCCGAGTCACGGCCTTGTGAGCTGGCCACATTGACATGCATAACAAAGAACTGGGGGTTGAGTCCCCAGGGGCCAGGGCGGGCCTGCTACCAGCATTTTAATATTTAAAGTTGTTTTTTTTTTCTAATTTTCAGAAGGTTTGGATACTTATGCAAATAAATCTATTTTACCATGTCCTTTTACATATGCCAGTGCTGGTCTTAATAAAGGCTTCCTGGTTCCTTTATAGAATGTAATTTTTACAGTAAGCTCATAGATCATTTAAAATTCAATTTCATGTAGAATATGGTATAACTTAAATGTTCCCCCAAAATGTGGTTCACTTCTCCAAGAGAGGTCCAATCTTCCCCTGTTCTTACCTATGATTTCATTTTACTTTGCAATTTTTTTGTTTAGTGTATTTAATGACATATAAAGTAGTGGGCGTGTAAAGTACACATCCTGATGTGCGGAGACACACATACATTGTGGAATTGTCACCAGCTCCTCGAGTGGTCATGTCTAGCACCTTTATATTCTCACATGTGTCAAGGGTTGGGGGCTGAGATGACTTGACGTAGGTCTGCCCTCCTGGCAGGGTTAGGCGGACAAGAACTCAGGCACCTACCCCTGTGCTCACTAAAGCTGTGGACCTTTGACCCGTCTCTCCACGTGCCCTTCCCAGCCCCTTCCACCTCCGTCCTACTCGGCTGCTGTGAGCTTGGCTGAGCACACTTCCCGTGTGGTGAGATCCTGGAGTGTCTCTCTTCCGTGCCTCACTTGTTTTGTTCAACATAAGGTCCGAGCTCCACCGTGGCGTCAGAATGGCCGAATGACACTCCACAGTGCACACGTGTGTGATCTGTATTACACCAGCAGTGTACAGGATTCTCCTCTCCACGTCCTGGCTCTGCGTTTCTGATAACGGCCCTTCCAGCTGGCACCACGCGGAGCCTTGCTTCCCCGTGACGAGTGGTACGCCCTTTGATCATTTGTGTGTCTTCTTTTAAAAATTACAACTCTATTTTTAGATCTTTTAAAACTCAGATTGTTTCTTGCTATTGAGCTCCTTGTGTCCCCTAGGTACCTTTATACCAACCCCTTATCAGATGCGTGGCTTGCAAGTACTTTTTCCATTATGTAGATGGTCTTTTCACCATTGATCATTCCCTTGCTGTGAAGAGGCTTTTCAGATGATAGAATGCCCTTGATCTATTTAGCTTTGGGGGCATATACAAAAGATCATTCTTTCTTCCCAGGTCATGAAGATTTTCCCTATAGTTTCTTGTAGTTTTAAAGCTTTAGGTTCTTACATTCCAATCTTTAGTTCACTTTGAGTTAAGTTTTTACTGTTATGTAAGGTAAGTGTTCGCTCTCGGCACATGGAGACCCAGTCCTTCCAACACCATTTGTCCAGGGGGCATTCTTAGCACCCTTTTTGAAGATCAGTTGAATAAATATGCACTTTTTTTTTGGCCTCTTTATTCAGTGTTGGGTTTTATGCCAATATCATGCTTTTAAAAAAAATTATGGGTTCTTTTTATGTGTAATATTGGGGTTCCTTTTGACATAATTACATATGTCAAAATAATTACATATGTCAAAATAATTACAAAGGACAGAAAGACTATTATAATAAGTGAAATAAACCAGACTTAGAAAGTCAAAGGTTGAATTTTTTTTGATATGTAGAAGCTAGGAAAAAATAAGTGGGAGGGGGGAGAAGAGAGAAAGGAAATGGGGGGGGGTCCATCAAAACCTAGGCAGATCCATGGGCCAGGTGAGGGGGACTGACGGGGAGGAGGAGGGGCGGGATGAGGGAGGAACAGCGGAATGAATCCGACCTAATTTTCCTCCTCCTCACATATATGAATATACCACAGTGAATCTCACTTCATAGCATCATGTATATCCACAAAACACTAAGTTTAAAGAAAGTAAACAGCAGATCTATCAGTAGAGTAGAGGAAAGGGCAGGGCAGGGGGGAAGAGGGGAATGCTGGGCTTGAGCTGGAGCAGATTATATTACATGCTGGGTTTTCCCCCATAGCCTTGTCGCCAGTTTGAAATGTAGAATGGGAGGTCTCTGGTTTGGAATTCCCCCCTTTAAGTCTGACTGTTTGAGATCTTTTATGCTTTCATACAAATTTTAGGATTTTTTTTTCAATTAAAAAGTGTAATTTTGATTGGCTTAAAGTGGAATATGTAGATTGCTTTGGATTATATGGACATTTTAGCAAAATTAATTCTTCTAACCCATGAGCCCAGGATATCTTTCCATTTATTCGTGACTTGTTCAGTTTTTTCATCGATGTCTTGAGGTTTTCAGTGTACCTATCTATCACCTCTTTGACCACATTCATTCCTAAGCATTTTCTTGTAGCTGTTGTCAATGGGATCATTTCCTTGATTTTTTTTTCTGAGCATTTGTTGTTAGTATATAGAAATGCTATTGGTTTTTGTACGTTGATTTTGTATCTTATCACTTGATAAATTCATTCATTAGTTCTTTTTTTCTTCCACCTTTTTTACTGGTGCGTCATAGTTGTGCATATTGATGGGACTTCTTGTCACATATCTGTACTCTCACACAATGTAACAATATCATTCGGCCACATCACTCCCAGCGTCCCCCTCCCTGCCCCCCCCCAGCTCTGGCCCCTTTCTTCTACCCATTTCCCTTTGATTTAGAGAAGACCCCCCCACCTTTCTTTCCCTTTTTCCTCTCTAACTTCCTCCTAGGAGAGAAGACATATGACCCTTGACCTTCTGAGTTTGGTTGTCTCACTTAACATGATGGTCTCTGGTTCCATTCTTTTTCCTGCAAATGACATAATTTCATTTCTTGATGGCTGCATAAAACTCCTACTATGTTGGACAGAAGTGGGGGGATTGGACTTCCTCGTCTTTGTTGTGACCTCTTAGTGGAAAGCGTCCACTCTTCACTGGTGAGGGGTGGCAGCAGGGCTAGTCCCACAGGTGTCTGCGCTGCGTTAGGTTTATTCCGTCAGTTCCTAATATGTGAGGAATTCTTATCATGGAGCAGTGTTGAGTTTCAGCCTTTTCTGTGTTTTCTGAGCAGGCACGTGGGTCTGCGCTTCGTTTTGTATGTATCACATTCATCGGCTTCATATGGCCAGGGTTCAGATGGGCACTATCCCTCAAGGGTTCACTTTAGATTTCCCTATTTTTGCTTTGATCCATTTGATCATGTGATGGAGGGTTGTCCCCAGTGTGCTGATATGGAGGGTTGTCCCCAGTGTTGCATTTGGACATTTAAGAGGCAGAGCATATTGGGAGGTAATCAGGGCACTGCCCTCAGGAGAAAATAAGGTGGCTCTCAAGGAACTTGATTTCTTCTCCTAAAAGAGTCGTTATAAAGCAGGGAGACTGGCCCCCTCCAGTCTCTCTAACTCCTAACCACCACGAGGCCTTTGCCTGTGGGTGCACCCTCACTCTGATGCCAACTGCCAACAAGCCCTCTCCAGAGACCACACTGATGGGACCTCCTGATCTTGAACTTTTAACCTCCCAAACTAGGAGCAAAACAAATATTTTTTCTTTATACATTTCCTATCCTAGCCTCAAACATTCAGTTATAGCTGTGAAACAGACTGACCATATATATATCAAACCATCCTTGTATTCCAGAGATAAATCCTACCTGACCATGGTGAATGATCATTTTGATGTTCTGTGGATTTGGTTTGCTTTTATTTTGGAGAGGATTTTTGCAATTATATTCAGCAAGGGTTTGGGACTCTAGTGCTCTTTTCTTGTAGTGTCCTGGTATGGTTTTGATATCAGGCAGGGTATAATTGTCCAAGAAAAATGAGTTTGGAAAACCTTTCTACTCTTTATTTTTTTTCTATTCTTTGCTCTTTCTTTCTTTGTTTTTTAAAAATGGTTTGAGAAAAACTATCATTGTTTTGGAACATTTAGTAAAAGTCAGCTGTGAAGCCATTGGGTTCTGAGCCTTTCTTTGATAGACTTCTTGTTATCCATTTAATCCCCTTACTTATTATTGGTCTATTCAGATTTTCCTATGACTTTCATGATTCAGTGTTTCACATGTTTTAAAATATGTGTATTTCTTCTAGATTAGTCCAACTCATCAGCATCAGTTGTTAATAATAGTCTTTTGTGATTCTTATTATTTTATTTTAACTACTATAAATTCTTATGCTTCTTCTTTTATTTAGGATTTTATTTGTTCTATCTCTTTTTCTCAATGTAGCCAAAGGTTTTTTCAATTTTGTTTCCTTAAAAAAAAAAAAACAAGCTTAGGGAGGCTGAGGCAGGAGGATTGCAAGTTCAAAGCCAGCCTCAGTAAAAGTGAGGTGCTAAGACCCTGTCTCTAAATAAAGTACAAAGTAGGGCTGGGAATGTGGCTCAGTGGTCTAATGTCCTTGAGTTCAGTCCCCTCACAAAAAAAAAAGTATGTTCACACCAATTTATGCCATTATACATGTATTTTTTTGCATTACAATTCTTAATATACATATATCACAATTTTTCAATCTCTGTTTGTATATAAGGTATGTTGACACCCAATTCAAGTCTTCATACATGTACTTTGTATAATGATAACCATCACATTCCACCATCCTTGCTAATCCCTCCCACCCCTCTTCCCTATCTAGAATTAATCTAATTCTCCCATGCTCTCCCTCCCTACCCCACTATGAGTCACCCACCTTATATCAGAGAAAACACTCAGTATTTGTTTTTTGGGGATTGGCTAACTTCACTTAGCATTATCTTCTCCAATGCCATCTATTTACCTGCAAATGCCATGATTTTGTTCTTTTTTTTAATGCTGAGTAATATTCCATTTTGTATATATGCCACGTTTTTTTTCATCCATTAATCCACTGCAGGGCATCTAGGTTGGTTCCACAGTTTAGCTGTTGTGAATTGTGCTGCTACAAACATTGATGTGTTGTAGGTTATTTCTATGAAATTTTTGTTTTACATGTTTTTGATTTGTCATTATTATTTGTTCTGTCTGCTAACTTTGGGCTTAGTTGATTTTTTAGTTTGTTTGTTTCTTGAGATTAATATCATTTGGGATCCTTCTTTTTATGTAGAGGTTTATTGCTATAAACTTCCTTTGTCAAGCTGTTTTGTTGAACCATGTGAGTTTTGGGTGTGCTGTGTTTTATTTTCATTTGCCTTAAGTATTTTTAAATTTCCCTATTTTTTCTTTGATCTATTAGTTGTTTAGAACCTTTGTTGTTTAATTTCCAAATATTGTGAATATCTTAAAATTATTTCTATTTTTGATTTCTAGTTTCAAATAAGTGCATTAAAAAGATCCTTGATATAATTGTAGTCTTCTTAAATTTGCTAAGACTTACTTTGTGATCTAATAAAGTATCTATCCTGAAGTGTTTTCCATATGCACTTGAATGAATGTGTATTGGGCTGCTGTTGGATGGAATTTTCTATATAGTCTTTCAGTTCCATTTTATCTAAAGTGTAGTCAAAGTCCAAAGCTTTCTTATTGATTTTCTAAGTGTGTAAGTATTCATTCTTGAAAGTAGGGATTTCACTCCTCCTTCCTGTCTTTGTACTGCAGTCGATCCTTCTCTTTAGAACTGTATATTCACCTTCTGTGCATAGACACTTGGCTGTTGAGTACATATGTGTGTTTCTAGTTGTTATATCTTCTGTAATCCATATAGACTGACCGTTGGTTCCTCCTTACAGTGGTTGATGGATGTCTCCAGCTTTATTCTTCACACTCAAGGTTGTTTGGGGAAGCTGGTCATTTTTGCTCCCATACATTTTTTAGAATTGCGAGTATATGTTTCTAAACTTCCACTAGAATTTGGGGAGGGATTGCCTTGAACCTGTACATTGCCTTAAGTCATGGGACATTTTAGCAGGATTGATTCTTCTAATCCATAAACATAGTTTGTTTTCGTTTATCTGTATCTTCTTTTCCATCTATTTTTGTAAGTTTCAGTGCAGGAGTGTTTCACTTTTTAAAATTAGATCAATTCTTTAGTAATTTATCACATATATCTATGGTTGGGGAGGCAGAGAGAGAGAGAGAGTGAGAGAGGGTATAGCTATATCTAGGTTTCTGAGGCTGGTCTTAAGCTTGCGATCCTCCTGCCTCAGCCTCCCAGGAATCCGGCATTATAGGTGTGTGCCACTGTGCCTGGAAGAACTAATGCAAAGGGAATTGTTTCCTTAAGTTTCCTTCCAGTCGATGATCATCCCAACACCGAGGTGAAGCTTTGTAGATATGTTTGCAGTCGGCATTTCTTTGCACCTTGTTTTCTTGATTCTTGAATTCATTCAGCTGTGTCTTTTGCTTGAGGGGTTTAATCCATTTATATTTTATAATGGGGAGGTCTTGCTCATGTCTTTTCTTTTCATTGCTTTCTGTGTGTTTTACAATTCTTTTGATCCTTTTTACTGTTTTGTTATTTGACTTTTTAATTGGTGGTTTGGTTTCTCCTTATTTTTGTGGATCTGCTGTAGATTTCACTTTGTTTAAAACATGAAACATATAAACCTTGTACTTATTATCATCTAACTTAAGAACTTGAGCTCAGTTGCATACGAGAACTCTGCACCTTCACTCCTGCCAACACATATTTTGTATTCTTTAAATAGTTATTTTTATATTTTGAATTTGTTAACAGGTTTTTGTGGTTACAGTTACTCTTAATATTTTTGTCTTTTAATTTTATGTTAGGATTATGTTTATTTTCATACCAGTGTTACAGTATTAGACTGTTCTGTATTCGACTATATATTCCTCCTACTAGTGAATCCATACTTTCATGTGCCCTCGTGTCGTCTTTTACATGTTTTTAATTCTATTTGAAGAATTTCTTGAGCATTTCTTGTAAATCTCATTCAAACTTGAAAAATTCCTTCAGTTTGTTCCTCTGGGACATTGCATCCCTCTTTCAGTTTTACGGGATCCACTTGCCGGCGTGACTTTATCATATGGCAGAGTTTGTGTGTTCTTGCTCACACTTTGAAGACACCACCCCCCCTCCTGGCCCAGCTGTGTCTGTAGAGACCTGCCCGATCTCAGAACTCTGCTTTGCCTCTGGGCCTCTTGCAGACTGCTTAATGCTCCTCCTCGTCACGGGGTCTCTGGGCTTCCTCCACAGAGTCGGGGTGTTTTAGGGGTTTATTTCTTAAGGAAGCGTTCTCCCTCTCCCTTTCTCCTCTCCTTTGAAACCCCCTAAACATGTGCCTCCCTTCACCCCGGGGTGCCCCTCGAGTCCTGCGGATTTGCCCCGTCTTTTTCCTCTGCTCTGAGGAGGACGGGATCACGTGACCGTCTTGGCCTGCTGTTTTCGGGATGTTTGTGGCACTGGCAAAGCTCTCTGTTCTGTTTCCATTTAAGTCCGTCTATTCTTCAGCTCCGGCTTTGTGTTGGATCTTTTTATGTTTTCTGTCTTTTGTTGTTGTTGCTGTTGATCTTGAGTTTCTAATTTTGCTCTGTGTTGTTTCTCGGATCTTGTACACTGTTCTTTGTAGCCTTTTTAGCTTCTTTAGAAGTACTATTTTGAATTCGTGGTCAGGCAGTTCATGAATCTCCATTTCTTTGGAGAGACTGTTGTAGTCCTGGGTCTCTTGCTGGGATCATGTCCCTGATGTCTTGTGTTCCTGTGTCCTTGAGTCTGCCCACGGGAATCATCAGTGATCTTACCCAGACTTTATAGACTGGCTTTAGTAAGGAAAGAACTTCACCAGAATGGGAAGGCCCGGGTCCTCGTTAGGAGGTCCTGTGGGAGCACGCTGTGGCCTTGGGCATGCTGGTGTGGGGGACACCAAGTGTGGGGCCTATAGCAGCTCTGAGTCGAGGACAGTGTCTGACTGAGTGGTTCAGCAGTTGAGGTCCGCTGTCTTGGACACTGGCTGTCTTGCTGTGGATCAGTGATGAGCACAGGGTTTGGGGGTCCTCAGTGGTACACCTGGGCCCGTGAGGAGTGCACCCGGGAGGATGAGTGCTGGCATTGGCTGAGGGTGCAGCTTGGCTGGGAGCATGCCTGTGGTGTGTGCAGAGTCCAGTGGCAGCTCTGGGCTACCTGCAGGCGTGTGGTGGCTGCACTAGGTGCTGGGCCGGTGCTCCTGAAGTGGGGGCGGTGCAGAAGCCCAGGCACCTGGGTCTCCAAAGGCAAGAGCTCGGGCCCTTTGAGGGGGGTCTGTGGGGTTCTTGGCTCTTGGTTCCTTAGTGACAGAGCCCTTGCAGAGGTCTTTATGGAGCAGGCCCTGAGGTCCCCAACAGCAAGCTCTGTGGGATCCTCAGCAGCAAGAGCTGGGAGTGTCCACGGCAGCTGTGAGGTCTGTGGAGTCCTAGTACAAAGACCACTGGTCCTCTGCAGAGCTTGAAGTCAGGCAGCATGGTGGCACAGTGACTGGCTGACCCGGCCCCTCACTCACCTGTCCTCCCAGCTTGTCCACCGAGCTCAGCTCTGCACCGGTCCCCATGCTCTGCTGGGTGAGTTCTTCAGGAGCTGCCCTGGGGAGCCAGTCCCTTATGCTGTCCTCTTCCCCTATGGGAACTCATGGTCCCAGGAGATCTTGGTCCGTGTGAGCTGTCCCTGCCTGGGGTGGAAGGACCCAGGCAACGTCAAACCACCTTCCTCCCTCTGCACACTGGTCCTCCTTCTTGCTCCTGTTGCTGGTCCCCACAGGGACTCCTGCACTCTCCACAGCCTTTCCCTCCTGCAGGGAGTCTAGCTGCTGCTCATTGCAGGGGTGGGCAGGTTGTGGGCGTGGGACGAGGGATGTGGGACCCCCGCTCTGTCTCACGATGCCACTCCCCTGTTCTTTCCATTTCTAACCTGGTAAATATTGGTATGTGTTCTGGATTGATTTTTCCACCTAACTTAGGGTCCTGTCCCTACTTGTTTCCAATTTGATTCCTGACGTACCATGAGGTCGACAATGGATGTGCCAAGGTTTTGTCATAAACCCCCTTTTACATCTTCTTTTGAGTTTCCATCACCCTCGCCCCTTGCTTCTCCACCAAGGACTCCCCGGCTCTCTGCCTGCTTCTGTGTTGGAACAGATCTCTCCAGTCTCCTCTCGAGACCAGTATGGTCCTACAGTCCTTTAGGTCTGCTGGTTTCTACCGTGGAAAATTCTTATCACATTTCTTCCAAACTGACGCACAACGGGGCTGTATCCACGGGAACCCTGCAGCTGCGTGCCCGGGGGCCCGTTCTGGCTCCATGGTGCCTGCCAGCCACTCGAGATTTCCTCTTGAACAAGAGAGGATGATAGATTACGGAAAAATTCTCCCTCATTCTCTCTTTTTTAAATGCTTTGCTCTTGATTCTGTGTTCAATATATACATTTGAGGATGAGTTTTAAAATAGATCGTTTCTTTAAAATGCAGCTCTTCCCTGTAGGAACACAGCAGCTTTTTAAAATCCATCAGCACAGCTGGACACAGAAGCTCTATGGTGGTTTTATGAAAGAAGTGTTTGAAAGAAAGTAAACGCCCATCCCACGGCCCTGCCGGACAGCAGGCTGAAACAGCCCCACCAGATTGGTCATGCCCTTTCTCAAAGCTGAACAGCAAGCTGCTGAGCTGTGTAAAGACCAGGCTGTAAGGGGGTTTTTTGGTGTCTGGAAACACGTGTGTTTTTAGTTGGGGTTAGAGGTCTTGGATTGTGGAGAGCATTTATCGGGATTAAAGTCATCCAAAGGGGCTTGATTGACACTCAGTCGCTGAATCCTGAATTTCAACTTCAGATTCCTAAGGGAGAAAAGACCTCACTTTTCTTATAGTTTATATTCCCTTAAATGTATTGAAGCGTAAAATTTAAAATAATTCCATCTTTAGTGGAATTAAATCTCTCAGGCAGACAGTGGATAAAATGTGGCAATCCTGGAATTTGTTAATTTGTGCAAAATGAACAAGAAAACCTTCCCTGGTAACACAGCCGCTCTGCCGGCTCAGAGCCCCGGGACCTCGCTTCCCTCCGTCAGAGCCTTGACCATCAACTCAGAAGTTCCTCTTGGGAGCTGCAGCCTTGGTTCACAAACCTCCTTCACTTCCAGAGATAGAGGAAGAAATGTCTTGCCATCTGACTTGGACCTGGGCGGTGCAGGCAGTCAGGAGGACACTGGGCAGCAGTTAGAAGTGCAAGTCCCAGGGGAGGCCTGCGCTGGGCGTTGAGCTGTCCCTGCAGGGTGTCTCTGGCAGTCTGCCCACCCTCTAGCATGGCAGAGGGAGCAGACCCTTCTCAGGGATGCAACCTCTGCCCCACCACCCCCGCCCGCCCGCCTCAGTGCTGGCCCTGCCTGCGCTCAGTCCAAGGCTCCTGCCTACTCCCGCCTCTGTTGCCAAACCTTTTCACAAGTACTGGTCTAAGTCCGTCCTTAAAGTCCAGCTTTTAATTCCAATTTGGCGTCTGTTCCCTACAGGAGCCTGACAGACACAAACAGGATGTAAGTTAAATAGTGTGTATTTTCCAAGACAAATCATTCCTCACAATCCTGAATTTTTCATGAATGTTACATGACGTGATTAGACACATCGCATGAGATTAACTTACAAGCTTAATTTGAGGTGTTTTTGTGCTATGTGTTAACCCAAAATCTTTGGTCACTTTTATTGTTTAAAAAGTATGAAATCACTTGGGATCATTTATTTATGAATTTGAAGGACTACTTAGTACTTCATAGTCTTTAAGCCCAGACTCGCCAATGGGAACCCGGAGGCCAGGCCAGAGCCTTCTCGCAGACCTGAAATGAGATGACAATGGTTGACAACATGAGAAGAGAGTAGTGAGCAAGAAGAAGGAAAAGCGGGCATTGTTACGGATTTAACTTGGAGCACATTGTTCAAAGTTTGGCAGGAAAATCTTTTTAAAGCACTTTCTTTTGCTTTTTAAAATTGTTGCCATTTACTCTTATAATATCTATAGCAACATCTTGATCACCCACCCCACACTGAAACTCCAAGTGTTTCCCTGCTGTTTAGATGAAGAATATGAAATGACTCACATTATTTAATGATGTTATTGATTTTGCAGACTGACTTCAAAGAATATTTGATCATATTTTTGGAAAAGAAAACTCATATTTTGGGAAAAAAATTATTTCTTTTTAAAGCATCTTTATTCTTGGATGAATTCGCAATCTTAAAAAAAATAATACTCCATGAAGCTTGCGGTTCCCCTCCATGCAGAATGTTTTACTCAATGACCTTTAGCCCACCCCTGCCCTCGCTTTCCCAGCCTCCTTCCCCTTTCCCACTTCCAGATCATGGCTCCATTATTTGAATCAGGGAATGGTCACTGTCTGAAGCCTCATTTGTAAGAGCCCGGGCACCTAAGGCCGGCTCAGAGGCGGGAGCCGTACTCCTTCCTGGGAGGTTGGAGGTCCTGGCTCTCTCACTGGCTGACTGATGGGCTTTAAGACGTAATACCTCCAGGGCTTTTCTTGTTCAGCCTTGGCCATTCCATGTGGATTTTGTCTCCCAAGCTCCACGCTGAGTTTCCAGGGTCTCTTGGGCCACCTCAGCCCGGGCAGGTCTAAGTGAGTCCCTTCATCAGAGCTGTGCTTCTGCACACTGGGCTGCACACGAGCTGCCTGCAGGCTGAGGTCCGCCTACCCGGGGCGTCTCCAGGACAGCCACGGCTCTCGGTGCTGGTGCTCCGTCTGTGTCTAGGACGAGTCAGGAAGGAGATGACCAAAGCTCCAGGTACTGCTTGTTTCATCACCATTTCCACCATCTCAGACCATGGGTCTAGTGCTGGGCATCTGTGGGAGGGCTCAAGACCGCCTTCTGTAATGTTGCATTTACATGCTCATGTGCCAAGGGGGTGACAGGTGAGGAGGACAGACCTCACCTCTGGTGGGCGGTCAGGGCACCTGGTTCAGTGCTGCTTGGACGTTGCCAGGCTTGAAGAGCAGGCTGGCCTGGGGGACGGTAGCCGTGTGTGAGCACACCCTCTGTGAACAGGGTGCTTCTGCACCCACACCTCCCCGGACCCAGGGGAGCTCAATGATGTTTCCATTTTAAAGTTCTGACTAAACTCTAGTATAACAGCTGATCATTTAGTGCCATCAGAACTATGCCCTTAGGATAGACCAACTCTGTCTTTCAGGGTCTTGTACGAAGTTCTTCCTACTGGATTTGAACAAATAGACCCAAGCTAAATTCATACTAAAACTTAGGGTTTCTTAGTTTTCTTTGTCTCTCAGAGAGAGCACGATTCCTCCCCACGGGCTGCTCTCCAGGGGCTCCATTCGTCTGTCCCTACAAGTCTGAACTGAGAAACAAGCGCCATTGAAAACGACTGCCGAGGAGCCTGCTCACAGTGGTGCTTTCCATTACGTCCTGGACACCACATTGTCATTGTAAAATGACTCTTGCCATTGCCAGTGGATGGGCTCCCTCAGTGGAGGCTGCTGCTGCCCTTGCTGCCTCTCAGAGGCCGAGGCACGTCCACCTCTGTCATGGCCCCAGGAGCAGGAAGGCAGCACTTGCTGCTGTGGTCACCAGGTTGGCCCTGCTTTCTGAGTGGCTCCTGGGGCCTCTGAAACCCTGAGGAAGGGTGTGGCCTGGTGTGTGCTGAGCGTCTCCAGACCCACTTCCTGCTGCCTCGTGGTCCTCTCACCCAGAGCCCATGCCCACCACGGCCCCTGCACTGTGACTAGTCAGGAGAGTAGGTCACAGGAGCGCCACACCCCCCACACACCCCACGCAGTGTACAGGTGCACAGGCTCCCACACGGACACACACGCATGCTCACGCATGCCCCCAGGGTGTGTGATGGAGTCTTGCCGGGCCTCAGCAGGCGCAGTGCACATGAATACCATAAGAATATCTGATCACACTGTGCACCTTAAGTAAAATGACTGTTCTCATGTTCCCTCACCATAATGAGAAACAAATGTCGGATGCACAACGTGTTTTCCGGGAGAAAAGTCAGAGAATTTGGGCTGCTTTATGAAATATTTCTGAGAGGTTTAGTGTGAGCCAACTGGAGTCCCTTAAAAGACGGATTCCGGGTGTTTCTCTCTCCTCTCACCAAGAAGGATCTGTACCAGCAAACCCAGAGGAGCTCGGCCATCAGACGCAGTGCAGGCCTGAAGGCTCGGAGGGCTTGGAAGGAGCCCGGGTCCTGAGCATGAGTCACACTGAGGTCAGGGGGTGGCCGCAGGCCGGGAGCCCTGCCTGAGGCCCTCACAGTCATGTGGGGCTGAATCAGCCTGAGGGGAGCGTGGCTGCCCATGGGAGCTGGGCCTGGTGCAGCCGCCTCCAACCTGTGTGTTCCCACGCAGTGTGACCCAAAGGGCATCCCCTCACAATGAATGACTCTCAGAGGACCGGGCTGCACAGCTTGGGAAAAGAGGCCAGGCTGTGTGGACCTTGGACCCACTTTTAAGAGCCTCAGTCAGTGTTCTGCCAGACACCATTTCAACACCGATCTCCCTCATTGTTCAAATAGGACTTCAGACTTTGAACTGATATCAAAACAGCAAGTCCAGCAATCAACCGGCTGTTGGATCCCCAAGCGCCCGAGTCAGCTCAGGCCTGGGTTCAGTCAGTAACACTCCACAAGTTACAATACCCTTCATGCTCCCAACCCAACCTGAGAACAAACACTAGGAGCCCCGGTTCTTTGCAGCCCTGTGTGCCTGGTAGGAGAAATCGCGTTAACACGCAGGAACTGTGCACCCGCCAAGGATTTGCTTCTGCATAGGAGCCACCAGTGTCAAATGCTGAAAAACGCATCCCCGCGCGGGCCAGCCGTCCCTTGTGAACTGAAGCCAGGTAGGAGTCAGCCAGAGCAGGATCAGCCACACCCAGGGGGCACTGCTGCCCTGCACCCTGTCCGACCCTCCCTGCAGGGGCTCACTCCCACTGCTAAGACTGCATCTGGGAGAGCTGCACACACAGCCCCCGTGTCCGCCTCCCCCATCAACAGGGTGCCATAGCCCTGGGGCGACCCCTCGCGAGAGAGACGCCACCATTTCTTGATCCAACCTGCTGTTGATTGACATTTACTTTGTTCTCCTTGAAACTGTATACATAAGGCTGCTGGGAACATGTTCCTGTGTTTGCTCCTGGTGAGCTGGGTGCAAGTTTTGATGTCCCATGCAGACAGAGCCTGTGCTTCCCAACTCCAGCTTGGCCGCAGCCCCCACTGCTGTCTGAAACCCACCGTCCTGTGTGTGGGGAGGCTGTCCTTCCCCTGAGTGCCTCCCAGACTGCCCCTGCCAGTGGGGTGGACGGCATGGGCTGCCAGCTACCTGGCTTTAGGCCTCCTGCAGCATTGCCAAGTTCCTCAGACTAGACCCGAGTCTGAGACATGTCCACCTGGCCTCCTCTCTCTCTGTCCTCCGTCTGTCTGACAATTCTCCCTGGCTTATCTTCTCTCCTACAGGTATTCCCAGTAAAATCCTCTCGCAGGTGACCTCACTGTGGCCTCTGCTCCTCACTATCCAGCAAGCCCTTGAAGTCCAGCAGGTCTGTGTGCTGCTGTTAGGAACTCAAGTTTCCCACCTCACCAGCAAGTCCCGTGGCTACACAGCAGGCAGACCTTGCAGAGGACAGACTTGGACACCAAGCCCCTGGACACCAAGCCTGGCCTCGAACCAGGAAGAACCTGAGGAGCAGATCATTCTTCCCAGCTCTTGGGCAGGTCGATCTCAGCCTCTCACCCGGGCCTTCTGCTCACTTCCGTTTCTCTCCCAGGCACATTTTAAGTAGATGACCTGCAGTGGGAAGCTTGGGTGATGTTAGCCACAGGGACTCCTGACCCTGAGACAGCCACCCACCTGGAGTGGACTGCCTCAGGGTGGCCAGCAAGGCCAGGTGTCCAGAACCGCAATTCCAGACTCACCCCAGCTGTGCCTGTGCCCTAGGTGCCTGCTGTGCCTCAGGGTGGATGGCTATCTAAGTTGTAGCCTTCGTGGTGGGCCTGCAGTGGTATCTAACCCATCAGCCTCTGATTACAGGTCCCTAATATTTACAGCTAGAGATAGTTTTCCAATACATTTGTAGACATATAAATAAATCTAATCATACTGCAGGTGACATGATCTTTACAATCATGACGGATGACCTGTCTGCATCAAAGACACTCATCTATCCCAGGTATACGGAGGTGTTCTCCTGTGCTGTGTTCTGAAGGTCTTATTGACATATCCTTTAGCTGTAGATATGTAGTACACCACAAGTATGTTGAGGATGTGACTTGAGCAAGGGCGGGTTCTGTACTCTCCCTTCCATAGACAAATGACTAGGCTGTGTTCCTGATTCCGCGCTCAGATGGCGATAGGTTTCCTGCGTCTGTTTCCACACTTCTGTCCACGTGGCCCATTTGTCCCTGTGCTAATTAACGCCACCCTGGGCCAAAAACTGTCTTCACTCAGCTGTGCCCAGGAGAGCAAGGCCTCTCTTGTGTGTGGTTCTGTTGGTGCATGGTAATCACACATGGTAGCAGGATTCCTCGTGACCTATCTGCACGTGCACATAGTACAGTTTTGATTGACTGATTCTCTAGTGGCTCCCCTTCCCTGTACTCCTCCCTCCCCCAGTCCCCTTGATCTACTTACTCTATTGTTCTCTCTTGAATTATAATTTTCTAACATCTGTACATTGAAATTCCCTCTCTATTGTGGTATATGTACACATGGACAAAGCATCATGGGGTAGATTTCATTCCCTGGTACTGCTTGTTCAAGATTGACTTAGCCTTCCTGGATCTTTGAATTTCCATGAATAATTTAGGATTATCTTATCTACTTTTACCAGAAAAGAAAAGCTGTAGTGTTGTTGACTGGGATTATTCAAGTCTGTAGTCCATGAACATGGTATAGCTCTCCATGTTTTACCTCTTACTCTTTCTCAATGATATTATATGTATTTGTGTGTAGCACATTTCATTTTTCATTATATTTTTTCCTACTTAACGTTTTGAGGGTACTATAATATTGCCATTTAAATTTTAGTTTGGGGTTTTTTATTGTTTGTCTGTGTGGTTAATTATAGATAAAATATAACTTATTCTGTGTTTTGGCCTTCGACTGCTACCCCTGCTTGCACTGTGTTCCATAAGACTCCCTCCTAGTCCCCGAGGAGAGACCCTCCTGCCTGCTAGAAGAGCAAGCAGCCACAGGGTGACCTGGCTGAGCTGAGCACCCTGAAATGGGGACACCTTACACTGCGAGGGACTGAGGTCTGCCACCACCACCCCATCTCAGCAGACACCACTGAGCCCCAGAAAGGAGCCCAGCCTGGTGGCCCCTGGGTTGTGCCTTTTAGAACTGAGCAGAGGACGCTGCCCAGTGGGCCCTGGGCCTGACTCTCACCATGAACTTTGTGCTAATTTCTTAAACAATGATAGAAAATTAATACAACCCGAGAGAAACGAGAGCATGTCTTTACCAAAAAGCTTGGACATGGTCCTCACTTCTGCTTCATTCAGAAATCCCACACTGAAAACCGCCCCCACGTTGTCCTCCAGGAAAACGGTAGAGGAGGTGGGACAGGTTTATGTGACAGGTATCAGAAAGCAAGAGAAAAAGACCCGGGGGGCAGCTGCACGACCCTTCATTCCACAGGGCAACCGCCAAAAGATGGTGCAGGTTGAGGGATTCCACCTGCAGGAGGGAATGACCTGGCCACAGGTCATCATGGCGCTCAGTGAGGAGAAGAGCAGGCTGACAGAGTCCTTGGAGAGATGGAGGAAAGGGGCCCTCCACTGCCTGCTGGCCTGTGTGACCTCGAGGGACCCGGAGCACAGCATATCTGTGTGCCTGTGTGTGTGTGCAAGGGCCTGTGTGTGTGTGCAAGGGCCTGTGTGTGGGTGTGTGCCTGTGTGCCTGTGCCTGTGTGTGTGTGCGCCTACGTGTGTGCGCCTAGGTGTGTGTGCCTGTGCCTAGGTGTGTGTGCCTGTGCCTCTGTGCTTCTGTGTATGTGTGTGCCTGTGTGCGTGCCTGTGTGTGTGTGTATGTGTGTGTGTGTGCGCGCAGACAAACCTGAACTCAGAAAGTCTGAAGAATCTAAAGGAGGAGAGGGTGGTGTGGGCACCGTTGCCCTCAGCACCCTGGGTGCTCTTGGATAAGCATGGCTTTTCTCTGGGAAACACAACAGGAGAATTCCAGGATTCGAGGAGAAAGGCAGATTCTGAATGGGTCATGGCTGAGAGTCTGAGGTGCTGCAACCAGACTCCTGCCTGGGCGGAGGGCAGTTGTGAACGATGGACACAGGACTCCTCGTCAGACCCTCCCGTGAGGATGGCCCTGTTGTGAGCCGTTTCACTGTCACAAGGTCCAAGTTCTAAGGTCCCTCTGTTTCATAGACAGCTCGACTCTCTCCCTTGAGTGCATGTAAAAGTGTGTGTCTGAGAAGTGACAGAGAGCAGGATCTTTAGAAGAACTGGGCTGACGAGGGACGCATTCACAAGAAGCTCGGGATCTCGGGATGTCTGTTGGAGAAGCTTGTGTTATGGACAGCAGGGAGGGAGTTCCCACAGCTCCCACCCGCGTGCTCTGGGTGGCCTGGAGCGAGGATCTGGGATGCTGGTCCAGACCCGTGTCCTGAGAGGCTCAACCAGATGAGGCTCTGCAGCTGAGCCCATGGAGCAGTGAGGGACGGGGTCAGATGGAGTTCTCCCACCCCTGCCAGGAATGTGGACCTCACCGCAGACCTCACTGTGGCTATAGGAGTATTTGGGGAGCGACCAAGATTTCCCAGCTGTCTCTTTTCCAGAAGGCCGCAGCCTGGCCTTAGATAATGACTGTATTGCAGACTCAGAAAACTATGTGACCTGCCCCACAACAAAGAGCCACTCGGGGCTGGGAAGGGCTCACAATTGCAGACAGTGCATTTCAGGAGAAAGACCCTCTTTGTACCAGACCACCAAGCTCCATCTTGGGAGAATTGTTTCACTTCCTGAAGACTCTATTCCCATACATGCAGCATGGAGGAAGCAAGTCGGCTCCCAGGAGCACTGAAAAATCATCTGGAGATGCCGCCCTCTTCCCGTCAGAGGGCTCCGTCTCTGGAAAGTCAGGCTTGAGGTGGGGGGAAAGATAAAGTGCACTTCTAAGAACAAAACAAGAAGATTAGTGAGACCCTAACCCTTCCTGTTGAGTGTCCTGCCTTGGAAAAGCTTCGGATTTCAACACACAGGAGTTGAGTTCCAGTCCCTGTTGGTGTAACTTCACTGCACAGACTTTTACTGATTTCTGCCAATCTTTTGCTCAAATCTTTAATATGTGAAATCAAATTCCTTTTCTCTCTTGGAGATCCCTGTTCCCACTAGGAGGGGAGAACACCCCCGTGCCCGCTGGCTTCCCTTCTCCCTGAACCCCCAGAGCTGAGGCAGATTAACAAACCCGTGGACTCATCACTCCTTCTCTGGGGAGCTGGCCACGGCACATTCTGGGAAAACTAGCAAGCGCAGATTCTGGGCAACATGAGCGGAAGCCGAGAGCTACCTTACACTCAGAGCAGCAGAGACGGCACGGTGGCGGCTCCACCCCCCTGGGACGAGGGTTTGGGAATAGGAAGTGAGATCAGGCAGCTCACGTGGAGGCGAGGAGAGTGCCAGGTGGTGGGATTGAAGAAGACAATGGATTCTCGGCTGTGCTATCTAAGAGCAATTCATTAAGGAGTCTCAGAAGCTTATCCTGTGCTTCCCATTAAGAAGTCTCCTAGGAACTTGCAGTTTGGCTGATAAGACCACCTCAGTGCACAAAAGGACCATCTGAGAAAATAAGTTCAGCTGCTAAAATGTCTGACATCAGCTTGACTCACTCAGAGAGCCAGGGAGAAGGGGCATCTCCGTAAGCACTGAGGGCGGCTGAGCAGCAGAAGCGACCGTGTCTGGGAGCCATGGCTGGAGCCTGTGGCCAGGCCACCACCTTTCCTTCCCAACTATGTCTTGCCCTCATGGAGAGCTTTGCTGGGCCATCCACACATGGTCCCATTGTCACCGAAGAGGGGGCAGCCGCACAGGACTTCTGCAGCTCGCACAGGACGGTTCTACCTGGCAGCTGAGGCTGGGGGCAAGCTGTCATGTTCTTTAGTTTGTGTGCTCGCTACTGGGGTGGAACCCGGGCCTCACACATGCCAGGCAAGCGCCCCACCACTGAGCAGCACCCCAACCCACGTTCCTTAATTTTGATACAGATGTGGATAGAAACTAGTCAGAAAGGAGACAAAACCCTGCACTTTCTGATGCAGCAAGATGGTCCCTGCCTGTCAGCTGGATGTCACTCATTGTCACCTCCCTTCCTGCAGAGCACCAGGCATGGAGACTGGAGTAAGGACGGTTGCCCTCAGCCTCGCTGCAGCGTAGAGAACCAGGGGCTTCCGGAGACAGCCTAGCCGGGCCGGGCTGCTTGGAAAGCGTTTGAATGACAGCTTAAGGCGTGTCTACTTAATTCCAAAGCAAGGTGTGCAGCAGCTTGCCAGGAGGACTTGGGAGGGGAAGTGGACATGTCGGGAGTGCTCAGAACACGGTACTTAGAACAGCACCACTTCCCGACACTGCACGTGGGAGACGGCGACCCTGAGGGCAGGAGGAGACCCAGGCACGGAGTGGCAGCTGTAGCCAGGTCAGTCCACCAGGAACAACGGCCAGCCACCCAGGAGCTCGAGAGTGGCAGGATTCGGGTGCTGTTTTAGAGAATGACTAATTCAGCAACGCCTGCGCTCACGGTGGCCTTCTCCTGGGCAGGCGGTTTCCTGCGCCACGTCGGCTGCACAGACTTGGGAATGAAGATGAGTGTTGCTCCTGACTATGGAGTTAGCCTGGACGCAGGGCCTTCAGCTGGGCATTTTTTGACTTAAACATGTTACATTGTATCATTTCAGAGATCATCTCCGCTTGGTGCGGTTGGTGCACATCTGTAATCCCGGAGGCTGAGGCAGGAGAATCCCGGGTTCAAGGCCAGCCTCAGCAAAAGTGAGGCGCTAAGCAACTCAGTGAGACCCTGTCTCTAAATACAATACAAAATAGGGCTGGGGATGCGGCTCAGTGGTGGCGTGTCCAAGTTTAATCCCTGGTACCTCCTCAAAAAAAGAAAAAAAAGAAATCATCTTCTCATTTAGAACTATACCTATAACCGCTGGCGAGCAGGTGGAGGAAAGGGGCCCTTGCACTGTTGTGGGAGTGTAAATCAGCACAGCCAGCGTGGAAAACCACACGGAGATTCCCTGGAACACCAACAGTAGAACTAGCACGTGACCCAGCCATCCCACTGCCAGGTCCACGTCCAGAGGAGAGGAGTCAGTGTGCTGAGGGACACCGGCTCTCCCTGGGTCACTGCAGCTCTATTCACAGGAGGTCTAGTGTCCGTCAGCTGAGGGTGGACAGAGAAGGGGCGGGGCGAGTCGGCCACAGAAGGACGATCCTGTCGTGTACAAGAAGATGGGCCTGGAGATCACTGTGCCAGGAGAGCTCAGCCCGGCTCAGAGGGACAGGCACCGTGTGATCTCAGTCCAAGTGTAAGCTGGCGAGGTTGATCTCTCGGAGCTGAGCGCAGAAGGGTGTCTCCAGAGGTGGGCAGGGAAGACTGGGGTGAGACTGACCAGTGGGTTCAGGGGAATAAGTCAGACATGCTATTGAGCAGTAGGGTGACTGTAGACAAGGTCCTGTCACTTGGAAACCAGCTGAAGGAGGATCTTGAATGCTGTCATCGTCAACAGGGATGGGTGTCTGAAGACAGACCCAGTCACGTGATTTGCTCATCGTACACATACATGTGCATCAAAGCATCGCGAGGTGCTGTTCCATGAAAATGTACAAATGTCCATGTCAATTAAAAATAAATAGAAGCCCTGTCACGTCCAGTCCAGTCAACTGCAGAGATGGCAGGGACGAGCAAGGGCAGGCCCCGAATGGACCCAAGGGAAGCGCCCCTCACCTGACCGAGCACACCCTCCACCACAGCAGCCCTTCAGACCTGCTGGAACGGGGGCCGCGGGCCTCCTCGGTGCACGTGTTACCCCTGGGAGCTACGAGATGATTTCCCTGAGCTAAACTCCTCTCTTAAGCTTCCAGATACCGGCTCGAGTGGTTCCCCTGAGCAGCCCAGGACGGGCCCTCTGGCCTCTCTGCAGCCTGCCGTGGTGGGGTTCCTGCTGAGCCTCCCACGGCTGTTCCAGGGTTCTGCTTCCCCCTGGAGAGTCCTCCTGGAACTCTGCTCTGTCGGCACATTTTAAAGACTGCTTCCTGCTTACTTCAGCCACCAACCCTTGAAGTCTCTGATACCGAACTCGGGCTTGGCACCAGGAAGACCTCTGGTGAGGCGCAGGTTGAGGCCAGCAGTGTCCCAGGAAGAGCATCTTCCCTTGGGGTGGCCACCTGAGCCTGGACAGATGATGGAGCCTGCAAGCCACTCAGGCTGAGCCTCCTCGCACTCACCTGTTACGGGACACACCCTCCCGTGTCCCCACGCGCCTACTGTTGCAAGGTGGGATTGCGGTCAGTTTTAGTTTATCTGTGTACATTTCCACGTTTTCACTTTTCTATGATGAGCATTTAGGATACCTGTAATAAGACCGCGGCTCAGCACCATGTCATGGCCGTCCCAGGCCCAGGTGCGGCTCACACTCGTTCTCCCTGCTCACCTTCCTCCCATCGCTCCCAGGGGTGCAGCCCTGTGCACCCGGTGGTGGGAGTGGGGAAACGCCTGTGGCGTGGGTGCCAAAGAGGAGGCTGTCGGCTGTCGGTGCTCAGAGCCTCGAGCTACAGGAGCGGGCGGTCAGGGCACCGCCGGGCTTGGGGGAGCAGGTTCCAGGTCCACTGAGGGACTTGGGAGGGCTGGGTGAGGTGAGGAGCAGGAGGGGAGCACCTGAGGGAGGCTGGGCTGGCAGCCCACGCAGAGGAACCGGCCCTTCCTCTCAGTACTCACTGCAGAGCCTGGTCTGCTTGTCTGAGGCCCTGGGCGTGACCCCGTCTGTGTCCCTTGGAGTTTCACTCCTTCCACAAGCTGTGGCCTCGGGTCCGAGTCTGGCGTCTCCCCCATCTCTGCACACATCAGTCCCCTGTCCGGGGCCAGGCCTGCTGAATTCTGGTGCTCTCTACATCCGTCACCCTTGCTCCCCTCTGCAGGAGGCTTATGGGTGGCTTGGTGTCGGGTCCGGCACCCTATTACCTTGTTACCTAATTGTCTAAGCCTCAGTTGAACCTTCTAAAACCGAGGTCACAATGATGACTCAGTCATACGTGGTGAAGGATACGTGTCTCCACACATGGGAGAACGTGCGGAGTGCAGAGAGCCCAGGCTGGCCGTGCGGCTGAGCCCGGCTCCCGCTCCGCCCCGAGACCCAAGTGCAGCTTGCTCCACGTGATCCATGGAGGTCCAAGGGAAATTCCTGAGGAATACAAACCATCCATCTTAGGGAACGTTGACCCATCGCACTGACAGTGACAGCCTGGAAGCCTCAAGATGACAACTCTGACAAAATTCCCAAAGGGTTGGACGTTCGAGCAGTCCCAACGTATTCAGAGTTCCAACCAGAATCTTGCTCCCTTTTTATATTTTCCAAATCCCTTGCCTTTCAACTTTTCCAAAGTGCTAGCTGAAGGCAAAACTGAACCAAGAAAATGTGTTTCCATTCAAGAATGTTAAAGTAAATATGTAATGATTTCTTGGTCAAAGTTTTCCTTTCCAAGATAAAAATAATTTGAAGTCACATATGATAACTATTAATGCTGCGGCTCCACAGGCACGATATCCTGCCCCAGTTTACAAGCTGACGCGGGGACGGTGGTGGACGGTGGGGGACGGAGGCCAACAGAAGTCCTGCAGAAGAGCTGTGCTGCAGCATGGAGCAGGAGAGGGGCGCTGGCCGTCCTGCGTTTCCTCAGCCTTCCCGGCCTCTAGCCCTGTGGTGCCGTGACTGCAGGCTGTCCTGCCGGCTGGACCCAGCGTCCAAACAGGCAGGCTCTCGCCCTGTCAGCCTGTTTGAAAGAGTTCCTCCACCCTCTCTCAGCCCTGCCAGGAAGCTCGGACTTCGTGGTGCCCAGATGAACATCACTGCCACCAACAAGGCCTGGAGGTGACCGTGTGGGTCACCCATGGAGTCTCTGTTCATTAAAGGACGACTATGCTGCCAGCTCTGGGGAATCGAGGGCGGGGAGGCAGTCCCGGTTCTGAATGGCCCTAATGTCTAACAAGCAGCTATGCAGGAATGACACAATGGGAATAAGAAAACACGGCACCGGTCCTAAAGCTGCGTCCCTGAGGGACGGGGGACCTCCAGAGGAGGGACTTCAGCAGGGTCAGTCGCCAGCCAAGGCAAGCACTGAGCCACCACAGGGTGCCGGCCAAGCCTGGGTCAGCAGGCCCAGGACACAGTCTCACCAGAGCCTGCAGGAGGATGCATCTGACCGGGCGTTAGGTGGCCCTGAGGTCATGCAGATGACATGAGAGTTTCTAAAGAGCTGCCCATAAAAGGTGCATGTGCATAGAGTGACGCGGCTCGTTCTCTCAGGGCTGAGCAGAACTTTGGTGTCATCTAAACAGCCCTTCTAGATCTGCCACATGTGTAAAGGCTGGTCCCCCCTCCCCATGGCCAGCAGGCCTCTCCTCCAGAGGCCCTGGCTCTTCCTGAAGAGCAGTAGTGTCCTCAAGGACTGGAAGGTGTGTGGTGCCCACCTCACCCCAGAGCCTCTGATGAGGTCTCTAGGCCCTTTCCATTACTGTGTTCCTAGATTTTAATCCATACATGACTTTTATGCGTATTTATGGGGTGCAGTCTGATAGTTAAGTGAGTGTGACTGGCATGTCCATGTCCAGCTTGGGGGAAACTTCAAGCTCTTCTCTTGTAGTTATTTTCAAATACATAATCAATTCTTCTGCCTACATCCCTCTCCTGTGCTGGGCACACCAGGGCTCATTACCTGCGTCCCTTTTGGTATCCATCAGCCCACGTCCCATCTCCCCTGCCCCCCAGGCTCTGGTGACCACTGTCCCACGCCCCCTTCTAGCGTCCACATCTGCCTGGGCTGCTGTGGTGCTTGTGTCTCCCTGGTCTCTTCCACTTAACCGTGTCCTCCAGATCCACGCGCGTCACAGAGGCAACCAGACCTGACTTTGTCTGGGTGACTGGCACTCCGCTGGCCCGTGTGCATGTGTGTGCCCCTCACGAGGGGTTTCTTGATCCCTGCTCCACCCGCGAGCTCTGCGGGGGACTCCCCGCTTCTGCTCTTTGGAGCTATGCTGTGGTGGGCCTGGGGTTTCCGTCCCCTCTCTGCCTCCTTCTCCCTGCCCACGGATCTAAGGGGGCTTCTGAGGAAACCAGGTGCCGTTCCCCGACACGGGCAGCGGAGCGGCCCCTCCATGCCTAGTCCCAGCAACGCTTTTGATTTTCGTCTTTTTGATCACAGTCACTCCACTTGGACAGAGATGACCTTTGGCTTTGCCTTGTACTTCCCTGAAGGTCAGTGGCACTGACATTCTTCATACGCTGGACGCTTGATGGCCTCCATTAAGAAGCCTTGGGTCATTTGGCCATTTCAACAGTGCTTCCTGGGCTTTTGTGCTGCTGAGTTGGCTGAGTCCCTGACCCCTCCGGTGTCCATCCTTTGTCAGGTAGAGGGTCTGCAATGCGTCTCCCCTGTGAATGCCCATCCTTCTCTGTGCAGAAGCTTGACCGTTCTTCCTCCTGCCTGGGCTTCAGGGGCTCCTCCAATCGCTCCATCCAACAGTGTCCCCACCCTTCCCAGCTCCCTCCAGCGGTTTCCTTCCTGCTCTTTGAACCTGCTGCCTGCTGGGTGGTTGGCCTACAGCGAGAGGCGGGGTCTTGCTGTGTTCATCTAGTGTGTCATTCAGTTCTCCCAGCATCGGTCCTCGGGACACTTCCCCAACGTGGGTCCTTGGTCCTTTTCTCAGAAATCATCTGCCTGTGAGAACACGGTTGACTCTCTGGGCTTTACAGTAGGCTCCTTGGCCTATGTCCACTCTGATGTCACGCACGCTGTTCACATCAGCATGGCTTTGCGGCGTGCTTCGGAGTCAGCCGCGGGGAGACCTCCAGTTTCGTCTTTTTGCTCAGGATCACTTTGGCTATTTGGGGTCTTTTTTAGTTCTAGATACATTTTATGATGATTTCTCTCTTTCTGTCAATAATGTCATTGGCATTTTGAGAGTGATTCCATTGACTCTGTGAATCACTTCAGGTAGTGGGGAGATTTTAATATTGATTATTCTAATCCATGAACACGAGATATCTCTCCATTTGTGTGTGTGTGTGTGTGTGTGTGTGCACAAGCACGTGTGTCCCTTCTTCAATTTCTTTTAATAACAGAGCTCTCTCACCTCCTTTGTTAAATCTATTCCTAGGTAGTCTACGTTTTTGTAGCTATTGTGAACAGAATTTTTCGTAAGTACTTTTCAGCAAGGTCATTATTGGTGAATAAGATATTGCTGTTGTCTTTGTGTGGATCATTTTTATTCCGCAACTTTGTTGGATTTGTTTCCCAGGCTTCACAGGTTACCGTGGAGTCTGCGGATTTTTCTCTGTGTAGATCACGTTACCTTCCCACAGAGATAACCAGCCTCTCGCCTTCCAAGTTGGGTGTCCTTAATTCCTTCCTCTTGCCTAATCCTTCTGGCTGATTTGCAGTGTTATTTTGAAAATAGTGATGGAAGTGGACATCACTGTCTTGCTTCAGGTCACCTGGAGCTCTGTGACTCTGCCGTGGGCCTGCCGGGGACAGCCTTTCCTGTGCTCAGGCATGTCCCCTCCACACCTGGTGCATCAACAGGTTTCATCACAGGGTGATGTTGAAAGTTCTCAATTGTTTTTTGCACCAGGGGTTGAACCCAGGGGTACTCAATCACCAAGCCACATCCCCCAGCACCCCCTCCCCCGTTTTTTAAGACCGAGTCTTGCTCAGCTGCTTAGAAAAATGTTTTGTGCCTGTTGGGATGACCCCTAGTCCTGTCCTTCATGCCGCTGCTGTGGTGCGTGGTGCTTCCTGACTGGGTGTGTTGACCGCGCTTGCCTCCCTGGATGCCACTTGACCTAGGTATAACAATTTTGATGCACAGTTAGATTCAGTTTGCAAGATTCTGTTGGGAAACTTTGCATCTGGGTTCAGGAGGGATATTGGTCTGTCATTTTCTTTTCCATCGCCTGGTTCGGGCCTTGGCTTTGTCTGGTTTTGCAACATGGTGATGCTGGTCTTGTAGCGAGAGTTCAGCAAAGTTACCTCCTTATCGATTTTATTGTAACCGTTTTAGAAGAATTAATACTCTTGTGAGGTTAATATTGTGTAATTAATATTATCTGTGGTGAAGAATTTAACAGTGAAACTATCAGGTCTCAGACTTTCTTTGATTGGAGGTAGTAGTTGTATGATCTTGTGAATTTTTGTGGTATTAGTTATAACATCACCTTTCTCAACGTTATCAGCTGAGGCTTCTGCTTTATTCTTAGTCAAGCAACAGCCTTGTTGATTTATCTTTTTAAAAATCCAACTTTTTATTTCAAAATTTTGAAATTGTTTTAGTTTCAAATTTATTTATTGCTACTCTGATCTTTATATTTCTTTCCTTCTAGTAATTTTGTGTTTGGTTCATTCTTACCCCTCTCTCTCTCTCTCTCTCTCTCTCTCTCTCTCTCTCTCTCTCTCTTTAATGATAAGGGGGCACTTGACCACTGAGACACATTCTCAGCCCTTTTTATCTCTTTTGAGACGGGGTCTCACTCAGTCTCTCAGGGCCTCACTGAATTGTGGAGCTGGTTTTAAACTCGCCCTCCTCCTGAAATCCCCCGTCTCTGGAACTGCAGGCACGACTGTCTTCCAGCTTATTTCTGTCTTTACAGCTCATGATGAGGTTGTTTATTTGAATTCCGTCTCCTTTTTTCTGTAAGTGTGGTGTGTGATGCTTATTGACTATTTTGCTGCTATGAAGCCCCTTCTTAGTATGCCTTCAGATTCTCTGAGTTTCTCTGTTGCCCTTTTGTAGTCTGGGAGCGTGTGATCTGATTTTCCTGGACTTGTTACTCTACAGTTATTCCTACTGTGTTCTAGGCTTATTCTGCCAGTCCGAGAAGATAGCTTACATGACGTTGTGTTTACTAATACTTGTTTTGTGGCCTCACATTGGTCTATACTGGAGAGCCCTCCAAACACTGTGTGCATTGTGCAGCTTCGGGATAACATGCTCTGCTGATACCTACTAGGTCATCTGGTCCATGGTGTGGTGTAACTCTGATGTTTCTGCATGATCTACTCTTGAAAATGGACTGCTGACGTCTCCAACTATTACTGTATCGGCACCCATTTCTCCCTTTGGATATAATATTTGGTTTGTGCATTGATTGGATATGTATTTATGATTATCATAACCATTTGGTGAGTTGACCTCTTTATCATGACATGTTGGTCTTCTTTCCTCTCTTCACAGATTCTGACTTAAAGTCTATTTTACCTGATATGACTACTCACCGCTGATTTCCATCTGAGTGGAATATCTTGTCTGTCCCTCCACGTTCAATCTACGTGTGTCTCTACCAGGGAAGTGGGTTTTTCTTGTAGGCAGCACATAGTTGCCTCCTGTTCGTTTTAATCCATTTGTCTGGTCTACTGATTTTGATTCAGAAATTCAATATGCTTATGTTCAAGGTGATGATTAGTAGCCAAGAACTTACTCCTGCCACTTGTTACTTACTTGCTTCTTCATTCCTTTTCTCCTCTCCTATTTTTCTCTCTGTGACTCGGGGTTCCTGCACTGATAAGGACTGTGAGTCTCTTGGCCACCAGGGAGTTTCACTGAGTTTCCATGAGGGCCACTACTTCCTTCCTTCCCCAAGCAGTGAAGACTTCCCTCAGGGCTGGTTTTTCTGAGAATGATATCATTTTTCTTTTATTGGTGAAGGAGAGCTTTACTGGGTGTAGTATTCTTGGTCAGCAGTTTTTCTTTTTCGTTTCCGACCTTGAACATTTCATCTCGTGCCTTCCAGTCTCGGCTGGAACTCTGCCGTGGTCTGTGGGACTCCTTGGGAGCACAGTTACCTTCTATGTAACTCAATACTTTTCTCCTGATGTTTTTAGAATTTTCTTTAGTCTTTGTCTCTTGACAGTTTGACTCTGATGTGCGTGAAGAGGACGCTCTTGATTGAGTCTCTGGTCTTTGAGCTCCCTGGATCTGGATGTTCACATCTCTTTTAAGGTTTGGCAAGATTTCAGCCATTATTTTGTTAAATGGGTTTTCAGTGCCTTTTTCCATCTTTACTCCACTTGGAATTCCCATAATTCAAAAAGTTGTTTACCTACTGAGGTTCCATAAATCTTGTAGGATTTCTTTCTTGTTTTTTCTTAATTTAAAAAAAAAAAATTCTGACTGAGCAATTTCAGAAGGCTTGTCATCAAGTTCAGACATTCTTTCCTCTGCTTGGTCTAGTCTGTTTCTAAACCTCTTTGTTGGATTCTTAGCTCCAAGATTTGTGCTTGGTTATTTTTTTATGATTTATAGCTATGTTGAATTTCTCATTCAGATCAGAATTTTTTCCTCATCTAGCTAAGTTGCCTAATGGTATTTTCCTGAATTTCCTTGAGTTTCTTAAGATCATTATCTTGAATCCATTTTCAAACGTTTCGGGGTTTCTCTTTACTCTGGGGTCTATTTCTGCAGAATCATTGTGTTCCTTTGGAGGTTCTGTGCTTTCTTGCTCTTTCTTGCTCTTTCTTGCTTCTTATGTCCCTTGTTGATGCTTGTACGTCTGGTATAACAGCTGCCTCCTCTAGTTTCATGAAATAGCTCTTGTAGGGACAGACTGTTTTCCTGAGGTATGGGGTGTCAACTAGGTAGAGTGCCGTGGCTTTGTTTCTGAGTGGGCACACAAGTGAGCCACTCTGGGACTTCTTCAGCTGCAGATGACATCGGTGGTGTCCGTGAGTGTCTCGGGGGTCTAGACTCTAGATATTTGGAGGTAGTGATGCAACTTTGCAGCAAGTGTGGGTGCCACACGTGTGTGACCTCAGCCCCAGGGGAAGGGCACTCATTACCAACTACAGTAGGTCCTCCAGGGGTGGCGATAGGGGTTCTGGGGGTGTGGGCTGTGGGAGGTTCTACCTCAGGAGCCATATTAGCTGTGGAAAGCTCCTGGCTGAAGTCGAAGCCACCAGGCCGTGTGTCTTTCCTGTGGCTGGGACTGCAGGTGCCCGTGGTGGTGATCGGGGCCTTTGTAGCTCTTACCCTTTCTCACTGGGGAGTTTCCCTTGGCTTTGAGCAGATCCTGTTTGGGGACCTGGGGTCCCATCCCAGTTCCCGCGCTGTGCAGGGCTCCGTCACGCCCTTGCTGAGTCCCAGGGCTACCCCTTAGTCAATTTCCTCACAATTCAGTTATGCGGGTGTTGTCTTGTCCATCTTGATGAAGGAGGTCACTCTGGCCCTCTATTCAGCAACAGAAGCCTCTTCTGTCAGTTTTACCATCAGAAATGCTCCACAGGGACCCCCCGAGCAGGGAGCATGTCTGTCTGGTTGACGCGGGGCCGCCCTTTGACAGACGGAGTGTGCTCATGGAAATCGGGGGATGAACGGAAACTTTCTCCAGACTTAACTCCTGAAGGAAGAGATTTGTGGCTTCAAGGGCGGTCTTGGGGGTGGAGACTGTGCTGTGGTGGCCTGCCCTCTCACGCTTCTGCTTCTGCTGACCCCCTCTCTTGTGGTGGCACATCCTCAGGTGTGGCTCCATGACCCTGGAAGTGTGTTCGATGGGCTTCACGTTCATGAGGCCAAAGCAAACTGTGGGCAACCAAATATGTGGGGTGAAGTGGTGCACTCTACCCTTTGACCTTTGGAAGATGATCAGTAAAAGCAAACAAAGTTCAAAATCTCTGCGACACGTACCCTTCAGTCACATGTGAGCAGAAGCCCTTTCCATGCCCTATTTTTTAGCAGTTGGTGGAGTGAGCACCTCAGACAGGACGTGTCAGAGAGCATCGCTGCAGGCTGCCTGGAGCAGGGTAGGAGGAAAGCGGACTCCATCCTGGGCAGGTACGTGGCCTTGGGGACCGAGGGGCCAGCTCCCGTCCAGTCTGCCAGGACAACTGCCGACCGTACTGCATGAGGTGGAGAGAAAAACTGGGTCCCCTTGAGCGTCCAGTGACAGGCGAGCTGATGTAGAGTAGAGCACTCTCAGTTGGCTTGTCTCCTGTGGAGGAGTGGCCTTCCCCGCAGGGTGGCCCTCTACCCTCCCCGACTCTGAAGTCCCTCAAGCCTCCCTCTCAACATTCACATCGATTTCCACAGACTTTATTAGTCACTGTTCCAACAGAGCCTCTTGTACCCCACTGTGCTTTAACAGGTAGATTGAGGGGGCATGACTGACACAGAGCCATCTCCTGGGTCTGGAGTGTCCAGTGGAGCTTGTCAGAGGCAGGCCACCCAAGAGAGTCACAGCAGTCGTGAATGCGTCCTCCCCTCAGGACCCACTTCCCCCTTGGCGTCCCGTCCCCTAGCTCCCTGCTTCAAAACTCCCCTGAGGTTTGGAATTGTTCTTCTGGACACCCGCAGTATTGCTGCTGCCCCCTGAGCGTGTCCCCCGGGCCTGCTCCCTCCTGGTTGTGCTGTGGGAGGGTGGTCCCCTGCTCTCAGGAACCCCACTTCCTCCTTCCTCCTGTGGAGCCTGTGGTCTCCACTGTGACCACTGCTCCGCGCAGCCGTCCATGTTGTCGCCTCCTCTCTCCTCGTCTCGCTCCCACAACAGGTCTTACGGCCAGGGGTGGCAGGTGTGCCCACGCTAGGAGGGCGTGCCCTGCAGCCAGGCCCCGGTGACCACGCACCTGCGGGTTGGGTCCCAGGACTTGTTCCTCGCCTGTTCCTTGAGCATCTGGTTATGTGAGTGAGCGACCATGAGTTCCCAGAAAGCCGAGAAGTGACGACTTTGTCTCTTTCAGGCTAAAGTAGCCTGTGAAATGGGGTCGACATTCAGCACAGATTGTTGAATACTTAAGGCAGTGAATGCTGTGTTTCCAGGGAGTCAAATTTCACTTCGCTGCTTTTGAATCTAACATACGACTCATTTCAATGACGAAGGTTTGTATACTTTTTAATTCTGTCATGAGCAGACGAGGGGTCTTGTTTATAATGAAAATATCTCCTCATTCAATAATTTATCAGAATAATGACAAATCCAAATTTGGGCAATTCATAGTCTCCATCCTTAAAGATCACAATGTTTACTTGCAGAGAAACCATGTCTGAGTGAAGTGTTAAGCAGCTGTAGCTTAAGTCAGGAAACCTGAATCACACACAGTGAACCTGAAGTCGTGTGTAGGTGCGCCAGGTTGGGGATTGCTCTCACCTGACAAGGCCCTCAAACAGGGCACCCAGCAGCAGAGCTCCCTCCACGGAAGCTCCGTCCACCAGCAAACTCACCCGCCAATTGAATGGTGCTGCCAGAAATACTATCATTTTGTGTATGTCACGGCCTGAACAAGTTTGGGGACTGCTATTAACTCAAAAACCATATAGTTATGCAAAAAAAGTGATTGACAGCTTACTTTGGTTGGGGAAAAAGAGGAAAAAGACTTACTATTTAAAAAATATCAGATCTCAGAGAACTGATTGTTCAAGAATTAAGAAAGCTGGAGACCTCTATGAATTAGAGACCACAGGAAGAAAATCACAGCAAACAAGAAAGACAACTCCAGAGGGGTACCCTCAAAATGAAGGATGTAAACCATATCCTCTCTGTGCTCCGAAGTCAGAGTCCAGGGAGAGCCTGTCCACTTGAGAGATCCAAGGTCACAATCCACATTCCTGGATGTTGCCAAAGGAAACCTGAGCACAGGACCTCGTGAGGAGGCTGCCCGTGTCTTGGGAGTGGGGGCACCAGCCTAGACCTGGTGACTCACGGGCGTGTCCAGGTCCTGTGTCACGGGCCTACCGGGTGGCCAGGAGCAGCTGCGGCTGAGGCCCTGGGAGGAGCCCTGGGCCTCCTGTGGGGGGAGCAGGGGCTGGGGGATGGCTGTGCACCAGGACTCACCAGGCAAGGGGAGGTGGGGGGCTCCAGGAAGCAGAGGGCGGGGGGCTGCACCTGTGAGGTAGGACGCAGCTGCTAGAGAGTCAGGTGGTGTGGACCCCAGGCCAGCCCACCCCAGCCCTACCAGAAGCTGCACCTCAATTGCAAAGGAAAGAATTGTCTAGACAAAGCAATGGCCTACCCCCCATGGGGAGGCACATTCCCAGAAGCAATTAGGGAAGATGGAAAATCCACTTAGGAAAGAGCTGGAAAGTTCCGTGGAAACTCGGCTGCAGCATCCAGGGCAACATCTGCCACCTGCGGTATTTAGAACTAAGCCGAGTCGTCTGCATGTACATCTCAGAAATGTAGCTGGAGCTGCCCAACGAAATATTTTAAAACTTGTCATATTCCCAAACTGCCTCCATAAATCAGCCACATACTCCTGTCATCTTTTATACATATGTCCTAAGTTTTAAGGAATTTTATGGGCTTTGAGCATTTTTATTCACTTTAATATCTTGATACTAAACACTGAATTGCTTTTGCCTACAAGATCGTACACAGTGTAAAGCAGTATTGATGCTCAAAGAAAACTAACATAAAGTTAAACTAGCATGAAGTACAGAAAACAGCAAACTTGACCAGACTGCTCCTGCCATTAGCTGGTGTGACCTGAGGAACTCCACAACAGCCACCCACTCCACGTCACGCTTTGTTTATGACACTCAGGAACACCTGGCCTCTGCAAAAGCTGACCATCTAACACACACACACACACACACACATCACACACACACGTATAACACACACACACATCACACACACACGTCACACACGTCACAAACACACACATCACAAACACACACGTATGTGTGCACGTGGAAGTTGGGAGGCCTGCCAAGGGCCGTCTGAGGTCTACGGGGTCAGGGAGGTGGGGAGGACCTTGGGCCAGGTGACCCAGGCCTTTCCCACGTCCCTTTGTGCAGACTGGTGCAGAAAGGGAGAGTGTTCCGAGGAGACTGGGCAAGACAGCCCTGGACTGTGGAAGCTCCTCTCCCTGAGGTGAGATGGGAGCTGTGAAAATGCCCTCTGGCAGGAGGGAGACCTGACCTTGTAAAACTGTGTGTGATCACGTACAAAAGCAAAATCCTAGACTTAACCAGAGAAATGAGCGTCCAGAGAGTAGGAGGGACGTCACGGGGAGGGGTCTGGAGGAAGGGCCCCAAGACCATAGACCAAGCTCCAGGTCATCGGCTCTGCATCCTTGGGTCTGACCTGCATCCCAAGGGTGCAGAGGCTGCAAGGAGCGTGGAACCCGCGGGGGCCAGACGGAGGTGGTGGTTGGTGCACGCCCAGGGGGACCTGAACACCACAGCAGAGGCTGGGAATGGGTTGGTTGCTTGTTAAACAAGAAAACAAAATCACTAATGTTCTCTAGAGAGAATCTCAACAGTCTCCAGAGTTTCTTATAAAAATATTCAGAATTCCCAAAATGTAACCAACAATGGACAAATCTCACACATCAATTCCTCCATCCCATAGTGAGCTAGGATGTTGTCGATTCCTCCCGTGCTCCTTGGTGCCCAACAATCAGCACACCTACTGTCCTGTCCTCAGGACCACCAGTCCCATGGACCAGAAGCCTGTGCCCTGGCAAATGGTTGGCCTAAAGGACATGAATGCCTGTCAGACTGGGCGCTGGGCACAACAGAGCCCGAGGTGTTCCACGCAGAGGTCAGTGTCACCCATCTCCGTAGACCCACACCGAGGCCGACCAGCAGCACCGGGGACTGAGTTGACAAGGTGGTCAAGTGTAGCTGCATGCACGGCGCCCCTTCTCCCCAAGCCAGCATGTCAGCCTGTCTTCCTACTCTACGCCTTCAAAGGTACCAATGGGCCACTAAGAAAACCGTCTCTACACACAGGCCTAAGTTTTCCACCACAGTGCAGGTCTCACGGTGGCCCTCCATGAGGCCACCTCTGGGGACTGGTTCAGGGTGTGCTGCAGCCGCCCGCTGTGTGCTGGGCAGAGCAACCGCCAGGCCGCGGGGGAGCCTGGGGGCATAAAACTGACTCCCCTCCCATGAGGATTCCTGGAATTCAAACCTTTAAGAGAATTTATTTTTCACTAAACTGATCATGCCGTGCAGTACAAATCAATTTCACAGCCGTTGCAGTCATTTCATTTAACATTAAAAACAAATTCCAATTAGCTGTGTGGAGCAAACACGCTCCTGCTGGCCGATGTCCCTTTTATGATGAAATAAACCTGGAGGGGCAGACTGGGCGGTGGACAGGTTTGCCCAGGTCCAGGATGAAGGGCACAGTGAGGTGGCTCATTCTCCTAGGGCTTCAGGAAATATGGAATCTTTTTCAAGATTTCTTGAGTTTTAAAAAAAATATACATAAATCAGATTTTTCCTCAATTTCTTCTTTTCCCTTCAGAATCAAAATACTTTAAGGAAAAAAAAAATGACAGAGGTATGCAAGTCTGCTGTTATTCCGAGCTCAGCCCAGTGAGGCTAGAATTCCTCAGCACGAGGCTGTGCTCTGACCCTGGGCTGTACATGGGGCAGCTCTGAGTCGGCAGTGCTGCAGGGCCCCTCGCCTGCCTGGGAGGCTGGGGTGGCCGGCTGGCCCTCCCAGCTCAGGGCTGCCCTGGAGCTGAGCTCTGCTGAGAGTGCTGCCTTCTCGGTGCCCTCGCCCACCCGGCATTTCCCGTCTTCTCTGCAGGGTCAGGAGCCAGGTGTTCTCATACCTATCCCCCACCAGGAAGCAAACTCCGCCAGGTCTTTGCCCTAGCTCACGGTCACAGCCCTGTTTCCCGGATTGACGGTTCTGGTTGATTTCAGCCTGAGTTGGCAGCCAGCTCACGACTTCTGAGACAGAGGCCTGTAGAGGGCCGTGGCCGCAGCGTGGCCCAGGGTGAGCTCTGCTGAGGATGCGCTGCTTCCGACCTCGCTGGGCCCAGAGCCAAGGGCAGCAGCTTCAGACCACACTGTCCATCCTGTTCACAAGGAGAGCCAAGGTCACAGGCAGGAAAGAGAGGCAAGCTGAAGCTAACCCCTAAAGCAAAGGTCCCCAACCCACTTAATGGTCTTTATGGTGATAATGATCCAGAATCCCTCAGAATCGGGAATGGTAGACGGTTCCAAACGCAGCTCGGCTGCAGGTCCCTCGCGATGAGCAGAGCCCTGTTGGTCCCAGCGTCTCAGGAAGGATCCGCAGGCGCCCCCCCAGGGGAGGCAGAGCCGGCCACAGAGGAGTGGGCTTGCAGGCCTCTGCAGGGCGGGGCACCCCTCTGTCCTGGGTCCGGAGGGGACCGCGGGCCTCTGACGAGGAGCGTGAGGGGTGCACGCGTGGCGGGGGTGGGAGCAGCAGGCTTTCCTAGCGCCTCTGCAGAAACCCCTGAGCAAGCAGGAGGCAGCTCGGGCTCGCGCTGTGCCTTTCCTGAGGGCGAATGTCTGTTTCATCAGGACTCAGGACTCCTGGAATGATTCTCGTCCTTCAGAGATGCTGTCAAGGCGACACTCCCCTGCAGCGGGAGGCCCACGAGGCATGACAGAGGCACTTAGAAGGACGAGTTGAGTCAGGGGCAGGCTCACTGGGATGGCGTGAGGTCTGCAGCAGGACTTCAGGAGGCGCAGGGCAGGAGGGGCAGGAGCACTGGTCGGGACACCCTCCAGCTTCCCTGGCTCAGGACGCGCTCCTGACAGAGCCAGCTTACTGAAGCCTGCAGCCTTGGAGCACCCGGGAGACCAGGCGGAGCAGGGTGCACCCTTGCCGGCGTGGGGGACAGCTGCCCAGTCCCGCCCGCCTAATGTCCTCTGTTGACGCATTTAACTCCTGTTTCCTGAGCATGCCCCACAAGCCAAGCTCAGCGCCATGGCCTGGAGGGAATGCGAGAGGGGTGGGCTGTGACTTCTGCCTCCCTAGAGTTCCCGGGAGAGGGAGAGAGGGAAGAGGAGGAGACAGAGAAGAGCCGTAAGTCCACAGCCCTCACAGTGCTCACGGGACACAAAGCCAGCACCTGCACACTCTCTACCATCCATGCGTGCACACAGGTGAACGACAGAACTGTAATGGACTCACTCTTCTAATGATAGCGGCAGACGACTTTTATCCACCCAGGTGTGAACTGAGAGAAACCACACCCGGACTTCCCACAAAAGTTCATTGACTTATTTAATATTTGATAAAGTCTGTGCTAGACTGTGTTCTTTTAACAAATTAGGTGTTAGAACACAGAGACACCACAGTCATGAACTTTTGTGATGTGCAGTCCCAATGACACCTTTTTAGGTTAAGAGTTTGCAGCCACACCTGAGGGTGGTGGGGTGACAGTGGAGGTCATCAGACTGGAGGTCCTCGGGAACAGCAGCAGGCGCGTGGGTCAGCAGTGGAGGCAGCTGGGGTTGGACTGTGGAAGCAGATTCCGCTGCCTGTTCAGGGGGAGGCTGTGGTCAGCTGGGGGAGGTCCTGAGGGGCCCTGACGGTGTTCACAGGAATGTGACACCTCTACATAAAGCTCAACGGCTCTGTTTGCAGCTATTGACTGAGGAGGCTACCTCCTTCACTTAAACAGCTCATGGAGCTCCTCCAGGTGCCCAGGGCAAGGATGGAGGTCAGCCACTGTCCCCTCACCCCAGCCGAGCAGAGCCCCAAGCAGCCCATGGGTCTGGCTTACCAGGTGGTCCATGGACAAACCCGTCCTGGAAGCCCCTGGGCCGTCCTGGGGTCAGAGTGGCCTCTGTGCTGGTGCCCAGCTCTAACCTCACTAGCTCTTGTCCACCTGGTCACGGTTCCTCCTCCTTTTTGAAGTAACTGCTTTGCTAGAACTTGTCCTTCAGTCATTTGTTCAAAATAGGTCACCTGGCTGACCAGGGCTTTGTTCTGTTCCCAACATCTTCAACCATTTGTGTGGATTTTATGTCAGCACATCTGAGGTCCTTCAGATCTGACCTGACCCACTCCATACTTGTTAGCACATGAATATTAGATACAATCAATCAACAAATATAAGAAAAATGCTCATCATCTCTAGCAATTAGAGAGCTGCAAATCAAAAGCACTCTAAGATACCATCTCACTCCAGTCAAAATAGCAGCTATTATGAAGACAAACAATAAAAAGTGTCAGCGAGGATGTGGGGGAAAAGGCACACTCATACACTGCTGGTGGGACTGCAAATTGGTGCAGCCAATATGGAAAGAAGTATGGAGATTTCTTGGAAAACTGGAAATGGAACCACCATTTGACCCAACTATCTCTCTTAGGTCTATACCCAAAGGACTTAAAAACAGCATACTACAGGGACACAGCCACATCAATGTTCACTGTAGCACAATTCACAATAGCTAAACTGTGGAGCCAACATAGATGCCCTTCAGTGGATGAATGGATAAAAGAAAAGTGGCATATATACACAACGGAATGTTACTCAGCAATAAAAGAGAATAAAATCATGGCATTTGCAGGTAAATGGATGGAGTTAGAGAAGATAATGCTAAGTGAAATAAGCCAATTCCAAAAAACCAAATGATGAATGCTTTCTCTGAATAAGGAGGTTGATTCATGGTGGGACAGGAAGAGGGCGCATGGGAGAACAGCGAACTCTAGATAGGGTGGGGTGGGAGGGAGGGAGGGGGCATGGAGTTAGAAATGATGGTGGAATGTGATCATTAGGATCCAAAGTACATGTATGAAGACACAAATTGGTGTGAATATACTTTGTATACAACCTGAGATAGGAAAAATGTGCTTTATATGTGAAATAAGAATTGTAATGCATTCCACTGTCATACATAAATTAAAAATTATTTTAAAAAATAAAGTAGGCTCTGATTTTAAAAAAATCCAAGAAAATGCAGCTATGAAAAATAAGTGGTCTTTAAATCTTAAAAAAAATCTTAAAAATTTGACACTTATTTACAAATATAGTGTGAGAACGATGATTTCACTTCTGGCCAAAAGACAGCACAGTATTTTCATTTAATAAAATATTTTTATCCTAATGACATTCTTCATAGAATTAGAAAAAGCAGTCATGAAATTCATTTGGAAAAACAAGAGACCCAGAATAGCCAAAGCAATCCTTAGCAAGAAGAGTGAAGCAGGAGGCATCACAATACCAGACCTTAAACTATACGATAAGTGCTATAGTAACAAAAATGATATGGTATTGGCACCGAAATAGACAAGCAGACCCAAAGGTACAGAATAGAGGACAAAGATAAACCCACATAAATACAGTTATCTCACACTAGACAAAGGTGCCAAAAGCATTCACTGGAGAAAAGACAGCCTCTTCAACAAATGGTGCTGGGAAAACTGGAAACCCATATGTAGCTAATGAAATCAGACCTCTCTCTCTCACCCTGCACAAAACTCAACTCAAACTGGATCAAAGACTTAGGCACTAGAACAGAGATGCTGCGCCTAATAGAAGAAAAAGTGGGCCCATCTTTCCCCCATGTCGGCTTAGGAACTGACTTCCTCAACAAGACTCCTAAAGTGCAAGAAGTGAAATCAAGAATCATTAAATGGGATGGGCTCAAACTAGAAAGAAACAGTCAATGTGAAGAGAGAGCCCACAGAGTGGGAGCAACTCTCTACCACACGCACATCAAATAGAGCACTAATCTCCAGGATATATAAAGAACTCCAAAAACTTAACACACACACACACACACACACACAAAAAAAAAAAATCAATAAATGGGCTAAGGACCTGAACAGACACTTCACAGAAGAAATACAATTGATCAACAAATATATGAAAAAGTATTCATCATTTCTAGCAATTAGAGAAGTGCAAATCAAAACCACTCTAGCTTTCATCTCAGTCCTGGCAGAATGGCAATCATCAAGAATACAGGAAGCAATAAGTGTTAGTGGAGATGTGGAGAAAAAGGTCCACTCACACAGTGCTGGTGGGACTGTTACGAGAAAAAGCCAACACTGGTCCCACCACCACGGAAAGCAGGATGGAGATTTCTCAGAAAAGTTGGAATGGAACCACCATTTGACCCAGCTATCCCACTCCTTGGTCTGTACCCAAAGAACTTAAAATCAGCATATTACAGGGTCACAGCCACATCAATGTTTGTAGCAGCTCAACTCACATTAGCTAAACTATGGAACCTACCTAGGTGCTCTTCCACAGATGAATGGACAAAGAAAATGTGGTACATGCACACAATGGAATATTACTCAGCCTTAATGAAGAATGAAATTATGCCATTTGCAGGTAAATGGATGGAGCTGGAGAATATCATGATAAGTGAAATCAGCCAAACCCCGAAAACCAAAGGCTGAATGTTCTCTCTGATAAGAGGATACCTATCTATAATGGATGGGGGGAGGGATGAAGGAACATTGGATTGTGCAGAGGAGAGTGAGGGGAGAGGAGGGGTGTGGAGATGGGAAGGACAGTGGAATGGGATGGATATTATTACCCTATATACATTATGATTACACTCTGCACCATGTTCAACCAGAGGAAAAAGTTGTGCTCCATTTGTGTACAATGTGTCAAAATGCATTCTACTTCCATGCATAACTAAAACAAATTTTAAAAATTAAAAATCAAAAAAATATTTTATGAATAAAACATTTTTATACTTACAGCAATTTTAAATTATTTTCAGGATTAACGTGTGGATAAAATACATTTAGTTAACTGCAACTGTTTCCCCCATCCCCTATCAAGGCGTGATTGACAGCTGCCTGCCTGTCTCCCTCAGCCTTGCTCCTGGTCCCCCGTGATTGGCAGCTGCTAGCCAGGGCTTGCAGCCCAACCCTTGAAGCCAGGGGGCGGGCTGGCTGAAGGGACAGGCCCGAGGTGCTGAGTGCTGCTGCCATCCACAGTGGCCCTCGACAAGGACGGCCCCAGGCTCCCTCCCTGCAGTGCTCCCTCACTGTGCCAGGGTGGGTCTGCTGACCAGTGGAACATGACAAACGCCACCAGGCTCTCCCTCCAGGCAGCCACCCTCGAGGCTCTCCTGTGCCGAGGCCCCATGGGGGAGCCAAGTCCCTGACAGCTGCGCGAGTGAGCTCCAGGTCCCGCCTCTGACACCTGCAGCCTCCTGAGGGTCCCTGAGCACCACCCCCGAGCTGCCCGGTGGGTTCTCTCTGGAGGTACCAGAGGCTGCGCTGCCCAGAGCCGATCCTCTTTTCTTGTCCCGTGTGTCTGTGTCCTTGCTGAGGGGTGCTGGGTGAGAGCTGCTGTCGGGGACACACAGGACACCCTGGTAGCCAACTAGGCGGGAGTTTTTTGGGTCCTCCCAGGAAACAGCAGGCGCTGGCCCTGCGCAGCCCTTGCTGGCTCCAGAAGCCATTCACGTTAATCCACTCGGGCCCTGTTCAACCCAGGCCCCAGGAGCACGCAGAGGCCACAGCAGCCCAGAGCTGAGTCACAGTCACACAAACTCAGAGGCCATAAGACTGAGGGTCACAAAGCCGGCACCAGATGCTGCACTGTGTCCCCCCGTCACAGTGGGTCAGGATCTTTGCAGCACATGGGCCAGGCTGTGGTCAGTGCCCTGGGCCCAGCCAGCCTCCTGCACCTCACACCCTTCCAGTCACAGGCTTATGACCCAGCTGTCACCCTGGGGCAGGTCAGAGGTTGGAGGGCTGTTGAGCCCATTCCCCATTAGGGCAGTGAGGACTCGGAACAGAGAAGAGGAGGCAGAAGCCAAGCCCTGAAGACACGGTGGCCCTTTTCCAAGTCTTTCCTGATCCCTCACCCAGCACCGCCCAGGCCAGAGCGGCTTCCAGGAGGAGAGCTATCAGGCTGACGACCCCTGTCTGGGGCCAGCCTGGGACACGGCCTGCTGCACGGCAGGTGCACCAGCATGCAGGACATCAGGCTGGGGGGGTCTGCCCCTTTGACTTCATTTTATTTTTTTAAGAAAAAAATAAAACCTCCCTTCCTAAGTTCTCAGACTGTAGTTCCTGGAAATCATTTTGGAGTCAAAGACTTTTGTGAGTTACAAGAAAAATCAAACATGTGGAGAGCTCCTTGCTCTCCGGGAGCAGCGCCAGCCCGGGGCTCAGCCTCCTCCGCCAGCTCTGCAACGTGGCAGCCGAGCGGGGCTTCCAGGCCAGGAGCAGGCCTCGCGGGAGGAGGCACAGAGTGGCCTGGGGGTGGCAGCCCCGGGAGGATAAGGAGAGCAACGTGTCTGCTCTAGTGACACTGAGTGCAGATGCAGAGGGACTGGTCCAGCCTCGGAGACCGAGGGGCACATGGTTTGGAACATTGAACCCCCGCTGGGAACCCTGTGCAGGCCTGCTGACCATCTCCCCACAGGACTTTTCCTCATGAGCCTTGGACAACTCCTTTCGGGATGGAGTCTTGGGAGTTTCAGGCTGTACCTACAAGGAACTTTGAAGGCCCTCTTGGCCAAAGTCTCCTTAGATGCTCATCCCAACGATCCAAAGCAGCAATCCACATCTCATGGTCCCTGAGGAGGGGTTTAGCATCCCGTTTAGAGTGTGTGCCTTTAGCTGATGTTAAGGCACGTCTGCAGATCTGCATGGACGATGTCCTTGGTTTTAGCAGGTAGGAGAGATTTCTGGGAATGCCACTGAGTGGCCACTGTGAGCCCATGCCCACACAAGGCCACAGGCTCTGCTCCCCAAGGGCCAGCTGGCCTCCTGCTCCAGCCTCCCATGGCAGCATGAGAGCTGCTAGAGTGGAGGCTGGAGCCGTGCCTCTCTGCCATTAGAGTGGCTCCATGGGGCCTCCAGCCATGGCCAGTGGGAGTCCAGCTGGCACACACTAGCTGGAGAATTCCCGTGTCTCCTGAGCCTCGCAGGCCTCTGGCTCGACCACTGCTCTCGGAGTGACTGCATCTATTTTTAGGCCTTAACTGCTTTCCTTCCCAGCTGTCCTCTTCATTTCCAGTCTCAGGACGTAAAACCTCACGTGGTTGAGCGCGTCCTCACCTGACCCACACCTGAGCCGCTCCTGATGGAGTCGCGTCTCTCCTCCTGGACAGAGGCCCTCTGCAGCTCCAGGCCCTTTGGCCTGGTGACCTTGGGGAGCAGCAGCTGCCCCCACTGAGTCCCTGCACCGTCCTGCTGAGATGCTCTTGCTGCCCTCACAAAATCCTGAGCCAACTGGAAGTCCTAGGGCCGCCGTGTGCAAAGATGTGCTTCCAGAGGTGACAAGGACATGAAAGCAGGACTAAGTCCACAGCGACCCCCACGCCCAGGCAGCAAGCCCACAGCAGTTCCCTGAGTGTGGGCGTGCGGGAGGCAGAGGGAGGCGCCCCTGCGAGCAGCCGCTGGCTCTTGGCAGGCGGGACCCGGCTTATCAGTATGTTTTAAAAGCAGTCCGTCCATCAGAAGGAATTCTTAGATGAATCATAAAAGCCTGAGAAAGGAAGTGTGGGAAGTAAGCACTCCAAGTTGTTAGAACATTATCAGGCAAAGCCGTGGACGGTCATGGAGACGGGACTGGGTGCCATAGGCCGTTCCGTGCAGAGTGCGTCTGGACCTCACCAGATTCTGTCATGAGCTAGTCCTAAAGGGCTGAATGGTCACTGGGGACTCTACAGTGAAATGGAGCCAGCAGGGGAACGACTCTCACAGGACGTGGGCCCAGGACGCACTCCCTGTGCACTGTCAGGCCGGCTGCCCAGGGACAGGGGCCATGTGTGCATGGGTCACAGGGCACTGTCCCCGTGAACCCAGGGTCACAGGGCCATGGGGGGACTCCACAGAGACTCCACAGAAGCCGCTTGATGTGGCCTTCTCTTTCTCTTTAGAAAAATGTTCAATTGTTTTAGTTTGGAATTAGAAAGCTGCTTCCTCAGATTTTCTTGGAAAATACAGAATATTCCAGTTTCTTCAGTCTCATGAGAAGGACCAGTAAAGTGTGGGGAAAGGAAGACGAGCCTGAAAGAAGGGGATGGAAAGACGTGGGAGGGGAGCTGGAAAGACAGAGGCAAGAGGCGGGGAGTGGGAGTGGGTGGGGAGCAGGAGTGGGAGAGGGTGTGGAAGTGGGCGGGGAGCAGGAGTGGGAGAGGGTGTGGGAGTGGGCGGAGTGGGGGGGGAGTGGGAGTGGGCAGGGAGCAGGAGTGGGAATGGGAGCTGGAGCAGGATCTGGAGCAGGAGCAGGATCTGGAGCAGGATCTGGAACAGGGGCAGGATCTGGAGCAGGATCTGGAGCAGGAGTGGGAGCAGGATCTGGAGCAGGAGTGGGAGCAGGATCTGGAGCAGGATCTGGAGCTGGATCTGGAGCAGGATCTGGAGCAGGATCTGGAGCAGGAGTGGGAGCAGGATCTGGAGCAGGATCTGGAGCTGGATCTGGAGCAAGAGCGGGAGCAGGAGTGGGCGGGGAGCAGGAGTAGGATCTGCATTCTCCAGGCCCTGCAGCCTGCTGAGACACCTCTGGTCTTGGGCGTGAAGCCACTGTGGCCTTCAGATTCTTCACTCAGAGGATCCCGGGCAAACCAGACAGTAGGTCCTGCTCTCTGGACAGTAGATGGCAGAAGGGTCACACCAGGGCCAGAGAGAATCCAGCCCTGCCCCACGTGCTCTGGGCTGTGACTGTGATCCAGCCCGTGGGAAGAGCATGGCCAGCCAGAGAGGAACACCTACAACCAGGAAGGGCAGCCCCGTCTGGAGGGAGGGCGGGGGGCTGTGGGGCCAGGGCCAAGACCGCGACCTTGCAGACCACGCTGTGCACGCTAGCCCTCAAGTGCATGTGTGAGCTGGTGTGTGACACTGCGTGTCCGCCCCGTGTGTCCACACCTCAGTCCTGACAGCCCCGGCCGCCCGTCCACTCTGCTGCACAGGCCTCCTGAACATCCCAGCCAGTGCCCCTCAAGGACGAAGAGGACAGCAGCAGGCCCACCCACAGCTGGCCGAGGCCCGCGGCCCTGGCTGAGGAAAACTGCTGGTCCTTTGACATGGAGCAGGAGCCACCAAAAAACCCCACAGCCGAGTCAAGCGCCGTGTGGGTCACGGCCAGCCGGTGTCCCTCCTCAGCTAGGAAATACACAAGCTGACCACACCTGGGGCCTCTTCCCCTTCCGCCTCCTGACCATGCTCCCTCCGCCCACCTGCCCTCTCCACGCCCTGCCCTCCCCACTTCCTCCACATCCCACTCCGTCCACGCCTTGATTCTGAATGCCCTGTCCTCTGTGCCCTCAGGCTGCACCCAGCCCTCGTGGCCCCCTTGCTCCTGGTTGTCCCTCTTCTTTTCTTCACGGGGCATGTCCCTCTGAGCCCCTCCTAGGCATACAGCCTTCTCTTGCTGGAGATTATCTCCCTCGATAGCTTTGCAGCTCTGACGAAGAGAGGGCTTGACCCCCCCCCCCTCCGCTGTACCTGCAGATCCTAAAATGCCCCTGGGGTGAGACTGGAACTCGACTGACATCTGCCGGGTGAGTTGGCATCCAGAGGCCCAGGGAGTGCAGTCCTGTATTGAAACCAGTGGATGTGTGGAGAGGGACTCGGTCCTTGTGAAGGGGCACCCCCTTTCTCCACAGAAAAGCCCTCTTCACCATGGCTGATGTTAGGACTGTCAGCAAAAGAGTCTCTGCAAAAGAGTCCATTGTAGATAAACTTCCTATTTTCGTGTCACCCTGCTTACTTGGCCACTGGCCGAGAAGATACCAGCACTCCAGGTGCTGGACACCCCCTTACTAGTTTCTCACAAACGTCTCCAGTATAGTAGTTTGAAGAAATGTGCAAACAAGGCCTCTGCCTTGAGCTGGGCTTCACAGAGATGTCTACGTTTTTAAGTTACAAATGGGCCCATGGTAACAGCTGGCAGGGGAGGAAAGAGAGGGGAGAAGAAGCTCCCCCCTTCTCAGGTGTTGTCCTTGAAGGGTTAACTTGCCCAGAACAGTGAGAGAAAAAGCTGATTTCATGTGAACTTCTGCAGACTGTGAACTGCTGAGCCCCTCCCCTTACATGCTGGGGATAAAACTCTGAAACTCCCTGAACTCGGGGTTCAGGGGATTGATTGATAACAGCACAGGCTGTGCCCCCTGAGCCTGGCTGCAGCCAAATAACACTGTTTCCTGCCGTCTTCGGGGCCTTGCCTCGTCTGTTCCTACAACACTTTCTCTCGACAACCTGGTAGCAGAGCTAATAATTATACTTAGGCCACGTGTGCAGAGCCATCAGGGGCGTTGGGGTGACCAGTTTGCAGGCAGAAGATATGGCCTCATGTTCTCTGATGTCCATTTGACTGGCTTCCAGTTGCATGCTCTTCCTTGAGTATCAAAATGGGGGCCGAGTGTCTACTGCTGGGAATCCCAGAGCTTCAGGACACATTGCTGCCCTCACGGGGGTCACCTGGCCTCGCCCGTGGACGATTCTGTCAAATGTCCACAGGCATGCCGGTCACCTTTACACCTGAGGTAGATCGAGGCACGGCAGGCAGGACACCCTGGGCCTTTTCCTCCCCAAGGTGCCTCCAGATGGGGCTGAGGCTGCAGGCAGGGAGCCACACCTGGAGGCCGGCTAAGAGGGAGCAGGACCCTGGGCTCCCGAGGGGCAAGAGGGGAGTAGATGCAGGGGTGGCAGAGGGCAGGGCAAGACGGGAGCCCTGCTTGCAGGAGTCTGAGAGCTAAGCCCAGCAGAAAGGAGGCGTGTGGCTCAGGAGGCCAAGGCCTTACTTCAGCTTAAAGTCTTGGTCTGTGTGGAATTTGGATGGACGTGTGCTGGAAAAATCTATTGCCAAGAGCCATTTGGAGAAGGATTATCTTGACATTGGTCTGCCACCAAATATCAGGCTGGCGGGCCGTCGGTTGGGGCTGGCCCTGAGCACCAGTGTCCCTGAGGCTGTGCTCTGGGCCCCACTGAGAGCACCCAGGGCGTGTACTGCTGTTGCTCAGCCCGGTACGATGTGGCAGCCTCGCCACCCGCCATCACAGGAAAGGGAGGGCAGGAAGTGGGAAGAGAGCTGGTGTTAAGTTGCAAAATGAGCTAAGAAGAGGCAAATTTCCAGCAATTTTGTCTGGCCAAATTATACTTTTGGGCTTCTGTCTTTATTTTAAGCTCAAATTATTTTTTAATCTCCTGAAAATACATCATCTTGCAATTTGTTTTTAATACCATGTCCACAACCTCTCATAATATCTAAAAATGTTTTCTCCCTTTGGATAAATAGAGAAATAAATATTGTTCAGTTAAGGTAAAATACCGAGTTATTTTTATGTGTCTCCCTTAAACACAGCTTTTATTCGTGAGAGACCTTACGTGGACGGCACTTTGAAGCCAGCAGAGACTTCCATGTGCACCGTGTCTGACAGTGCTACCAGACTGTGAGGCAGAGGCCTTACACCCATGTGCACCGAGGGACCGGGGACTCAGACAAGGCAGGCCAGTGGCAGAGCCCGGTATCACCCGAGTCAGTTTTGCATGACTGCAACAAACACCCGAGGCAGGCAGACTTCATAAAGAAAAGAGGTTCATTTGGTTCACAGGTTTAGAGGCTGAAAGTCCAAGATTGGGTTGTCTTGCTGGCCTGACCCCTGTGAGGGCCCTGGCTTCCTCAAGGCAAGGCCAAGGGCATCATGGTGGGCAAGCATTCAGGGGAAGTGAGTGTGTCTCTAAACAGGACAGGCTGGCTCAGTCATGACTCGCTCCCACAAGAAGGCAGGCGTCCCAGGAGCGCCTCTTACTCCCTCCCTAGGCTGTGACCACGACTTCCCGTGGGTCCTGCTCCTAGAAGCTCCATATCCCAACACCCTGGGGGCCAAAAGGACAACATCACCTTCCTGGGGGCAGACTGCACGCAGCCAGGCAGCAAGAGCAGCCGGTGCCTGGCCCAGCTTGCGGCTTTGATCTGGGCCCACCAGGGAGGCTCTGTGTTCCCTGAGACGGAGGAGGGAGAGCAAAACAGAGACCCACTAAGGAGCATCCTCCTCAGCTGAGGTCACGTTCCCAGAGATGCTGGGCTGGTTTAAGTCAATCAAAATAGACATGAAACGTGCACATTTGAGAATCTCTAAAGCTCACCCTTAAGCCCAAAGACTTAACTCGCAGAAGACAGTCTCCAACACAGCCCGAAGCAACAGCCACAGCCCTAGCTCAGCCCTGTGGGGATGAGGTGCTCAGCAGGGGTCACAGCCCGCAGGTGTCTGCCCCAGTGACAAGTGGGGGATGTGCTTCCTGTCCCTGTCACCTGCTGTTCTGGAGGACTCCGCTCCCCTCAAGAAGGAGCATCGGATGGCCCCACCCAGAGGCAGGAGGTCCTCAGGAGCTCAAGGGCAGCACTTGGTGGCCACCCAGGATGTTTGTCTCTGGGAAGGGCCACGCCTCGTTCCATTCCCAAATACCATGCCACCAATGGGGCGCGGCGCCTGGGGGCAAAGGCCACCTCCTCCGCCCACGGGTCCACCTGCGTCCTGCTCTGCTGGACTTGCAGGAAGCAGGAGCAGCACAGCGCTGGTCTTCCATCCATTCCCAGTGGAACCATCTAGAGCTCTCTCCAGTGAGCAGCACCAGCCTGACCTGGAGGTTAGCAAATGGCACGAGACTTTGAGCTCCAAAACCAGATTAAATCCACTGACCCCCTTGGACACTGCCAATCTGTGGACTGTGACCCCAGCTCTCGTGTCAGAGCAAGGGCGGCGCGGCGTTAGGGATAAAAGCAGTGGACTGCCTCTCCTCTTCAGGGACCAGGCCCAACGAGTCTCAGCACCACACAAACCCATCCGACCAGACGCTGTCCCCGGAGCTGTGACAGGACCTCCGTGACAAGACCTCCATGCTGGGTTCACTCTGCGGGGGCTCTCCCACCCTCACCTGGCCCGCCTCTGAACCTGGCACGAGGTTCTGCCTGCGCTCCGAGCTCCGCTCTGTGGCATGGCCTGCTCCACTGGACTCACAGCTGGACGCCACGCCCAGCCTCCCCTCCCCTGCTGGACAGCGGGCCTGCACCTGAAGCCCTCCAGGGGCTGCGGGAGTAACTGGTGACTGCCCGCATGTCCCCCACCCAGCACGGGCGAGGCCGGTGGGCTCTGGCTGCCACTCTGCTCTGCTCACGGTTCTGTGGGATCACAGAAGGTGTTTAGTAGCTGCAGCCAGGAGGTTGCTGAGGGAGGAATCTGTAGAGAAAAAGCTCTATTCGTGACCCCAGGAGGAGGGAGATCACAGGCAGAGGGTTGCCAAGGACAGGTCACAAGGGACAGCCGAGCCTTCTGAACTACAGCAGCCGGGGACAGGAAGAGCAAGAGAGGAGGGAGACTGGCCACCAAGTCTGACAGTGGCCAAAGGTGTCCGAGGGGACGCGTCTGTGCCATCCAGCAGGACGCACATGCTCTCCCCCAGACGTCCAGCTCACGCGGGCTCTGGGCCGCGCCCCCGGGCTCTCTTGGTTGTCTGGGCTTGACGGTCTTCCAGTGGGGTTGAGAGCCGGGGGGGGGGGG
>NW_025999983.1:864997-879464 GCF_001458135.2 Marmota marmota marmota | reverse complement strand
GGGGGGGGACGGGGATACGGGAAAAGGAGAACCCCTCACCCAGATCAGCAGATACAGGACAGGATGAGGTGGGGTCACCTGTCAGGAGACCCCTGGGTAGATTCTCCAAAGACTGATCTGGAGAGGCCCTGGACACACACACATGCTGTGAGGGCGACAGACGGACAGGCCATCTCACCAGCACCTCTCACATATCTGTCCTTCTCACGTCCACCCATCCGTCCACTACCATCTCCACCCGTTGTCCACTCCACCTATCATTTACTGGCCACTTATTTCTATTATTTATCTCTCACCTCTGTGTCACCTCCTTCTAAAACTCAGCAAAGGCAGCAGCCCCCAGGATCACTGGACACAGAGGAGACCTCAGTGACAAGACTCTGCAGGAAGGAGGAGAGGACTCTCAGGTGGGTGTTCCTCTCCCCGTGATCCAGCCCAGCAGTCCAGGTGCCAGGTGGGTGCTGAGGGGCCACTTGCACCATGAGGCCAACAAATATTTATTAAGTACTAACTTTGGGCCAGATTCTGTGTCAGGCTTTGGATATAGAGCAGGGAAACAGGTGATTTCTTAAGTATTGATTGAAATGTTAACTGTCATGGAGGAGACCAGGTGGCTGAGCACCCTGGGGTGGGCAGTGCGAGTGGACGGCGGTGGTGAAGAGCCCCAGCTCTCAGGCCCTCCGTTGTTCCAGCCGACTTCACAGTCCCATCTCAGACTGGTGCAGATGCGGGGAGTCTGCCTGTGAGCCGGGTAGGAACCCATGTTCCCTGTGTGTGCCCCTCCATCTCCCAAGGCCTTGCCCTCCGCTGCATCCAGGCACAGAGGAGAAGGAAGAGAAGGCATTTCTTCCACTGCAGGGTGTGCAGGCCTGGCCGGGAGAGGCCTAAGTCCACACACAGGTGCACACACATGCACCCAGGGGTCTCTCTCCCCTGTCCAAGACTCAGGCCTTTCGGGCTCGTGTGGTCTCTCTGGCCATCAGATGGAGGAGGACGGATGACCGTTGGCTCAGGACAGGGACACACTGCCTCTTCCCGGCATGGCAGTGGCTTGGCCGGAGGGGATGAACCAAGGCCCCCAGGAGGCAGGCCTGGAATGGCTTGGAGGTGGCCAGATGAGGGGCCTGGGGAGGGGAGGGGCTTCTAGGAAGACCCTTGGGTTTCCTGGGGTTTCAGGTGGGTCACGCTGTGTCTGGGGCCACAGCAGTGGGTGAGGAACAGCTCGCAGGAGGCCACTCCAAAGCCACCCCCAAAGGCCCCCGTGACCAGGAGCACCAGACCGAGAAGCCGGTTCTGAGACTTCTTGAGAATTCGTGGTCCTGCGGAGTCCGGCAACCACATGGTCTCCAGGGGGCTTGCCCTGCAGGCCAGAGCGGGGCCAGTCTGTCTTCCCTCAGGCTGGCCACAGGGCAGAGGGTGCAGGCTCATCCGACTGAAGGCCTTGCAGAAGCTCTGTGTCCTGTGGGATGTCGTGTCCCCTACGGGGCTCCGCTGCAGAAGGCTCCCTGTCCCCCAGTAGCTCTGGCCTTGGAAACGCTGCATTGAACACACAGCAGCAGAGTTACGGCCACAGGAGTGTCCTGCAGCCTCCAGGAGCAGGGAGCCGTCAGTGGTCTGCGTGACCAGAACAGAGGTGTGTGCGTGTGTGCGTGTGCGTGTGGGTGAGTGTGTCTGTGTGTGTGCTCGTGCACAGTGGCCTCTCCCACAGGTGCTCACATTTGTGCTTAGCACACTTCCTCAGAGGGCAGCTGCTGTCTCCTCTGGGGACAGGAAGGGGTTGACAATGCAGAGAGACGGCCGCCTGAGGAGCCTAGGCTGTCTCCCGCACGTGGCCGAGTTCCCTGAGGGGACCTGGCACTGGTAGAGACGTCTGCTGAGGCCTGTCAGCTTCCTTCCAGGGCCGCTCTGTTTTATGACTCTGGTTTCTGCACTTCCCCTGGTCAGCAGAGTCTGTGTTACATGACCCTCTGCAGTGGGTTGGGGTGCTGGCGGGCCAGGGGCCGGAGTTGACCTCGGGAGTCTGAGCTGTGCCCGCTCCTCAGAGGGCGCCGGGTCCGTGGTGAGCAGGCTGCTCTGCGATCCACCAGCTCGAGTGTCTCCAGCTGTGAGCTCGGGCATGGGCACGGAAAGGCGGCTGCAGCAGCTGTGTGAGACCCGGGCGTCCCTGCTCTGGGTGTGGGCATGTGGGGTCTGGTAGATCTACTGCCACCTGACTGCTTCCTCCTGACCCTGCATGGCTCTCTGGCAGGAGTGTGCCTGGCCGAGCTGCAGCTGATGGCCAACATGCTGCTCCCTCTGTGGCCAGGCTCGCCCACACTGTTGCTAAGATCTTGGAGCTTTGATCCACACAGGAGCTGGGTTAGCAGGCGGCTCTGGTGATAGGAGCTGTGAGGACTGGGAGGGGCCGGGGATGCACACGCCCTTCCTCTCTGCAGCAGCATAGAGAACCTCCTGCACAGGAGTCCCCAGGTGAGGCCGTGCCCCATCCGGCCAGGACGGGAGCAGGTACAGGAGGAATACATCCCCCCGCCTCCTACTCCGTCTGCCTGTCTTGGGAGGTTTCAGATCTCCTATCAAAGCAAAGGAGCGTTCGGACTTGAAGAGTTTGCTTTTCTACATCGACGATGCCCGTCACACCCCATTAATCTGTGGGTGTCACCATCACATTGGTCCCGGCCTCTCGGCGCGTCTTAGGAAAACATCACAGTTCTCAGGACACATAAGGCGGGTCACAGTATCCAGTCCATGCAGGCCAGTGGAAGGACCGAGCTGCCGGGCTGCCCTTCCAAGACTGCCCGGCACGTCCTGGCCCAGTCCTGCTCACCACCACCCAACTCCTGCAGCCACAGCTCCACACACATGGGCCACCTGAGTCCATGTCTTGGTGACTTTCCATCTGGGAGGGACAGGCTCTCGGGGACCATCAGGGCAGCCTATGCAACTCCAGCACATTTGTGGAAGCAGAGTGGCCTTTCCTCAGAGGCAGTCTGCTGGCGAGAATCAGGCTGAAGTGAAGAGGCCCCTTCGGTGTTCTCCATCATGGATGGGGCACTCTTAGTCCCTTCTGGAGACAGTCGCCTTCAGAACAGTAACTCACGCTTCATGTTTCCTAGACGGCATCTGGTGGTATCAGGTTCCTTATTTTACCAAAAAGTTTTTATCAAATGTCTTAAGTTACCTTCATAAAAACAAGAAAGCAAATGAAAACCCACAACAGTGCGCACAGACTTCTGTGAGGCTGTCACTTCTGTCCCCCCACCAGCACCTCCTCGTCCCCTGACCTGTGACCAGCACCCTCCATGATCTCCTATACAAGGAGTCGCAGATGAGATGGGGTGGGTCTTTCAATTCTGTCAACACCTGGATACAGCCAGTTGCACTTGTCCTACAAAAGCAAGTCCACATAAAAACACACACAGCAGCCCCAAGGAGCGCGTCATGGGGTCAGAGCAGGGTCCCTCTCTGTCCTTCTGTGGCTGGAAGACCTCTGAAGGACGCGCTGGGACTATGCTTACTGGTTCTTGCTTTTGGCACCAGGATAGGTGAATCCCCTTCACACCTTGCCCCCAAGGCTATCCTGGGAAACCCAGGGAGCACCATCCCTCCTCGGCTCCTGAGAGCGTCCCTCACGGGGGAAGGCTGCACTTCCATCTCAGGCGCTTGCCGCTGCGGCACGGCCCGGTGCAGACTTGTGCGGATGGCTTCGCAGATCTGCCCATCTCAAGTAGACAAACGCATTTTAAGCCTAAGATTCAGCTTGTTTCTAGGAAAATATTAATGGAGACAGTTTTATGTAAAATAATGGAGAAAAGATGTGACACACAGGGCACCTCCTGTGGAGTACTGGGTGTCCTCTGCACTTGCTTTCTGTCCCATGTTGATGTCTACTTTTCCATCCAGATGAGGTCCAACTGCTGTTTTGTGGCCACATCAGCTGACTCTGTGAGCCTGAGCCCTCGGGGGGAGCCTCGGGGGAAGCCCTTGGGCCTCCTTCAACTGCAGCAGAGGAAAGAGACCCACCTTCCAGCACACGGGTTTGCATTTCCAAAACACACTGGTGTTTGTTTGCAGCAGGGTCTGGTGGGGGTGCCTGCAGGGGGCCACAGACAGACCACAGGGCTTGGAGCACAGAGGCCAGTACCCAGGAAAAGGGCCCTCCTCGAATTGAAGGCAGAGTTCCAGACACTGGAGGGGAAGGCCGGTGGCACTCCCAGCAGACAGCAGAGGGGCACCAAAGCCCACCCTCTGGCTTCGGGGAACCGCGGCTGTTACTGTGGGCAAGAGGGGTGGGCTCTGAGGGACACTGCCTCCTGGCCCTCCTGTGCCTGATGTCCAGCCACGGGGCAGAGTCAGTGGCCAGTTCTGACCAGGCCTGGGTCTGGTACTGAAGGCCCACAGGAGCAGTGTGCTGGGGGCGCAGGATCAAGTGCTGGGTGTGAGATTCCTCACCAACAGCAGAGCTGTCACCTGCCGAAGGACAGGGCCCTTTCGATGCTCTCACCGTCTGCACATTGCCACCCAGAGCTTGCCAAACACAGGCGCGGGGACAGGTTTGCTGCTGATGTACGACACCTCGGGGGGCCTGTGGCCTAGCAGAGCCCTTCCCGGCCCGGCCTCTTGGCTTCTCCCTGACTTACCAGTGCTGCCTTGGGCCGACTGCCAGGCTGCTTTATGTAGGAGACCCTCTGGAGGGAGCAGGAAGCAGACCTGAGGGGCCTGCTGGGGCCGGGCCCTCTCTTCACGACCACAGGGACAGGAGACTCAGCAGGCGGGGCTGCCTGTGTGCCCACACTCTGCCTGGGTCCCTCAGGGCCTGGAACTCAGTGCCGCCCGGGCAAGGTGGCCTGGTGGAGAGGGAGCCAGGCTCTTCAGTCCCCCACAGACTCCCTGAGGCCAGGGGTGGCCATTCCTCCACTGCTGGGCTCCTGACCTTCATGACACTGGAGCCCCACCCCTCCCGCAGGGTAAGGCTGGCTCGGGAGGCCTGCACCTCCAGCCTCGCCTCAGCCGCCCCGGCCTCCCGAGCCCCGAGTCCAGCACTGCACATTTGGGGAAGTCCTGGTTTCTGCCCAAAGTCTCCTGGGGTCGCTCAGCTGGGATGAGTCCTGACCGCAGTCAGGAATGTCTCCCAGGCCTTCCCCGGTGGGCCTTTCCGTCTCATGGCCCCGGGGTGAACCGGGCAAGAGTCTGGACATGCTGTGGGAGCCTGTGTGGCCATCCAGACTGAGGCCTTCCTGCCCAGGGTCACCATCCTGACCGTTTCTGGGAAACCCTGGTGTCTGAGGAAACTCACGAAGGTAAGTGCTGAGTTTCAATTTCCTATCCAGTAAGGGCCAGATACAGTCGTAGGAGCCGTCGGGAGAACCACAGACAATCTGCTGACTGTGTTTCAAAAAGAGATTTTTCAGTCATGTTTGGCGAGAAATACTGTCGCTGTTTGGGGTTGGGAGCTCTCCTTGAATAGGAATACTGGATCAGAGAGGTTGAGGTGCTTCGCTTTAAAAACAGAGAGCACGCAGACCCAGTGGGAGAAGAGTCCCACCGCACAGCGCTGGGAAACCCTGCAAAGCAGGCGGCTCGTCAGACCACGAGGAGCCGAAAGCAAAACAGGCCACGTGACAGTGGCTGCAGCGGAACCTAAAGTCACAGAAAACCATACACCTGCAAACCAGGCCATGGAAGTAGGGGGCTCTGGGTGACCCCACCTGGCCCCAGTCCCGGTCAGTACATGTGAAATGTTGAGACTCCAAGCAGGAAGGATGAAGAGGGCATGCTGGCCTAGGGCAGGCCTCCTGAGTCTGCCCAGCTGCCGGGCCACTGCACCCTGAGGAGAGCCAAGCAGTGGGCCACAGCGGCACAGCCGGTGACAGTTTGTGCCTGAAATCTGTGCTTCTTTTTTTAAAATAGTTTTTTAGCTGTCAGTGGACCTTTATTTTGTTTCTTTATTTATATGTGGTGCTGAGAATCGAACCCAGAGCCTCACACAAGCCAGGCGAGTGCTCTACCACTGAGCCCCAGCCCAGCCTGAATTGGGCTTCTTATTTCAGGAGTGGCTGCCTTCACAGAAGTCACCTCACGCACACACTAAGTCTTGGTATTTTATTTTTTTTAAAAGAAAGATTATAGAGGCAGCCTGAGTGTCTGAGGGTCAGGACAGGGGGCCCTGATCCTTGTCTACCTGCTTTGCGACCTCACTGCCCACCGCTCAGCCCCTCTCAGGGTCTCCACCTGCAGTGCACTTTTGTGGACCAGCCCCTCGCTGTTGGAATCAGGGGGAAAGAGGAGCCGTCAGGGCGGCTCTCCTTTGCCTAATTGGATCATGCTCCAAATGCCTTTCCTTCCATCTGGATTGCATTTGGAGAGCAATTTCCCTTTTCATCGTCTCCTTCCTAAGTAGGGTCTGGAGAGGGGGTGACAGGGAGATGGGGGATGCCGGCTCCGCAGGATGACTCCCTCTGCTGAGCTGGCTGCCAGCTTCCCGTTCAGGCCAAAGACCCCCCGGGACCTCCGCCCTCCGTGGCTGCCCCTGAGCTGAGACGCGCCCTGCCTTGGCCCTTCTGCAACCCCAACAGGAGACAAGCAGGACGGCCTCCCCGCTGGAGGTGCCCGCAGCCCCCTGCAGTCCTTGCTCAGCCCCCTGTGCCCGCAGCCCCCTGGGCCCAACCCTCCCTCAGCCCCCCTTGGGAGGAACGTGTTTTCCCCACCCCTCGGCCACGCCTTCTGGGCTGGAGTCCTCTCTGCCCCCCCACTGTCCCCTCCTGCCCGTGCTCCTCCACCCTCTGGTCTTCAGCTGAAGATGGCCAACCCCTCTGCTCCCTGGAAACCCTCCTGCGAGTTCTCCTCCACCTCCCTTCTCCACCACGCCTGGCTCGTCACCAGCGCTGCCTTTGTGTCCACAGGTGCCATCGGTGATGGCCTTCTGCAAGGTGGAGGGGCTCGCGCAGCCCCCAGCAGGCAGCAGGCCTACCCACTCAGAGCCACACGGGCCACCCTGGGCCCTCAGCCCTCACTCAGCCTCGTCCCCCCAGAGGCCTCCCCTCCAAGGTCAGCAACATGTGGACTGGGGGACTGTGTCCCACATGGGACACTGGGGACACATCGATCCATGGCAGGCCCATGCAAAAAGAAGCACTGGGCAAGCAGCCCTCCCCTCGGTGCAGACTGCCCCCTAGGCCTGTCACAGGGAGGCCGGGAGCTGGGGGAGGGGAGGAAAGACTCCATGCACAGCTGGACACGGGGCAGGGATCACCAGGGCCCCACACCCAGGAGCTGCCAAGTCCCACTTGCCTCTGCAGAAGGCCTGGAGCAAGTTCCCCTAGAGTTAATCAGGTCTGTGTGACACACACCCCTTCTGTCCTTGGCTAGGAAGGCTGTCAGCACCAAGGGGTGGAACGGAGCCCGACCAAGGGACAGTGTCTGAAATTGCAGCTTTTGACAGGAGACACTGTGCCTTGGTGGCATTACAATTCTTGCAGCCTGAAGTCACTTTCTGTCCCTTATGCTGGGGCTCAACATTCCTCAACAGACAATGCAGAGCCTCTTTGGGGTCCTTTTCTGAAACAGACTGCCCTGTTCCGGGGAATCTCGATGCCATGTGCAATGCAGGTGGGAACTCCAAGGGAGAGGCTCCTGGAGGCCCCTCTGTGACAGGTGTGGCGGGGAGGAGCCCAGCTCTGTGGTGTGCAGTGGTGGACGGACAGCTCCGAGACCAGAGACTGCCGTCCCCCTCCACACCCACACACCAATGCTGTGAGTGGTCACTCACGGCTCTTGTTGGAACCCAGGACACAGTGTGTGGACTCGCACCGTGTCACCCAGGACAAATCGAAGTTCTTTCCCTTTGCAGGAAAACCTGCAGAGGGGCGATGGGAGGGGTGCTCCGCAACCTGTGCTGCTTCCATGGCCTCTCTGACCCGAGCCTCCGGGCCTGGGCCGCCCATCACCCTGACAGTTCCCACCTCTAATGGTGGGGTCCCCCACATTTCCTGCCTCATGTTTTCCTTCACTTTGTTCAGCTTACAGGTCGATGTAGCCCGGATTTCAGGGCCATTCCAGCACCGAGTGGGGGGAGCTGACAGGTGAGCGCCCACCCTCAGCTCCGTCTTTGGAGGAACCCAGCTGCAATGGTCACTGCAGTGGCAGTCTCTCAGGGATGTGCACTAGGCTGCCTCTCCCTTTCAGCTCCTTGGCCCTGCATCCTGGGCACCTCCAGAGTCAACGGGGTCACCCAAGCCAGGGCCTTCTCCGCTGTAGTCATACGGAACCTTGGTCATCGGGTCCCCAGAGAGCGACCCAGCTGGGTGTCGGCACTGTGAAGCCCTCCCCAGCCCGGGTCCTCGCCTCCTGCTGTGGCCTCAGCCCACAGCGCACTCTCCTTCCCACCCACACAGTGACCCACAGGGAGCCCGGCCGAGCTCTCCAGGAGGCCTTCCTTTGCAAGGTCACACCCAGGGCACTGATTAAGATCTGTGTGTTCTTGAACTCTGCAGCATCCCATTCAGAGATTCCTGCACCGGGAGGTGACCCTTTGCAATGCTGACCTCATCCATCCCCACCCAGGCCTCCGCGTCCCGCCTACGTCCTGCTCAGAGGCTTCCCACAGCTGGCCAGGCAGACTCACAGACCGTCCCTGGGGCTGGCCACAGCAGGAGCTGGACGATGCCTGGTCACGGGGCGGAGGGCCACGTGCCTCCAGCCCCAGGGCATGGAGATGAACCACGTTGTCCCTTCCAACTGCCCTGTCCTCTGCCCAGGTCTATTCTCACCAAACCTAATGGGAGTTCCTACTTTAAAGAGGTGATTACAAGAGGCTCCTTGACAACCCCACCCATTAGGGGCAGCACCACCCACAGCACCCATAGTCGCACATCACCACCCACAGCACCATAGTCACACGTCACCACCATCAGCACCACAGTCGCACATCACCACCCACAGCACCCATAGAGGCACATCACCACCCACAGCACCATAGTCGCACTTCACCACCCACAGCACCATAGTCGCACGTCACCACCCACAGCACCATAGTCGCACATCACCACCCACAGCACCACAGTCTCACATCACCACCCACAGCACCATAGTGGCACATCACCACCCACAGCACCCATAGACACACATCACCACCCACAGCACCATAGTTGCACGTCTGTGCAGCTGAGTTTCCCAGGAGACAGGAACTCCGCGCTCCTCCTCCTGGCGTGTCCCTGAACTTTGAAGACTGACCCAGGTGTCGTGAGCTTGAGCTCACCACCCTCCTCACAAGCTGGCACACTCATGGTGCATGCTCACAAGTGCGTGTGCATCCTGTGCGCACACACAACCTGCAGCCAGCCCTGCATCTCGGCCTGGGTGGGATCTCGGGCCTGGACTCCGGCCTGCAGCCTCGCTACGGCCAGGGGACTCCTGTTCAGCGTGTGTCAGCACAAGACCCTCTGTTCAAGTGGCCTGTCCCTCAGTGGACTTGGTGGCTTTTCCCCATGGCAGTGACAGGGCTAAGTGAGCATCCTTCAAGGCTCTCTGGGGTCAGCACCCCAGAGACAAGCCTCCTTTCACACTACAGGCCGCTTTGGGGACACAGCACAGGGTGGACCTCCAGGCCACCTCTCATGACCTGTGTGTGTTGACCAATGGCAATATGGTGCTGGCTGGCAGTGGACCCCAAAGCACTGGCCTCACAGTTTGGGCACGGGTGCTCTTCTAGGGGCCTCCCCTCCTGGCAGAGATGTCCCCACCTGCCTTGGCAGCATTGTGGAGCACCGTGGACCAGCCCAGAGGGCACCGCCACGCTGTCGGGTTATCAGATGAAGTCGAGCCACGCTCTGGTGGTGTGAGACCCACTGGCCTTTAGACACACCAGGGTCCCAGGAGAGTGAGGCGCCCTCTCTCCACAGGCCTTGCCCATCCTTCTGATCAGCCACAGAGCCCTAGCTCGCCTCCCGGCACGGAGGAAAGTGAGGGAGACCCAGACCAAGCTGTCCACGGGCCTGCAAAGCAGAGCCAGGCCCAGGCAGCAGCACTGCGAACCGCAACAGGCGGCCGTCTGTTAACGCCCCTCATTTCCTGTCAAGGAAAGGCATGATTATTCTGGCAGAAAAGAGCAGATTCCCAAAGCCAAACCAGAGAAGAAATGGAATTCCTCAGAAAAAATTCCAGATGACCCTCAGCTGCTGTCCAGCACCCTGTCCAGGGTACAGACTCCTTGACACTGATGGATGAGGCACAGTGCTTGGTGCCCCACAGGTCCAGAGCGTGGCACGGCCAGCCGTGAGGGCTGTGGCTGTGTCCTCAGCCTCAGCCTCCCGGGCGAGCACTCAGGGAATCACCCAGACGCAGTCTCGAAACGCCACCTGTGCCTGGTGTCCTTCCTGGGGTGGGCACGTCCACACCGAGGCACGCCCGTGTGCAGGCCTAGGCTCACATGAGCCTGCTCACACAGGCACACACGCTTGCCTGCCACACACGTGTGACAGCTGCGTCCCGTGGTGTCTCCAGAGCATTCTCGAGACGCAGTAGCTCCTTCGGAGGGAAGGTCACAGCGCCTTGGGGAAACAAGGACAGCTTCCCTCCAGAAATCCAGCAGACGCTCAGTGTGCCCTCTGTGCTGCAGGGCCAGCGCCTCTGGTCACACTCACGGTGTTCCGGGCAGCCGGGGCTCCCAGGACCCCAGAGAGCGCCCCGTGGACCTCTGCTGGAGCTGCCTGGCTCCCTTCCCTTGGCCCCCAGCCTTTCAGCCCCCCCCCCCAGCTTGTTCTTCCTTCTGTTTCAAGTGGGAGAAGTCCTGCGTGCTCCTCAGTCAGGGGAGGAAAGGGTGTTTGCAGACGGAAAAATAAACCCACTGAATGAAGAAAGGAGTTTACCTAAACAACTTGAGAGCAAGCAAGTGGCTCTAAGGTGAAATGGGAGTGTTTTATTGTTCTTCTCTCCCCTCCCCCATTGTCCCCTAGGATCAATTTCACAGTGTGGCTTCCCTGCAGCCACAGGTCCTTTCTGCAGAGTGACCACAGAAGACAGCCCTCCTTGCAGAGTGTGGGCTGCACTCCCAGAGCCGCGGCGGGTGTGAAACGAGGGCCCAGGGCAGAGCGGCAGGGACCCTCTGGGTCCTGCAGGACCAGCACTCACCACGCAGAGTTCTCACCTCTGTCCATGTGGTACTCAGTCCAAACCCCACCCCTGTGGTGTCCCCTGGCTAAGGCACCAGTGTCCAGGCACATGGAGAGTGTGTCTTGCTGGAAGCCAACTCCTCGAAACATCACCTTGCATGAGCGTTGGCGTGTCGGGGAGACGGGCGCTGCATGGTGAGCGCGTCGGGCATTGCAAATGCCCCAAGCCTTACGGCAAAGGCAGCCTGGGAGTGACAGGGTCCCACTATGGCTGCCAGAAAGGGCAGGTCTTTGAGGTGACCAGGCAGGCCAGGCTGCCAAGGGCTCTGCGTGGACTCTATGGGAACCCTGGAAATGCTCATTGGCCACAGACCGCAGGCCACTCCACAGACCGCCGAGCCGCGGCAGCAGCAGAGACGGCAGCTGTGTCCCTCCTGGGAAGCTCTGGCTTCCAGGGACACCTCATCCTGGGAGGACAGACACTGAGCATTCGCCCTGAGCCTGGGCTCCGAGGTCCCGGGGCTGTGGAAGAGAGGTGGTCAGAGCCCGGTGTGTGCACACGTGGGAACGCACTGTGTGGGCGAGATCCCAGCTCCGGGCCTCGCCAAGCACGCGCGGACACTTTTTGTTTCTTAGGTAAGATGTGCATTCAGCTTCCTTCCAGGACTCCCCAGTCCAGCCCCCATCACTCCCTTCGTTGCTCTGTTCCTAGGCTTCCCAGTCTCCTGCACTCACACGGAGGCCAGAGGCTGGCCTCCAAGTTCTGCACCCACATCCACCGCCCACAACCGGGGTGCAGGCCAGCACTCAGGCCTGGTCCTGCTGCCGAGGGCCCCTCCCACAGCCCCAGCTCGCTCTGCCGGACGCACTCCACTGCCTGCAGTCAAAGTTCTCATGCTGTCTGCTTGCTCTCTGTCCCTCCTTGATGGACTCCACCAGGGCACCCAGAAACCCCAGACCAGCCTGCGTTAGTGAGAGGGCCCCGGAAGCACAACAGTCTCCTATCCCCCTTAGACCTTGGGCAGAGCTGGGGCTGGTGTCCTGCACAGCACGGGCCCTTAGGGGGTAGGTCCTGTTACCTAGAGCTGCAGGGCCCTCCACTGGGACCATGAGCTGCCCTTCAACCTGAGTGTCACGGGCCCCTGTCACCCAGTGACATCTGTCACTTTATGGGAGACAAAAACCTCAGTGCTCCTTATTGGGGATTTTCTCCCTTCCCCCCAGCAGAAACCCTGCTAATTCTTTTTAAAAAAGGGAGAGAGATTCATTTATAGAAAACCTTCTTTATAATTTATTTCCTGTTGTTGATCTTTGAAGTATAAAAATGAGGCTCTAACTAAATGCAGGGTTTCAGTGGTGAAATTTTGATCATGTGAACAAATAAATAAATATTTACAATCTTTGCAAAACAAATATTTTCATTAACCTATATGAGAAGCTTGTTTTTTAAAAAAGACATAAATAATTTACAAATCATATAGTACATTCTGGGTGTTCACATCCTCATCCCGCACCCTCTCGCCACCTGCCAGCCCCCAGAAGCCTGCACACACTCTGCTCAGCATCACATTTAATGAAGTGCCCCAGCCCTCGAGGTTCTGGGAACTTAGGTCCACACAAGCGGAAGTACAGCAGACAGAGCTGTCACCTTGGAGTAAGCAACGACATACCGCATCAACGTGAAGTGTGTTAGTGGAGACAGAGTGGGTTCCCCCATTAGACACAGACAAGCAACCACATGGACAGACGGGAGGCCCTGCCCCGTGCCAGCCAGCCAGAGAGCTCTCCACGCACCCTGGGGAGGAGCGGGCATGGCCAGTTCGTGCAGAGACCCTGCAGCTCAAAGCAAGGACGAAGCAGACATGTCCATTACTGTGTGGCAGATGGCTGCGTGTGTCTGGCAAGACCCCCTGCTGAATTTTCTTCAGCATCCAAATTAAAAAGTTAAATGTACAGCAGGTAGGTAACAGCAAAAAATGTTGAATTGAAAGTCACTGGTAGCAGTATATCCTAAGGTCCCCTTACCAGTTACTACGCAAGCTACCTGTTAACCCCGTGCCTTTCACATGGTGCCTTAACATGGCGCAGTAATAGTATAAAGCCTCAAATTTAGACAGCAGGTATTTGGCTGTAACTGTCCTTATATTATTATGTCCTTGTTACGTGTTTATTTCTTGAAATCATGCTACATACATGTTATTCGGAATGTTTGAAATAAGTTATTGGCAGCTGGAGTGCATTCTTTATTCACTTAATAAATATTAGCCAAACACTTACAGCTGAACCCTTAATGCAATGGGTTCCCAGAATTAGGTAAAAGCGACTTTCCCAGTTTCCAAAACCTAGAACATGAATCGGGCACCACGTGCACTGGCTGGCTTGCCAGCTTGTCTCTTCCCCAGGAGCAGAGACCAGGCAGAGCCAAGCAGCAGCCCTGTGCAGACAGCAGCCCCATGACGCTGGCCAGGACACTCACCACACTGCCGCAGGACCAGCGGCTAAGCAGAGGCACTTGCTCTGCTGAACTTCCACCCCAGGGAGACTCTACCAGGCCCCAGACAGAGCCAGGGGAGGCCCACTGATCAGAGGCAGTCCTTCTTGGTGTCCCACCAAGTGTGAGGTTGTCCACTGTGGGCTGGCGGGTACCTGTCAGCTTTTGGAGCAGTTTTCCATAGGTGCTCGGCACCTTGCATCACTCGATGCTGGCCACAGCTGTGTGACAAGCATCTGCTAATCTCTGCCTCATGGGACTGCCCGCACACCTACCTGACCCTCCTGATGGACCTCAGGGTTTGGTGTGTCGGTGGATAGCACTAACCCAAGAAACGTCAGCACTGGGCGTGGTGGAGCAGGACTTTTCATGCTTAATTTATGTTAACGACCTGTGCACAGTAACCCTTCAGCTCCATGTGCACATAAATACAGTAAGTACGTTGCCAACGTAAACGCCATTCTTAACAAACAAGAAAAGGCAATGAGTCTGCTCAAGCTCCACTCTGCGGAGTCCCAACGGTCCTGCCGCTCCCCTGCACCGGGTCAGATGTTCGGCTCTGGGTTCCCTCAACGTTTGCCCTCTGGAGGCACGTGGACTTGGGGTCGATGCACAAGGTGAAGAACCAGCCAGTTAGGGTCGGAGAACAGGAAGTGCCGCTAAAGAGAGAGAAGCTGCAGGTGTCAAGATGGGCCGAGGTGTCTGGGGAACAGCATTCGCATGTGGCTGGGAGTGGCCGTCTCGCCTAGCCATCTGAAAGAAAGCAAGAAGCAGAGTTAGGGTGACTGGGCTGGGAGGCGTTCTATTCCATTTTACCTACACCTCATATATTATTAATTTTAAAATGACATCAGTAGGATGGGTGGATGGG
>NW_025999983.1:699097-863183 GCF_001458135.2 Marmota marmota marmota | reverse complement strand
ATGGGTGGATGGATGGATGGGTGAGTGGATGGATGGGTAGATGGATGGATAGATGGATGAATGGATGGGTGGATGGATAGATGGATGGGTGGGTGGGTAAATGGGTGGATGAGTGTATGGGTGGATGGATGGGTGGATGGATGGATGGAAACATAGGATGTCCTCAATGTCACCCTAATATAAGGAAAAGAAAACTTTACCAGAAGCAAGCAGAGAAAGAAGACTCTTGTCTTCCCTCCCTTTTGCTTTATATGAGATTTTCCATGTGCGAACTTTGAGAAGCATCTCGAGTCTCACTTACCTCATCTGTAAAGGCATGGAATTAGACTAGACAACAGTCGCGTTCCCTTCCAGTTTTATGGTATTTTAATACACTTGTAGGTGTATAACTAGAAAGAAACTCTCTTCCTTCCCTTCCTCTTCCTCCTTCCTTTCTTTCTTCTTCCCTTCATTTCTTCATTTTTTAGCAAGGTCAATCATCTGAAATGCCTTTAGAGGCCCAGAACGTGTGGCCAGCACAGCAAGCTGCAGGCTCTAGTTTGTGGGGTTAAGCCTTATGAATGATCAAAAAGTGTCTGTCCTACAAATGCTTTCAAATTCAACTCAAAACCACAAGCAAACTACAACAACACCCCCACAGCCGCGCTCCCCCATGAACCCGGCACTGGGAATCCACGACCCCCAAGGCACAGCCTTGCGTGGGTTAGCTGCTCGGGCACGCGGCTTCTGTGACGGGAGTGTGGGACGCCAGCCCCTGACGGCGGACGCTGGTGTGCGCTCACCTCTGCATTCGTACTTGAGGTCCGAGAAGTAGACCATCTCTTGAGAGAACACAAACAGACCCAGCCGTCCGCCAGCATAGGTTTGGTCATAGATTGGTCCTGAATCCGCCATGACCTGTTTCCCCTCGTGCACGAGGACTCTGCAAATAAGGTTGGGGTGGAAGAAGTTGAGCTCCGTGTGCCGCAGCCTCTGGTGTGCAGGGGCCCCTGCCTGAGGGACCAGAGCAGTGTGGAGGGTGAGGGGCCCTTCCCCTTCCCTGGACGCCAGGTCCTGCCCTTGGGCGCAGCTCCATCTCTCACATCTCACTCACACCGTGGGCGCCCGGGCCTCTTCCCACCATGAGGGGCCGTGAGGGCAGCGCCGGCCCTACTGTCCCTGCCCTGAGCAGCCTGACATGTGGTGCTCTCCAGGAGGACCCAGCGTGATTGAGTGATGGGGCCCTCCGTGGGCCACACACCCCACCCACAGAAGCCTGGGCTCCTGGCTTCTGCAAAGAACCCGAGGGCCTGGGTGAGCTCAGTGCAGCAGAGGTTGCCGGGCAGTGCTGGGTCCTGGGCTCCGCACAGCAAACAGACAGAGTTCAGCTGAATCTCGCCTACTAACGTCGCAAGACATTGTTTTAAGCTGTTCACATCTCACTTTAGTCAAAATCTATTACAAATGCAATACGCAGTTGGGCCATAGAATGCACATCTGTTGCCTTGAGAGTTGTGAACAATTTCACTCAAATATACGTCTCAGTCCAGCCAGGCACGTGTCAGAGGTGACCAACCACCAGGGGTCCAGGCTGGGGGAAGCGCGCGGCCTTTGCGGGCAGGTTCTCCTCAGTGGTGGCCCTGCCTCGGGTGTCCCTAGAGAGGGAAGACGCCCCCCCCCCCTCCAAGCTACTTTAACAAGTTTCATTGTCTACTTTTCAACAGTTTTCTTTTAAATAAATGAAATATTATAGAGATACGTCATTTATTTAAAGAGACCTTCTAACTTTGAGGACCCAGAGGACAGCATTTCCTGGGTGTCGCTGTCTCTGGACGAGTCTGCCGTGTGCGGGGAGGCGGTCCTGCGTGAGGATCCTCTCAGAAGAGCAGGGCCTTACCTCATGTAGCCTGTCTTGGGCCGGTGGGTTAGATGCCACCGGTAGGCAGTGTAGTCTTTCCAGCCGATGTTTTTGGGGTCATGCCACAGGGTGCGAACCTGAGGGGAAGACATCACTCTTGAGCCCGCTGGGCGCCCTGAGCCTCCCCCCAGGAGTTACCCTGTGACTCTGTTCCTCCATCCCTGGCACAGTCTGCCACACAGACACCTGTACCTCACACAGCACTGCATGTGAGGCATAATACCATGCCGAGGGCCACGTGGCTCAGTGGTCAGAACCCAGGTGCTGGCCCGACAGTCATGGACCTCTGCCTCCTCAATTCGAGACTGAGGGCAAAACACCTACAGCTTGGAACTCAGTCCTCCCTGTCTCACAGACAGAGTAGACACAGGTTTAATTGGCAAGAGGAGTTCCAATCCAGTTTCTGGAAACACCAGGCACTCAGTAGTGGTCACTAAAAGGACTGTCACTTAGTTAAGATTCACAAGAGCAGGCCACCATGGGAAGGTGTGGGGACGCAGGCCGAGTCAGGGAAGCTGGCGCTGGCCACTCACCTGCCCCTCTGTGTTTCCCGTGTGCCACAGAGCGTTGCGCAGGTGCTCGCCTGTGCCCGTGGTGGAGTTGACCACCTTGAGGGACACCCCAGAGTAGCCGTAGGCCCGGCTGGGCTGGTCCTCCCAGTAGGTCTGGGTGACCTGCTTCCACATCACCACGTAGAAGCGGCTGCTTGACTGGTAGCCGAAGACGAAGCCCGCGTAGTCGTCATCCCTGTCCGTGTTGACGTAGAACGTGCCGCTAAAGTCCACGGACCCGAACTCGTCGAAGCCTGCACTCCAGAGGGACACGCGGGGATCCGTGGGAAGCACTGGGCACCCCACCAGCCCCCGCCAGGTCGTGGAGAGCTGCCTGGGAGGCCTGCAGACACTCCTTCTCCTCCAAGCGGGTTTGCAGCGTAAGGTCAATGAGGGGATCTAAGAGACTGTTAGGGCAGTTTTCCCGGAGGAGCCTTCACTGTGTGATGTGACGGGACAAGATGGCGTGGCAGGGCACACTCAGGCACCCCGATCCCTGGCCAGGTGTGGGCAGATGGCCTCACACACGAGCAAGCTGGGGCCTCCTGTAGTGGTCATGCTGATTCCCGCCCGCGTGACCCTGCAGGTCCCTGTGGGTGCCTGGTGGCATCTCCCGGGTCTCAGGCTTACCTACAGCGAGGCCGGGGTCTGAGTTAGCCGTCTGGACCAGCTCCTTTCCTTGGTGACGGATGACCCAGTTGGGGTCAATCTGGGTGGTTCCCTTGGGGTCCAAGGGGACCATCTGGAAGTTCCTGAAGTCCGTCTCGCTGATGGCATAGTTTTCAGGACACACATCATCGATGTCAGGGACTTTGTCATTGTCAAAATCATCTTTACAGATATCACCTCGCCCATCACCTGTTCGTAAGGAGCAAGCGGAGACAGGGACACGGTGGGTGGCTCACCATTTCCTCCCGGGGGAGGGGACGGCTCAGGCCCTCTGAAGTCCGAGGCTGCGGAGGCAGGGACGTGTCTGAGATGTCCAGCTTGGACCTATGAGCACTTCTGTGGGGCTTTTCCAGATTTCTGGGGTTCTGCACTGAGGAGGGCAGCACAGAGCTCCCCGCCCGGCCGGAGCCCCTGCTCTCCCCTGCGCTGGGGCCAGGAGGCCTGGGCGCCTTCCAGAGGGCCCCGCGGAACCCGGCTCTTCAGTGGCTTCCTCAGCAGCCACTTCATCTTCGGCAGAGCTCCCACACAAACGAGGAAGCTTGGGCTTCCTTTTGGGGGGACTTCTGGTCAAATTCTCAATGAGACCGGAAGGGTGGGGGTTGCATACCCCCTGAGTATGCAAAGGGAGATGGACAGGGAGACTTCAAAGCTGCCCAGTCCGTGGCCTCGTGGGCCCAGCGCGGTCACCTAGCCCATCGCACTGCCGCTTGTTTTAGAAGGAGGGAAGGATGTCCAGCTGGAGGCCAGGCCTGGCCTCTGGCTGTCCCCTCAGTCCTCATGCCAGGGTCCAGCTCTGCTCAGAGTCGTATTTCCCTGTGAGCACCAGGCACGCTCCCGTGGAGGACGTTTTAAGACACGAGAACACTCAGGTGCGTGTCACCTCCTCCGTCCAGCCCCTGGGTGAGGGCCCCAGTCAGAAAACCCGCCTCCCACAGGGCAGCTGTGGAAGCCCCACTTCTGTGCTCCTGAGTCCACCCAAAGCTTGGGGTTTACGCTGAATCCCTGCTGCTGTCCAGGGAGGGTCCCCGGAGTGCCCTTCAGGTCTCAGGGAGTCTCCCGTGCGCTTCCTTCTGAGTGAGGCTCAACGCCCCAGGATCCTGCCTGTCCCCTTGTAGGGACGTGCGTCTTCCCAAGGGCACTTGGGTCATCAGCTCTGCGCTCCCAGCCACTTGCTCCTATCCTCCCAACACCAGTGAGCACAGCGGTGCACCGTTTGCTGTCCGGAGACTCCACTAGGGTGCCTTCCTGCCTGAGATCCTGGACAGCTGCAGACCACTTACTAACCGTGGCTGCTGGCAAACCAGGCCCAACTCCCACTTCACACCGAGTCCTCCTGGTGCCTCACACGCCACACGCACTCCTTTCCGAGAGGCTGTCAAAGGACTGGGGCTACCAGATGCCCAGATCCCTCATCATTCCAACATGCACTCATACCTGGCTCCGTCCTCTGTGGAGGACACAGCAAGAGGCCAAAGCCCCAAGGTGGGCTGGGAAGGCTGGGCCTCGCCCCAGGGCCTCCTGTGGCAGAATCCTTGTGGTCCCTGGTGGGCGGGCCACAGGGACTGCCACACAGTTCTCTGCCTTGCACACGTGGGCCAGGGGCCTACCATTCGAGTCCCTTTCACCCACAGGCCAGGGACCTACCATCTGGGTCCCCCTGCACACGTGGGCCAGAGGTCTACCATCAGAGTCCTCCTGCACATGTGGGCCAGGGGCCTACCATCCAGATCCCCCTGCACATGTGGGCCAGGGGCCTACCATCCAGGTCCCCCTTGCACACACAGGCCAGAGGAGGCAACCCTGCGAGTCCCCCTGCACCAGGGGGCCAGGGGCCTACCATCCAGGTCTCCCTGCACACGTGGACCAGAGGTCTACCATCCAAGTCCTCCTGCACATGCGGGCCAGGGGCCTACCATCCAGATCCCCCTGCACACGCGGGCCAGGGGCCTACCATCCAGGTCTCCCTGCACATGTGGACCAGAGGTCTACCATCCAAGTCCTCCTGCACATGTGGACCAGGGGCCTACCATCCAGGTCCCTCTGTACCCTTGGGCCAGGGACCTACCATCTGGGTCCCCCTGCACACGTGGGCTAGAGGTCTACCATCCAGGTTCTTCTGCACCCCCGGGCCAGGGCCTACCATCTGAGTCCCCCTGCACCCTTGGGCCTACCATCTGGGTCCCCCTGCACCCCCTGCACCCTTGGGCCTACCATCTGGGTCCCCCTGCACCCCTGGGCCAGGGGCCTACCATCCGGGTCCCCTGCACCCCCGGGCCAGGGGCCTACCATCCAGGTCCCCCTATACCCCCTGCACCCTTGGGCCTACCATCTGGGTCCCCCTGCACCCCTGGGCCAGGGGCCTACCATCTGGGTCCCCTGCACCCCTGGGCCAGGGGCCTACCATCCAGGTCCCCCTGCACCCCCTGCACCCCTGGGCCTACCATCCGAGTCCTCCTGCTGCGGGTTGAACACCAGCCGGCAGTTGTCCCTGTCGTCGGGGACTCCGTCGTTGTCGTCGTCCGAGTCGCAGGCGTCCCCCTGGCCGTCGCTGTCGTGGTCAGCCTGGTTGGCGTTGGAGATGTAGGGGCAGTTGTCCTGGTTGTTCTGGTGGCCGTCGTCGTCGATGTCCTCGTTGTTGTCACACTCGTCTCCCACCAGGTCATTGTCCACATCCGTCTGCAGACAGGGCAGGGGACGCGCTGGTGAGTGTCTCGGGAGGAAGGGCAGGGGTCTGGGAAGTGAGACCTCGGGCAGGTGCCAGGTGCACAGAGGGAGGGGTCAGGAGCCAGGAACCTGGGCCCTGGGCCTGCAGGGATGTGGTCACCTAAGGGACACCGTGTGTGCTCTCTGGAGAAAGCTCCCCCACACAGCCAAAGCTGTCTCGCAGCATCTGCTGCCACGCACTCGGGGCTGCATCCAGTCTCCTGCGGAGGCCATCTGGACATGACAGCAAGACTCAGGCTTGTCGCAGGGTGTCCGCCACACAGAGCCCAATCTCACTTCAGAGAGGAGAGGCCTGTGCTCTGTGGCCCATGGCCATGGGGACAGCACTGCAGCAGGGACTCTTCCCAGTATGCTGCTGTGGGCTGGCATTGCTGACGGGAGCCAGGGCCCCCCCAGTCACCGCTAAGGCCCCGCCCTGCACACAGCCACTCCTCACCTGGTCCGGGTTGTGCATCAGCGGGCAGTTGTCACAGTGGTCCCCTACTCCATCCCCGTCCGTGTCTCTCTGGTCGGTGTTGTAGACGTAGGGACAGTTGTCCCGCTCGTTGAAGACGTCTGTTGTCAAAGCAGAAAGCAGCTAGTGCACAGTCGGAACAGCCCCTCCCTCAGCCACTCACGCGCCTTCACTCAGTGGCCGTGCAAGGACTGGGAGGTGGGGAGGCCAGAGTCCACAGACTCCTGGGAGCCGGGCACAGCCCAGCGTGGACAGGCCTGCCGGAGCGAGCAGGTGAGGACAGGCTCCTCCAGCTGGCTCCAGCGCCTGGCCCGACTGCTGGACAGGCACAGGGAACACCGAGTCCAGCGTTGCCCCTCCTCCCGGCTCATCACCTGCCCTCCAGGTGCACAGGCCGGGCACCACCCGGCGGGGACAGGCAGGGACGGGCAGGGACGGCGGGCTCTAGATGTGAGACGTGTTTCAGAGCTCTGAGGTGGACAGTGAGTCCTACTAGTACCAGAGTTTAAAGAAAAGCAAAGAGCAGGGCCCGATCCTGCAGATGACCAAGAAAGTACCAACACGCAGAGTCCGCGGCGCGAGGTGACCTGGGGGCCCTGGCCTGGCCCCTGCCAGTGGAGCAGGCCTGGGAGGTCGCCTGGGGTCCAGGTCAAGAGACTCCTAAGAGCACGTGGGCTTCAGAGCAGGGGGCAGATGCCGGTTCAGCTCGGGAAGTGGGGCTCTGCCTAAGCACACAAAGCCCAAGGGACGCCTGAGTGCACACGTGCCCTGGGGCCAGAGGACGCAGAAACTGGCTGGAGAGTGACAGAGTGCACTTTAGGACATAGAGTGAGTCAGAGGGGCTGAGGGTGGTTGCTGAGGGCAGGACGGAGACGGGCGGGAGGGGCGTGGGCTCCTTCTCTGTGGGCAGGAGGGCTCAGAGCAAGGAGCCAGCCACAGCGTGTCTGAGGCCACACCATGCAGCTGCCCTGCTGTGCCCCTGGGGACCTGGACCTGTGGGAGGGGCGGCAGACGGACGAGGGGGAGCATGGGGACAGGCTGTTGAATGAGGCAGGGAACTTCAACAGGGTGTGCACTGGCGAAGCTGGCAGGGGGCTAGGGTGCAGGGCTGCGAGGAGGGGTCAGGGAAAGGGACACGACATCCGCTTTCCCAACAGGTGGGAAAACGCAAGGGCGCCATGAGGGTGGGCCCAGAGAAAGAGCTGTGTGCTGCGGGGTCCTTAGCTCATGCGAGTGTGGAGAGGCAGCTGAGGGCAGAGGAAGCACTGCGTGTGCAGTGCCATCGTCCCAGCTTTGGTAGAGGACCGGGTCCAGGCGCCCACGGAGCCCAGTCCAGGGTGCTCAGCTCCTGTGCAAGGATGTGGCATGTGCACATAACCTGTGCACACCCCTGTACTCACACCCACGTGTTAATCGCCTCTAGAGTTCTTATCAGACCTACAAGGTCAATGTCACACCCTTTCAAATCTCGCTGCAGTGAGCGGAACCCTCAGATGCGCAAACCCTGCCCAGACCAACTCTAATGAACACTAACACGTGTCACTGAAATGAGTAGAGCAACTGACCATCGCCATCGATGTCCACAGAGCAGGCGTCCCCCTCGCCATTGCTGTCGGTGTCGATCTGCGCAGAGTTGTGCACATAAGGGCAGTTATCACAGCGGTCCCCAACTTCATCCTTGTCATAGTCTGACTGCCGGGGATTGAAGAGTAGGGGGCAATTGTCCTGGAACACGAGGGAGAGGTTAAGAAAGAGCACCACAGTGTAGGTCAGGCACACATCAAAGGGCTGGCCTCCAGGTGCACAGGAAGACAGAGCCAACCAAGCAAGGTGAAGTCGAAGGAACGAGCAGAGGGGGTGAGTGGCTGAGTGGGTGGGTGAGTGGCTGAGTGGGTGAGTGGGTGGGTGAGTAGGTGAGTGGATGGGTGAGTGGGTGAGTGGGTGAGTAGGTGGGTGAGTGGATGAGTGGGTGAGTGGGTGAGTGAGTGAGTGGGTGAGTGGGTGAGTGGGTGAGTGTGTGAGTGGATGAGTGGGTAAGTGGGTGAGTGGGTGGATGAGTTAGTGGGTGAGTGAGTAGATGAGTGAGTGGGTGAGTGAGTGGGTGAATGGGTGAGTGGATGAGTGGATGGATGAGTGAGTGGATGAGTGGGTGAGTGGATGAGTGAATGAGTAGGTGGATGAGTGAGTGAGTAGGTGGATGAGTGAGTGAATGAGTGAGTGGGTGAGTGGATGAGTGGGTGAGTGGGTGAGTGAGTGGGTGAGTATGTGAGTGGGTGAGTGGGTGAGTGGATGAGTGGGTGAGTGGGTGAGTGGGTGAGTGGGTGAGTGGGTGAGTGGGTGAGTGGGTGAGTGGGTGAGTGGGTGAGTGGGTGAGTGGGTGAGTGGGTGAGTGGGTGAGTGGGTGAGTGGGTGAGTGGGTGAGTGGGTGAGTGGGTGAGTGGGTGAGTGGGTGAGTGGGTGAGTGGGTGAGTGGGTGAGTGGGTGAGTGGGTGAGTGGGTGAGTGGGTGAGTGGGTGAGTGGGTGAGTGGGTGAGTGGGTGAGTGGGTGAGTGGGTGAGTGGGTGAGTGGGTGAGTGGGTGAGTGGGTGAGTGGGTGAGTGGGTGAGTGGGTGAGTGGGTGAGTGGGTGAGTGGGTGAGTGGGTGAGTGGGTGAGTGGGTGAGTGGGTGAGTGGGTGAGTGGGTGAGTGGGTGAGTGGGTGAGTGGGTGAGTGGGTGAGTGGGTGAGTGGGTGAGTGGGTGAGTGGGTGAGTGGGTGAGTGGGTGAGTGGGTGAGTGGGTGAGTGAGTGGGTGAGTGGGTGAGTGGGTGAGTGGGTGAGTGAGTGGGTGAGTGGGTGAGTGAGTGGGTGAGTGTGTGAGTGGGTGAGTGGGTGAGTGGGTGAGTGAGTGGGTGAGTGGGTGAGTGAGTGGGTGAGTGGGTGAGTGAGTGGATGAGTGGATGAGTGGGTGAGTGGATGAGTGAGTGGGTGAGTGGATGAGTGTGTGAGTGGGTGGATGAGCAAGTCCAGGGTGTTTGGAAGTCAGGCGTGGAAAGTGCTGGACACGGCCTAGGTAATCAGTCTCCCTGGCACTGTGTTGCCTGTGTTGCAGCCTCTCAGGAGACCAGGGAATCTCTCGCTGTGAGCTGGCCCTCACTGGCCCTTCCAGAAGGAAGGAGGCAGGTAGGAGAGTTTACACAGCTGGGGGAGGCAGGAGCAAGGACACTCACTGCAGACGGTGCTGGCACCCGGTGCTTCTGTGGGTGAGTGGCTTTACCAGAGGCTGGGGAGCAGCTCCCTGGGGGGCATCGGAATGCGGCGTGGGAAGGCCCCGTGCTCCTGCCCGCTGTGTCCCCTCCTGCTGCAGTCCCCCATGTGTGGTGCTCACAGCTCAGCCCTCACCTTCTCGTCGCTCACGCCATCGTTGTCATCATCCTCATCACAGGCATCACCCACTCCGTCCTTGTCAAAGTCCTCCTGTCCAGAGTTAGGCAGCTGGGGGCAGTTGTCCTGTGATAGGAAAGGGGTGACGACCGTGAGCTGTCTGCTCCCCACTGGGCTCAAGAACTGCGAGAGGACACCCCTGCTGTTTCACAGTGCCACAGGGCCCCGGGACTGTGTCCACCCTGGGTGGACCCCAAGGGCCTGGCTTCTCCCCAGGCCCCGACTCGCTCCTTACCCTGCAGCACAGCTGGGTCTTTGTGGAGAACAATGTCTGCTGTGAGACCGTCGGGGCCACCTCACCTGGGGACCTTCCTGCCCTGCACACCCACCCAGGGCCAGGTGTGGGCCTCGCCGTCTCCTCACCTCTGCTCCCCAGGTCAGGTGTGGGGTGTCTGTGCACCTGTGCTGGGGAGCACACGGCCCCAGGCCCAGCAGCCAGCCTGGAAGGCAGCCCCTGGCAATGATCCCTGGGTTGCAAGGGACCCACCAAGAGGGCTCAGCCGGGCACAGCGCTCCTTCCACCAGGCTGATGGCAAGGCCAGCGGGACCCATGTCCCCAGCCCACAGGAGGCGCAGGCTGGAGCTGGCACTAGGCAGCCTGGGCACTTCCTCTCATGGCCCCACCCCCACCTCCGCACAGAACCGCACACGGGAGGCGCCGGAGCAGGGAGCCCACTGCGCGCAGGCCTCACCTTGACACAGTGGTAGGTGGCGTTGGTGGCACAGACCAGGTTGCTGTTGGGCCAGCCGTCCAGGTCCGAGTCCTCCCCGCAGATGAGCCCGTCGCCCGCATAGCCCGTCTGGCACTCGCACTTGAACATGGGGTCACTGAAGTGGCCCAGGTAGATGCAGTCTGCGTGCTTGTGGCAGTTGTGCGTCTTGTCCTTGCACGGGTTTTCCGGCTCGCACACCTGTGGGACAGAGGGTCTTGGGGCTACCCACAAGCCCTCAGGGGAAGGCCATCATGGGCCGGGCAGCCCAGGGACAGGGGCCAGAGTGCGTCCAGAGTGCTGGACTTCCTGCCGGGCAGCGGGGCCCTTGGCAGCGGCAGCAGCACTTCTAGGCCCAGCCCCGGCTCCCAGGTGCTGTCATGGGCTAAGGTCTCAAGTGTCCCCACACAGCTTGTGTGGGAACAGTCCCCAGCAGTGGCCCTGGAGTCTCTCTTGCGTGGCAAGGCCTGGAGCTGCGGGTCAGTCCGGGGCCTGCCTGCATCCCAGATCCTGGGTCCCCTGGCGTCCTGTCTCCTGGACTGTGCCTGCTATTCCCTCTAAGTGCTCTGCTACCACAACTCCTCAGTGACATAGGGACACGGCACCCTGTGCCCACGGACCCTTCACGTCAGGTCTGAGCTCCCCTGTGTCGAGAGGGGCCCTGCGACCCAGCTTCTACAACAGCAGACGCCTCCTGGGCCTGGGCAGATAACGGCGGGTGGGAAGGGCAGCCGGGTCACCTGCTTCTCTGTCCTGGCGGCCTCCAGGCCGACCCCGAAGGGCTGGTTCCCCTTGTAGCGCGGGGGACAGGGCAGGCAGTGGAAGCCCGGCTCGCTGTTGACGCAGCGGGAGACTTTGTTGGTGGAGAAGCAGATGTCCGCAACCACAGCGCACTGCGGGGACAAACTCATGTGAGCCGCTGCTCCCCCTCTGCACCACGGGCACCTGCTGCCCACCGAGGGCACCCACCTCGTCCAGGTCCTCGCAGTGGGTGCCATTGCCCAGGAAGCCCACTGGACAGGAGCCGCAGGACCACGAGCCATCAGGGAAGCTGTTGCACTGGGCTCCAGGAAAGCAGGGGTTGGACAAGCACCCGTCTGTGTGGGGGGCAGAGAGGACTGAGGCCACGCCAGGAGGGCCAGGAGCTCACAGGGGACCGCAGACCCTCATCCACCAGCACTGTGCTTTAGCTGCCCTTGACCCTGCAGTGGCACTCGGCCCACCCGCACGGAAGCTCCCTGACACTCCTGCCCCTCCACCCACCCAGGGGGCAGCTCCTCTTGTTGCACATCTGATGCTCCTTCACGTCCCCCATGCAGTCCTTCCCTCCGTACTGGGGCTCAGGGCACAGGGACTTCTGGGAGCAGGGCGTGCTGCACAAAGTCCATGTCCACTGCTCAGAGACCAGGCCGTCTCCACCCCGGAGGCCTCTGCTAAGCACCACGGCCCACTGGACCNGGGCCAGCTCCCTGACACTCCTGCCCCTCCACCCACCCAGGGCAGCTCCCTGACACTCCTGCCCCTCCACCCACCTGGGGGCCAGCTCCCTGACACTCCTGCCCCTCCACCCACCAGGGGGCCAGCTCCCTGACACTCCTGCCCCTCCACCCACCCAGGGGGCAGCTCCTCTTGTTGCACATCTGATGCTCCTTCACGTCCCCCATGCAGTCCTTCCCTCCGTACTGGGGCTCAGGGCTGTTGCAGACCCGCGAGCGCTCGCGGATCCCTCCTGCACAAGTGACCGTGCAGGCCGACCACGGGGACCAGGGGCTCCAGCGGCCGTCGACTGTAGAGAGAGCCAGGAGAGGGGCTTAGTGAGAGGAGGGTCAGACAGTGTCGTCCCGGCTGACATGCGCGGGGCCGAGAGAGAGGCAGCAGCAATGCCCACGTGGCCAAGGACTGTAGTAGGGGAAGAGGAGCAAGGGGGTGCTTGGTCCTCGGTGGACGGCGGAGGGTCTGGCGGTTGTGTTTTACCTCTCAGGACCTCTCAACACCTCGACAGGCCGCAGCCTGGGCTCTCTACAAGGGGGGCCTCCGGGGTGGAGACGGCCTGGTCTCTGAGCAGTGGACATGGACTTTGTGCAGCACGCCCTGCTCCCAGAAGTCCCTGTGCCCTGAGCCATCGTGTTCCCTGAGCTGCGTCTCGCACAGACTGGCGGAGGGTCCTCCCCTGGCGCTCTGTCTGCACACCTGCTGCCTCCCAGGCCAGGCCCACAGCTTTGGCTCACGTTGTTCTGCTAAGTGCAGATTTAAGGTGACTCGACTGTGTCTGCAGGACACAGGTGCGGCCTGGCTAAGTCAGAGGTGGGACAAGCTGAGCACAGGTGACCGACCTCAACCCCCAGGACTAAGGGTCCTCAGGAGCTGGCTGGCTTTGGCCTCCGTTACCAGCCGGGTGGGATGGCCCCAGCCAGTAGGAGCCCAGTTTTAGCTCAGTCCTCACTCTGAGCTGCCTGTGCCACCCCGAGCCCCAGGACCCTGTGTCACCACTCACTTGGGCAGGGGTCACGCTGGCAGGCTTTGGTCTCCCGGCCGCTGCCTTTGCAGTTCTTGCCGCCCATCTGGGGGACTGGGGAGTTGCACAGGCGGATGCGTGTGATGTTGCCGACCCCACAGGTGACAGAGCATGAAGACCAGGGTGACCAGTGGCTCCAGCCGCCGTTCTGTCGGACTAGCACACGGAAGCACAAAGAGACCAGTGTCTGGCTGTGTCCAGAGGCTGGGCCACCCCAGGGTTGCCTTCTGCTGCACATGCCCATGGACAGAGAGGCGAGGGTGGACAGCTGTCACCTTTGCCCCAGAGTCCTCACACCAGGCTGATGCCTCCAGCTGCCAGAGACAAGGGCGAGCCCCGTCCCTGGCCGGCCCCAGACGGGGCAGGCAAGGGTGCTGATACTCACTGCGGGTGTCACACTTGCCCAGGCTGCAAGCCCGCGTCTGGATGGAAGGGCCTAGGCAGGTGTTGCTGGTGACATCGCATGACCGGCCTCTCTGCTGGGTCCCAGAGCCACACGTGACAGAACACTCGGTCCACTCTGCCCATGGAGACCAGCCCTCCTCGCTGTCCATTGCTGGCCAAGAAAGCATGACACAGAGGTCAGGCCCTGCCTCCGGGAGAGGCCCGGGTCAGAACTGGCAGCTCAGCACTGCCTGGTTCCTGCTCAGGAGACGTGGGCGCCTCCCAGGCACAGGCTTCCTGACGGGGTGGCCCCCATGGTGGTGGCAGGTCCCAGAGAAGACCAGGCAGCCATCGCCCGCGAAGATCCCAGTGGCCTTCCCGGGGAAGAAGGGCGTGGACGTGGGATGGACACGGGGTCTGCTGCTGTCCGCGGGAGGAGAGCGTGCGCTGGGCGTGCAGGGAAGGTGGCTCGGGGCTGAGAGCAGCTCGCAGGGGCTCTGCCAGCCGCGGCCTCGCCAGAGCCTGAGGACGGCCTCCCTCCTCTCCACCCGGCTGATGGAGCCAAGGTGACCAGCCTCACTGCCGGTTGGAATCACAGCCCGCAGCGCGCACCTCCAGACTAGAGACATCAAGGAAAAGACAACTTCCTGCCGAGGCTTCCTTCCCCTCAACCAGAGGGAGAGGGCGACGTCACCAGGGAGCTTTCCGGCAGCGCTGTGGCCGGGCGCCGCGGACGCCGGGGGCAGAATGGCCCAGGAGACCAGCCCGCCTCCTGTCCGCTTGCTCCCTGTGCCCTAAACGCCTCCCTCCAACGGCCTGAGGTGGCTGTCCCAGGGTCTGCCCTGGGCGCCCGGCAGTCCAGCCGTCACCTGCAGGCCCATGGTCATTTCGAGCCAAGCTGACCTGCTGTGCCAGGGACGGTTTCTGCTCCCGACACCGAGTCTGAGACCGGAATTCCATTTTGCTGGGAATCAGAGCAGCAGAGTCTGGCTCCTCCCAGCCCAGTTCTCTGCTCAGATCCAGAGGTCAGGGGTCCCCAGGATGGCCCCAGGACCACCAGAGGGGAAGGTCCTCCCAGCCGTGCTCGGCCAGGCCCAGCAGAGCCCTCTCAGTCCGAGTGTCCCTGGAAGCAGGACAAGGGGAGGAGAAGGACAGCCTGAAGGGAGAAGGCACTGGACACAGCTCCCCAAGGCCACAGGGCGGCACACCCAGGCCCCCGGCCTCGGCCTCAGAGCCAGCCTGAGGAGGGGGTGCAATGCTGGGTGACCAGGACTCCTGGGAGCAAGTGTGCTGGGCAGCAGGCTCCCAAGGGACAGGAGGAGGGTGAGACCTGGCACCCAGGGAAGGAGAGCACACCCCAGGCTAGACCCCAGCAACGGAGGACAGTGTCCTCAGAGGGAGGCGGCATGTCCAGCCCAGAGGGAAGACCGGGCTCTGCACAGGTGCAGGATGAAAGCCGTGAGCTCCGGCCGAGCTGAGGCTTGGGCCAGGGGCAGTGTCCCCAGGCACCCAGGTGGCCTGGCTGGGAGCCACTGCAGGGTGAGCTCTGGGGTCAGGGCTGGGGAGTGGGCTGCAGGGTAGCCAGCGTGGAACAAGCAGATACAGGGGACGCTCTGGTGCCAGCCCAGTCCTCTGCACAGTGGGCTGGACCCAGGGAGGCCAGCATCTCCGTCCCCATCACTGGGAACATTCTATGGCTGAGAGAGTGTCACTGGTGACAGCCTCGGGGTTCTGTGTGTCTGTCTCCCTGCTGTTCCAGAGGTGGCTCTGCGGTGACCAGTCATGACCCTTCACGGTCTCCACCTAGTGTGGACACTGGCCAGAGCCTGGTGTTCACACAGGGCCTCGCTCTGGCCCAGAGCCAGGTCTGTGGACATGACGGGATCCTGGGGCTCAGCCTCCTGCTCTGAGGAGTGACAGGGAGGGCTTGGGCCAGGGGCAGTGTCCACACTAGGAACCCTGGCCCCTGCATTCTGAGGACCCTAGAGTTGCTTCCTGGTCACGGGCTAGGAAAACGCCGAGACCCAGATGTCCCTCAGCGTCCCATCTGCCTGTCCTCACCAGGCTGAGTCTCACCCTTCTCTGTCCCCACCAACCAAGGAGCAAACTCAGCAGCCACGACCCTGCCCTGCGGGTGCTGGCGGGCACTACTCACAGTGGGAGCAGGAAGGACAGCACTCGTCCTCGGCCAAAGCTGGGCTGGCGCAGGTGGCAGGTGGGCAGGAGATCTGGTGGCAGACGACTTTGAACTTCTGTAGGTAAAGGAGGCACCTCAGGCCACTCATTAAGGCAGCAGCCTTGGTTCAGGGCTAGGTGGAAAGGGCCAGCAGGGCAGTGGACGTCTTGTGTCCAGGGTCCTACATGATAACCCAAGACGTGGCCTGGCCTGAGGTAGCTCGTGGGCCCAGCGGGTCCTGTCTCCTGCCACTCAGCAAAGAGATTGCAGCAAAGACTGGCCACGGGTATGCTAGGGGAGGAGGACGGGTGGGCAGGGTGGCCTGGTGCTGGGGGATGTCTGGGTCCCCTGCACAGAGACTGGTCGTTACTGGGAAGAGCCAGGTCCTCTAGTGTTCCTGACGCTGACTTGCATCCCGGAGGCCTCTGCTAAGCACCACGGCCCACTGGACCTGCACGGCATCAGACACGGGCTCAGGGGCCTCTGGGTAGCTCCGTTCCAGGTGTTCCTGGCCTCTGGCGACACTGGCCAGTCACACACTCTCCGGCTCTGGCTTCTTCATGTGTGAAGCCTAGAGGTTGGGCCCGGTCACACTTCGGTGCCTCCCACTGTCCCCTCCAGCCCTACCCCTGCCTGCCTGTGTATGGCCACGCTCTGCTGCAGGCCTGTGTCTGTGGCCTGCAGGTAGCCGAGCTCCGCCGTGCTCAGAGGCGGCCTGCGGGGCCCCAGGAACTCACCTTGCAGGTGCAGGACGTGCAGCTGTCCACCACCCAGGTTTCGTTTTCTGCAAAGAACCGGCCATCCTGCCAGCAGGCCGTCATGTTCCTCGTCTTAGGAGGGCCACCAAGAAGCTCGAGCAGGAACTGGTTATCATTTGACTGCAAAGGGGCCCAGCATCAGGGGTGGACAAGAACCCAGCACCCTCTCGAGCCGTCTGAGCAGCTCCAGGCGCAGGCAGCAGGGACCCACAGCGCGGAGCCCGAGTGTGCAGACGGGAAGCCGCAGAGCCCGAGCCACAGACCTCCCCAGCACCCTGGGCTTCCCGCTCCTTCTCTCAGTGAGACCCAGCTCACGAGCCTCAACACCTGGGTGGGCCACGCCGCTGGTGCTGGGCAGTGGGCAGGTGTCCGGGGCAGGGCAGGAGGAGCCGCAGCTGGCTGCAGCCCAGAATCACTCATTCCTGCCCCCCCTCCAGGCAGGACAGCCACAGTGCAGAGGCAGGGAAAGAGGCCGTGGGGACTGCCGCCCGCCAGCCAGCTGCGCCAAAGCCCTGGGGGCTCTCTGCCTGTTGCTGCCCCCAGGCCATCCCTAGTGTGGCCAGCGGGCCCTCTGATGGCACCGCCATCAGCAACACTTCCTGACACACCCGGGAATTGATCACTGGTGCTGCCTTCGAAGACCCCCTGACAAAAAGGCAGGCTCGCTGCAGGACAGGGTCTGTGGTTCAGGTTGCCCGGGAGCGCGATCTGGAAGCAACCTCAGTGTCCTCGACCCCCAGCATGGGCAGACACCTGCAGGGAGGCTGCCAGAGGACCCCCTGCAAGAGCTGCTCCCACTTCTGCTCCATCACAGGCCCCATGGAGGGTGCCAGGAGGCTGCTCCGCCCTTGGGGTGCCCTGGAGCCAGCCCTGGGGCCTTCTGGGGCCCTTCCACTACCCAGCAAGGGACTGTAGTCCTGGGTCCCTCACGTCCAGACAGGGTCAGAGCACCCCACCTAGGGGCTCCTTCCATGTGGGGACAGAGGGGCCAGGGAGTGCCTCGGGCGGGAGCCCGGGCCCACAGCCATCTCCTCCCTCACTCCTCCCACCCCCCGACGCAGTCCTCTGGGGAGCAGCTGCTGTTCTTTGGTGGACACTAGCTCAGCCGTGTGGACGTCACGGGCAGCATGGCCAGCTCCGCCTTGCCACTGCCAGCTCCTGAGCTTTGAGGCACCCATGGCTCTTGCTCTCTGCTTTACGTAGCTAAAGATGCCCCAGAGCAGCCCATGGCCCCCGTCTGTCCGTCTGGCTGCTGCTCACCCTGCCTCCCCCTCTGCACAGGCTTGTTTCTGTTTGTGGGGAGGAGAACTTGTCCAGATAGAGGCGTGTTTTGGAGAACGTGCATCCCGCGCCTGCGTCTTCATCATGAGGACCCCCGCGTCTCCCTCCCCTGAAGCCCCGCCCCAGCGTCCCGGAGCCAGCATGCATGCCCCAGAGGCAGCTGGCTGCAGGGAGGTGTGGCCCTCTCCGGGGCCCCGCCCCCGCGTGCCTGGGCACCCACCACTCTCCTCAGGTTCTCGCTGAGCTGGTTCACCAGGACGTGCAGCCCCGAGAGCTCGCTGATCATGCTGCCCAGCTCCTCGCAGGAGTGCTCGCACACCTCCGGCCTCCTCGCCACTCCCTGGCCCACAAACTCTGTGGTGACGTGAGGGCCCAGGTGCAGCGTCTCCGTGTGCTCGCTGATGGCGTTGATCTCAGCTGGGAACACACACCAGGGCAGTGAGAGCCTGGCCTCTGGTGCTGGGTGCAGGTGCCCCACAGCAAGGCGGGAGCGGCCCTGTGCTGACTTGTACCCAAAACAGAGGAGGTGGGCAGGGACCCGACCTAACAGAAAGGGAGCCTCCCTTACAGCAGGGTGCTCAGCATTTACAGTCCACCAGCAGAGGGTCAGGGCCACACCTGTGATCCCAGCCACAAGGGAGGCTGAGGCAGGAGGCTCCCAATGCCAGGTCACCTCAGCAGCCAAGCAAGACCCCGTCTCAAGATGGAAACTAAAATGTGCTGCCAGCGTGGCTCAGTGAGGAGTGCTCCCGGGCTCAGTCCCTGTGCCACCAAAGACAAGTCCACTGGCAGAGCAGGAGTCCAGTTAGGAGCAGAAAAATGCCGAAAGTACAGCCAGACCAGAGACCGAGGCCTGTAGGTGGGTGCCCGGCCCTGGGCCCTGAGCCTCCAGCAGACGGAGTCGGGGAGCAGCTGCGAGCTCTGGCCATGCCTTCTCTTTGCCCCACCCGTCCCCTGTTCAGCCACAGACTCAGGCACACTGAGGGTCCCTCTCCACCTAACACCCTGTCCCAGGGTCCTGGCACACTGGGCTCCTCTGCCTGTTTCTGCCCTCAGGTCTCTCACGGCCCTGGAAACCAACCACGCAGGCCCTCCAGAGCCCTGGCCCATGGGCGCACGTGGGCAGGATCCTCAGCTTACAAAGTGACCTGGGGCGAGTCCAGAACCAGAGCCGTCCCGGAGGGGCCCAGCTCCCTGTCGAGTGACTGTAGGCACTAAAGGGCCGTCTCCTTTCAGACCTTCCATTTCTGAGCTGCGCAAGTATGTGAGGTGCTTCTGCCGAACCCACGTGAGTCTCCTTGCTCAGCTGTGAACCAGTGCTGCAGTTCACGCCAGGCTGTGAGGGCCTCGGGCACTCGCCTACAGCTTCCTCCAGCCGTGCCCATGTAAGTGCCTGCACAACTAACCAACGGACCAGGGGGACGGTGACAGACAGGTGGTGGGTGGACAGACAGCATTCGACAGGTGGTGGGCACTGCATGGTCCACGGATGATAGGTGACAGATGATAGATCACAGGGGATTGGCAGATGGTAGATGGTAGATGACAGAGGACAGAGGATGGGTGATACATGACCCACGGACCCTAGGTGACGGATGGTATAGATGAGTAGATGACAGGTGATCAATCACAGATGATTGACAGGTGACAGATGTTAGATAAGAGATGACAGGTGATAGATGATACTCAGATGATGATTACATGACAGATGATGGATAGATGACAGATGATGGATGGATAGATGACAGATGACAAGTGATGGATAGATGACAGATGACAGGTGATAGATGATGAGTAGATGACAGATGACAGATGACAGGTGATGAATACATGACAGATAATAGATGACAGGTGGCAGGTGATGGATAGATGACAGGTGACAGGTGACAGATGACAGTGACAGATGATGGATAGAGGACAGGTGACATGATGGATAGATGACAGGTGACAGATGACGGAGGACAGGTGGCAGGTGATGCAAGACACCCAGGGAGGTGGCCACACCGTGTTGGGGACCCTGTGGGCACAGGAGCGCAGGCTCACTGGAGGCCCAGCTGTGTGTGTCCCTCCTCACAGCTGGGCCGAGGCCGCCTGGTCACCGCTGCTCGTCCTGGCTGAGCAGGTCCCCCCGCGCCTCAGGGTCTCCATGGTGGGATCTCGAGGCCAGGCCTGCACAGAGGCCCTCGTCCCCACCCAGCTCCACCCATGAGCCGGCTGCCACTGTGGGGCCAGGCTTGTACGTCTGAAGGGGCGGGGAGGGAGCCCTGGCCTTGGGCAGGGAGTCCAGTGGACCACGGACCAGGCCACCTCATGACGGACCTGGCGGGCTGTGTGAGAGCCATCTTTTAGGAAGGGCTGGGAAGGTCCGGCAGTGTCATGTGTGGCTCTGGTAGTGCCAGGGATTATGGGCCTGGACTGCCAGCTGCGCTCTGAGCAGCCCTCGGGATCGGCTCACGCGGGCTGGGGTCCTGATCTGTGGGGGCTGCTCATGGCCGTGGGCCGCCTCGGGAGCGCCAGCTCTTGCTGGGCCACACTGAACTGTGGTGCAGGAGCCGCGACGCAGAGCACCGAGCGCACTCTGTCCTTATGAAGACAACGCCGTGTGTGCTCATCTCTCTTCGCGTCCTCTCCCTGCCCTGGCCGTCAAGTGGCCAGCAGAGTGACCACTGTGGCCTCAGCCAGCATCCTGTACCCACAGGAGGCCCGGGAGCAGCCTGAAAGCTGCTTGCTCAGCTCTCGGGACCTGCCAAGGGCTCAGGCGCCTCGGAACCGCAGGCCCACCCCGGCCCGCTCTGAAGCGGAGTGCTGGGTCGCAGAGCCCGGTTTCCACCCAGGCAGCCCACGAAAGCCAGCCCGCTGCGGAGGCTCGCGCGACTCTTGGTGTGGAAACTGAGGCCTGCCTCGGGCCTCCTCTTCTCTGTCAGACAGTGGGCAGCCGCTGGGTGGAGGAGGACCGCCAGGCGGGAGGGAGCCCCGGGCTCCACCCAGCACAGAGGGTCATTCTGAGGATCCTGAGATGCTGCTCAGCAGACCCTGCCCCAGGACCTCCACCAGTAAAATGCTCAAGAGGACGCTGGCACAGCAGGGTGGAAATGCCACTGGAGATGTGAGTTAGCAGATGAGAACGTCCGTCAACGGCAGAGTAGCCCGACCTCCACAGCCTGACTGGACAGCCGTGAGGACCGTACAGGGAGACTGCAATCTGTTCCATGGTCTGTGAATCCCCTGGGCAGTGATGGTTGGTCACTGACTGGTTTGAAAAGCTGCCTCCCTTCAACACTGGATCAAAGTGTGGGCCATCTGACTTCTAGCTTGTAAAGGGGATTTGTTGGTTTATATCCAAAGGACTTTAAATCAGCATATTATAGTAATGCAGCCACGTCGACATTTATAGCAGCTCAACTCACACTAACTAAACTATAGAAGCAACCTAGGTGTCCTTCAACAGATGACGGATAAACAAAATGTGATACACACACACACACACACACACACACACACACACACACAGACACACCACAATGGAATATCACTCAACCTTAAAGAAGAATGAAATTACGGCATTTGTTGGTAAATGGATGGAGCTGGAGAATATCATGCTAAGCAAAATAAGCCAATCCCAAAAAACCAAAGCCAAATGTTTTCTCTGATATGTGGATGCTAATTCACAATAAAGGGGTGGCAAGGGGAAAACAGAGGTACTTTCAATTAGGTAGAGAGGAGTGAAGGGAGGGGAGAGAGAGGGGGCAGGAAGGATAGCAGAATAAATCGGACATTATTCCCCGTGCATGTGTGATGGCAGGACCTGTGGGATTCTGCATCATGTCCACAGAAGAATGAGAAACTCTACCCCTTATATACGCTGTATCAAAGTACATCCTACGGTCATGTACAGCTAGTTAAAACAGCTTTAAAAATAAATAAACTATTCAAAACAATCCTTGATACCGATCACGTTCAGAGTCAGCTTGTCTCAGGGACCACAGGCCCCTGGCGCTGTTGCTGAAGTGCCCCCTGGTGTGCGCGAGGACGCACCAGGCGTGTGGTGTGTACCCACCTCCCTGGGCTCCCGGGCAGCCCTTCCGGCTCAGGAGGTCCTCCACGGAGTTCTCGAACACCAGGTGCATGTTCTGCAGCAGACCCTGTGGAAGTACACCATGGGGCGGGTGAGCCAAGCCTGAGACCTCGCTGGAGGACAGCTCGCCTGCCGTGAGGCCGGCCAGCAGGGCGTCTGCTGCCCTGGCAGGTCCTGGGCACAGCACAAGACGCGGGAGTGGAGCCCGGAAACTAGAGCCAGGAGAGGAAAGGCCTGCGGGGAGCAGGAGGGTCTGGGGAGAGCGACCCTCAGCAGGCTAACTCACGGCAGAGTCCTCACAAGGGCTCGGGGCTTGGCAGTGTCCCCTGCCCAGGCAGGGACCCAGCTCGGGCCTGTGGGAGCCCTCACGCCAGGATGGGAGCCCCCCTGAGGTGCGCCTGGTCAGCCACCAGGGACGGCCAGGGTGTCCTGTGGGCAGGAGGGGTTCATCAGTAGCAAGCCGTGCATCTGCTACTCAAATGGCCAAGTTCTCACCCACATGTATGTCCAAGAATACGCACTCGCCCGGGAGAGAGCAGCGTGCAGGTGTTCCTCCACTTACAGGTCAGTCGGGACCAGACAGACCCATCGCCGGATGAAGACTTCACCAGTGGAAAGCACTCACACCCACCCACGACCAGCACCACACACAGCGCAGCGCCCAGTGTCCCCTCCCGATCAGGGACCCTGGGAGCCTGAGCTCGGGGCTGCCCAGCCTCCTGAGAGGCTCCACCCCCACACTGCTCGAGGAGACCAGAACTGCCCGTCTGAAGTGCCCCTCCACTGCCTGGGCACGCGTCGCGGGCGTCCCTAAGTGGGACCCTCTGAGCTGACATCCTGCTGCGGGTTCCGAGGCTCATGACTTAGCAGGCCCTGTCTGAGCCCACAGCTGCGGTGGGCAGGGCCTGTCCTCTCAGGGAGCAGCAGCCCCCTTGGGAGGACGGCTGGTGGAGAGTCCTCACACCCTCTCACGGCCAAGGTGCATGCTGGGCTTTGGCTTCAGGCTCGAGCAACGAAGGTGGGGTTGCCAGGAGCAAGAGTGGCCAGGTCCCAGGTCTCAGACCAGCCTGTCTCCACCGCTGACCACTGGCGAGAAGCCCCTGTGGCCACAGGCTGTGCTCTGTGGCTCAGGAAGGTGTGTGCTGTGTCTGGAGTGCACCATGTGAGTTTTTCACAGTGCTCATGTCCACGTTAGGTGGTGCATGTTGAGCACATGTTTGGGGCATGTGTGTGCACACATGTGTAGCTCACACATGGCAATTGTGTGTGCAAATGTGAGTGTGGTGCACATTTGTGATAGTACATGTCTGTGTGTGAATCTGTGTTTCTCTCTGTGTGTACGTGTGTGTATGTGCGTGAGCATGTGTGTATGAGCATGTGAATCTCTGTGTTTCTGTGTGCATTCCTGTGTGTGTTCATGTGTGTCTATGTCATGTGTCTACATGTGCGCATGCATGTACGTGTGTGTACATGTGTATATGTGCATTGTGCTTGCACATGTGTGCTATTCATGTGTGTGACTTCACACATGCACACATATGTGTACTGTGTACATGTGTGTTCACTTGTGTGTGCGTGTGTACATGTGTGTGCATGTGTGTGCACACACGTATGGGGGCCAGCGTGTTCTGGTGAGACTGCCCTGCTTGACTGGGCAGGTGTGTGAGGAAGGGCCCATTTCTGGGTCCCAGGGGACGCAGCCCTGCATACGCACCCTGAAGTGGCTCTCGCGGGTGGCGCCTTTGGCCACGTACATCCGGCTCCTCTCGGCGCTCAGCTGCTCATAGAAGGGCTCGTCGAGGCTGAAGCTGTCGATGAGGTCGCAGCCCACGTACAGGCTGTAGGTCTCGCCGGCCACCTGCACGGTGATGTTCTTCCACTGCGAGTCAGCCAGGCCCACGTCCTCCAGGGAGACGGGGTGCGGGGTGCCCTCGGTCCAGTAGGTGAGGTCCAGGGTGTCCGCCGGGCCGTTGGAGACGATCTCGAACTGCCGCTGCGAGGCGCCGGGGCCCTCCAGGGCCAGCAGCGTGCCGCGCGACTTGCGGTCCTGCTTCAGCTGGGCCGTGAGGAAGAAGCCCTCCTTGCGCCGCATGGTCCTGAGGATCCTGCTCAGGTCCTCGCTGTTCACCGGGGGGATGTAGTCGAAGCGGACGAACCGGTACGCGGGCACCCCGGGGTCAGGCCCGCGGAACTGCTTGGCACCGATCGTCTTCCGGTTTATGTTGCTGACGCTGAAGAGATCGAAGGAGGTGTCCTCCTCGTCTTGGTCGCCAGCTGCCGAGGGGAGGCACAGCAGGGGTTACTAACACAAGGTGGGCACCCCGGGCGGGATGGCAGAGCAGGGCGGCGAGGCAAGCTCACTGCGGGTCTGCTGCTCCCCTTCTGCACGAGAGCTCGGGGCTCCTCCGAGGAAGGCCACCACCCAGGCTGCGGTCCCCAGTGCTCCCGACAGCTGTGGGTAGCTATGTCCTTGGCTGGAACATCGTGGTGCTGCGGGTGGGCCTTGGCCACCAGGGCCATCCCATTCGGCCGCATACCCACAGCGGGGCTTCCTCAACCGAGGAGGTGGACTCTGGCAGGAGACCCCACCTTTTCCAGGCAGGACTTGGAGCCTCCCCCTCCTGTTGACCTCCCCAGGTGGGAGGCACAGGGAACCTCCTCCAAGCCCCCAGTGCCCAGGGGGGGACCGCAGTGCAAAGCCAGGCTTGCAGGGACGGAGCAAAGGGGACACAGGCATGCGGTGTCCCCGGTGGGACCCTCCTCCTTGGACTCACTGGCCATTCCCAGGGTTGTAAAATTGCATCCTCCCACACTGTGCTGAGGACCCAGACCTGTCGGGCCTCTGGCTGTGGTGAGTGGTTCCAAGTCACCGTCCAAGTGCGACAAAGGAGGCTCAGCACACTTCCCCAAACGACAGCAGTTTGAATAGCTCAGAATAATGCACCAAATAAAATGCTTTAAAAGCTTTAAATAGTATGACGCTCTATCTTGGCACATTGAAGCACTATAACATGTGCTGGTGCCCAGAGATGACCACGTGGATATGACCATGGTCAGTATGGCTCTTGGTAGGAATTAAGTTGATCTAAACCTTTGACTATTGCAATTAAAAGAGCAATTTATTTTTGTAACTTATGCAAAGGATATGATCACAAATGGTAGTGAAAGTTTATTCACAACGAATAAAACAACATCTAAAGGGGAATACATCTCAAAGAATTAGGGCTTCTCTGATGGAATACTATGCAGTCATTAACAATCACGTTGTGAAAAAACAAACACGTGGTGAAATAGTTAAGATAACATCGTAGGCAGAAAGGAAATGGGAAGAAGACACAAAACACCAGCCCTCTGCACTGCTGAGCAGACAGCGTGTGGAAAACGAGCAGAGCTGAGCACAGCCAAACCCGCAGCCCCACGGGGTGGCATTTTATCTAATACCCAAGTTTTCCAAAAATAAACCTTTCCGTGTTGTATGGACTCAAAGGCAAGTAAAGGTTTCATTTGCAAAGCCAAACGCAGCCACTTCTGGATCTGCGCCGTGGCGGGGCCATGCCTCGCGAGCGATGCGGCTGGGTCCACTCACCGTGTGCGCTGGGCCACGCCCACAGGGCCAGCAGGGCCAGCCCCCAAAGCATCCTGTGTCCTGCTGCAGCTCCTAGGAGAAAAGCAGCCCTGGTTAGAGAGGGGCACAGCGGCCGCACGTCGCCGGAGGGGGTGCTCCTGTACCCTTAGCCACAGCTGCACGTAGACTCAGAGGCAGAGGGGTCCCCGCAGCCCGTGAAGGGGTCCCCGCAGCCCACCGAGGCACAGAACGCTGTTCCGGTAGACTCTTCCCCCTGGGCGGATGTTAGTGGGCGGGCATGCTGGACCAGCACCCTGGTGGCGTTCTGAATATTCCCGTTATCTAACTCCCCAGGGGGCAAAATGGCCATAACTGCCCTGCCCTACAGAGGGGCAGTGGACAGTGTCTGGTCGCTCGTGCTGAGTGGTTCTGCTGAGGAGACGTGTCACCAAGACTCAGATTCTGAAGGTGGAAGTCCAGAAACACCCAGCCTGGTGCACATGTCTGCGGAGGCCTTGTCCCACCTCAGCTAACTGGCCCCTGAGGGGGAGTGCGGGCTGGGCGCAGCCTTCCCAGGGAGCACGGGAGGGTCACTGACGGGAGGGTCCTGGGAGCGGGTCTCAGCTACTCTCCTACTCTCCTGCAGGCTGTTTTTCCATTCTTGAGGGTTCTAAGTTGGCAGGGTGCAGCGGGGCTGGATCACAAGTCAGGAGACCTGGACGGAAGCCCAGCTCCACAGTTAACTCCTCGCGGGCCTCCGTGAGCCCTTCCGTCTGGGCTCCTCATCCCAGAGGTGGGTGATGCGGTCACTGGAGCCAAGTCCTTCCTACAGTCCCCAGCCTGCTCCAGGTGGACGCTGACCCCTCCCTTATTTACAACACCAGACTCCCTTCTGGAAGTCACAGGAAACCAGCAGTCTCCTCTCCAGAACGTCTGGTGAGCCGGACTCAGCCACCTTCCTGGGAGGAGAGAGGTGGCCCAGAGGAAGGGGCTGCGTGAAGGGACCCCTTCCCACTGCGCTGTGCACGGGCAGTTACTGTCCGTTTCTGCCATCTCATCACAGGGGACCGTGGGCCAGAGCTCTGCCCCTCAGCTCAGCTCCTCCTGGCACTGGCTGCGCCCCGTGTCTTCATCTGCGGGTTGAAGCAGTCATCGCCAGCATCTGACTGGCTGGGCTGCTCTGAGAAGTCCCTCCAGCAGATGAGCATCTGTCCAGCACCTCGTAGCCAGCCCAGAAAGCCCAGTAAAGGACTCGCTCACTGTGCACCTGGACTCTTTCCCACCGTCGCCTCCGAGGTGGTGGTAGGAACAAGGAGGTGTCCCGATCTGGGCCTTTCACAGAGTTTTTAGGGGACTAAGTTACAGGGGTAAACCCTTGCTGTGTACTCAGAACAGTACCCAGTTCACTGAGCACTCCAGAGATGCCAAGGGGTCAGCAGTGCTAGGTGCCACGTCAGAAGGCTCTTCCCTGTCGCCCACCCTCTACAGGCAGGAGCCACCGACCCCTGTCCCTCTCTGTGAAGCCTGTTCTCTAGGAGGACAGGCTGCAGGAAAGAGAGCTCCATCCCAGCGACAGCACAGCACACACGCCTCACGGCAGGCACAGAAAGTGAGCTGGACGTTCAAAGCCAGCCTCAGCAAGAGCGAGGCGCCGGCAACTCGTGAGGCCCTGCCTCTAATAAAATACAGAACAGGGCTGGGGACGTGGCTCCGGGGTCGAATGCCCCAGAGTTCAAGCTCCGGCACCAAAAAGAAAAAAGAAAGTGAACTCAACTTTGTTTTGACAAAATCGACTCCTGTCCTAACACAGCAGGCAGGGCTCAGCGCCAGCAGCTGCCGCTCCCTGCAGGACAGACCCTCTTCCCGTGGGTGCCTGCGGAACGGGCAAGTCGGTCGGTGCAGGTGGGCGGGCAGGGCACGCGTGCCGCCGGCCCCGGAGGCGCGTCACAGCTCCGTGGTGTCCTCCACCCCTCAGGTGCCCGTGCCAAACACTCATGCCGATGTCTTCAGCCACAGAGTGCGGGTGAATGTTGGAGACCTTTGAGTGCCTGTGAGCACCCTCTTCATACAAAGTGACAAGGAGCTTTGCAGGAGATGCTCCTGGGATCCCTCGGGAGTGGTCACACATGAAACGCAGGGTCAGCTCAGCCCCGTCTGTGGGCGGCTGTCACTCCTGGCAGCAGCTGCACCCGGCCAGCTCTGTCCATGAGCAGCCCGTGCCCGAGCCCCCAAAGCCACAGCACCCCTCCCTGCAGCCTCTTCAGGACCACTGGGCGTCCCCTGGAGCACCAGCACCGCTCAGCCGGCAGCGCTAGCCCAGGGTGTCCAAGACCGAGGACCCTGCTGGCGCTCCCGGCCCTGCCTGCCATTCCTCTCTCGCGCTCCCTCCTCCACAGCCAGAGTCGGAGCAGAAACTTCCTCCTCGGAAGAGGAAAGACTTGCAGCTCCTGGGGCAGGACCCACGTGCAAACCGCAGGCGGCCACCACCCCAGACTCCAGCCTCCGCTGCCCCGTCCTCTCCCCTCTGGGATCAACAGCCTTTCTGCCTGTCACAGTCCAATGCGGTGACTTAAAAGTCAAAATAAGGTGCGTTACCTGGTGTGCTGTCACACTGGGGTGCTGACTGACCTCAGGGTTTCCGAGCAGGACCAGAAGGACGCGCCTTCCCCAGTGGAGACCCCGGTCTGCAGAGCACCGTGGTGGACGCTTCCCACTGCTCTGGGCAGCAAGCGCCTCCTTTATATGCTGCTTTTCCCGAGTAGCCCTGTCAATCAGACACGCGAGGAAGCACGTTTAATTCATTCCTTCAAAGGAGTGACACAGTTCCTCCTTCTGATCTCGCCATTTGCTCCCAGTACCTGCTGTCTGAGTCCAAGTCCAGCCCCTCTGTGCGGCTGCCGCCCTCCTCTTGTGTCCACCAGGGCCTCCAGACAGGGGATGGACGGGGAGGAGCCAGACGGAGAGGAGAGGGCAGGGACTCACTTTTCCTGTCTTCTCTCAGGAAATAAAATGCTATAAATAAAACTAGCAAGATTGGCTGGAACTCCCCATTTTGCTTAAGAGAAAAAAATGCAAGTTCTATGCTTTAAATATGTTTCAAATTACCCGATGGGATACCGTTCTTTCCACACCAAGCAAGAGTCAGCAACACATAAAAGAAACTGGTGGGTGTAAATAGCTGGCCGCTGCGTTGCTGGAGTTATCATAGTGAAAGAATTATTTTTGCCATGTGCAAAAAAAGTTTACTTTAAAATAGAGTCGACAAATGTGATTTCAAGCCGTTGGAGCACTGAGGAGTCGTACTGCCCCACAGGAGAACCGATTGTAATCCAAACCTGCGTCACCTACTCCATTTGATCTCACGCAACAGTGTCTGGCCCTCGGGGCAGAACTCCGAGTGGCCAAAGAACCCCAAGCAGAGGCAAAATCTCAGTGGGAGGGAGGGTCACTCAGGGTTGCCCTGGATAGGGAAGTGAGCCCAGAGGCAGCTGCTAGGCTCCTGCCCACAGCTCATATCACCCAGGCCAAGTGGACAGACTGTGGACACAGGGGGAGATGGGCATCACCCAGGGTGGGCAGCGAGCAGAGGAGGAGGGACATTGCCAGGTGTGGACAGGACATAAGAGGAGGTGGGCATCACCCAGGGTGGATGGTGGACAGAGGAAGGGAACATCACCCAGAGCCCAGCACCTGGCTCCTTTTGTGCAGTCTACGCCTTGGTGCCTGGACATGGGCTCTGTGAGAACAAACTGGGGACAAGTCAAGTCTTACTTAAAGCACACTCAAGCAAAGGTGCCTGGAGAGAGCGCCAACAGCCTCCTGTTCTTGACATGCTGGAGCACCCTGTTGTCACTGACCCTGAGGAGCCTTGGACCACGGGAGGATGTCCTGCCCCCACGCCTGCAGCCTGTCTCCTTGTGGCAATTCTCTCCTGAGAACCAACCCCAACTCCTGGCACAGAGAGGAGAGACCAGGCTGAACTGCAGGTGGGAGTCCTCTAGGGTGGGACATTCGGTGTTAGGTCTCTGGTGAGGGCAAAGTCCACTTTTTGAATTAAAGTGTCTGAATTCAAATTTGCATAAATAAGCTGACGTCATCCCAGATTCCTAAGAGAAACTGGGCCTGGTTCCCCAGTGCAGCTGCGGCTCCTGCTGGGGCTGAGGGTGCTTCCCACCCCTGCTCTCCAGCACCCCCAGAGGAGCCTGGAGACAGGGGGTCCTGCTGCGGCCCGGCCACGCGGAACTGGAGGAGGAAGCCGCAGGCTGCCCTCCGGCTCCCTGGCCCACCTGGGGCAGGGCATGGCCGGGCTGCTCCCTTGGGGTGTGAGACGAGCTCCCGGGCAGGCACACTGAGGGCTGGGCGAGTCCTGCCACTGCCCTGGGGGTGTCCAGGAAGGAAGCCATGAGCTGGCCCCACTGTGGCATGGGGTGGGGGAGCCACTCCCTTGGGCCCTCCAGGGAGGACCCAGGTCCATCAGGGTGAGACCTCAGGGCAGGTGCAGGGAGGCGGAGCCCTGGGACTCTCCAAGCCTGTGCAGGTTGGGCAGAATGCAGCTCTGGTGCCTCCCCATGCACCCTGGGGCGGAGAAGCAGGCCGGGGGCCTGGCTCAGAGGGCGAGCATCACTGTGGGTCCTCAGCAAAGCCAGAGGCCGCACAGCAGAGGTCCACCCCCACCTTCCAGGGCCGTGGCTAAGCACAGGCTTCTGCCTCCGGAGCTGGGCACTGCAAGGTGGCTTCAGCTGCTGTTTGTGGTTCTCCGTTGTCTCAGCCCCGGGAACCCGAGACAGACGCGTTGCCTGAAGTTCAACGCTGCGGTTAGCAGGGCAGCCAGGCCACCCTGCCGCGCAGGAGGGAAGTCCCACAGCAGAGGACACAGCCGACCTAGGGGGCCCAAGGCAGCCCCTGGGCGGAGCGGGGGTGATGGAGACTTGGCCACAGAGGGGCAGCTGCAGGCTGGCTGGAGGCCCGGCCTGAAGAGTGGCTCCTGCCAGGACCCAGACTGACGCCAACGAGGAGGGAGAGAGACCGCCTCTGGCCGTGGAGCAGGGGATCTTGGCAGGCCTGCAGGACGGGCCTGGTCCAATAACCCAGATCACCAGCCGTCCAGAGCCCGAGGTCAGCAGGCTCTCTGCAGGCACTGGCCTGCACCAGCCCAGCAACTCCAGCCTGAGTGTCCTGAGTGCAAGACTGAGGCGCCATCTGAATACAGCACACCCCGCCTGGGAGGCTGGTGAGCCGCGAGGAGGAGGCTCCCAGGGGCGAGGAGTGGGGCAGCGCTCAAGGCAGGGCAGCAGGGCAGGTCCTGGGCCGCTGACCTGTGAGTGGGAGAGCATGACCAGAGGAAGAGGAGCAGCCGTCCCCACTGAGGCCAGTGGCTGTCGGTCCTCAGCGGGGAGGGCACGGGCCCTAAGTGAAGAGGGCCTGGGTCTCAGAGCAGAGGAGCCGCCCAGGAATCAGGCACGTCCTGGTCCCCCGCCCTGCTCAGCTCTGGGGACTGCAGTGAACGTCCACGTGGGGCAGTCTGTCCAGGTCATGAAGATGCTCGGGAGTCCCATGGTCTAGCGAGGGAGGCGGCAGGCCAGCCTCACCAGGAGCACGTCCTTCCCCCGAGCTGCAGACTCACCGGCCTCCACCAAAGCGTGAGCAGGAGCCAGGACAGAGCTGCTCTGGCTGAGGAGCAGAGCCTGCAGCGTCCAGATGCAGGACAGAGGCCCACTTTCCAGGAGTGTGGACCTGGCAGCAGGCCGAGGCAGGCGGCTGGCTCGCTCACACCTCCAGGGGCCGCTCTAAGTCTACGCAGGTGTGAGAAGGAGCACAGGGTGACAGGGGGGCCCACTGGTGCAGGGGACAGACGGCAGGGAGGCTGGGGTGGGGGCTGGTTGTCCCAACAGAAGGTGGAGGGGTGGCCTCCTGGGTCAGGGCTTGAGGGTGACTTGCACAGTAGAGGTGCTTCTGTTTGGTGCTGTCCCCTGCTGGCCGGGGCACAGGGTGACGCCTGACGGTCCCTCTTGACAGAAGTGTTGTAACAGGGAGAGCCAGGATGCACACCGGCCCGACCTGAGTGCCCTGAGTGCAAGACTTAGGCACCATCTGAATACAGACATCCCCAAGGCCAGTGGAGGGTACACAGGAGTGTGGACCCGGAGGAGAGAGGAGCCTCACACATTGACCAGACCCACGCTCTGGTCAGGACCTGTGGTCAGCCTGGGCCCACTTCAACACCTGCCACGTGGTTACCCAGCTGCTGGCCTGAGCCTTTGAAGTCTACATACTGGACATGAGGGCTCTTGTCAAGGGGAGGACAAACAGAGGCCCAGGAGCGCACGAGGCAGGATAAAGGGAAAGTCCCCCCCATAGGTGCAGACGCAGGCCCTCCTGGGGCAGGGTCAGGAGGGGGATTGCGGTACCCATGGGATGCTCAGAGAGGCCAAGGTGGCGACCTTAATTCTGGACACAGGATTGGGAGAAAGTGACCATTAGGACAAGAAGAGAAGGGACAGGAGAAAGAAGGAGAAAGCACAGTGGATGTGCTACACTGGGCCTGAGACACCAGGAAGCACAGTCAGGCCTTGGACACCGCAGGAGCCTGTCAGTGACGGATAGAGGGAGCGGGTGCCCAGGGAGGGCTGCTCCAAGCCGTCCTGTCACTCACCCAGGGAGTGCTCCTCCACAGCTGTCCTGTCACTCACCCAGGGAGTGCTCCTCCACAGCTGTCCTGTCCCCCAGGGAGTGCTCCTCCACAGCTGCCCTGTCACTCACCCAGGGAGTGCTCCTCCACAGCTGTCCTGTCCCCCAGGGAGTGCTCCTCCACAGCTGTCCTGTCACTCACCCAGGGAGTGTTCCTCCATAGCTGTCCTGTCACTCACCCAGGGAGTGTTCCTCCACAGCTGTCCTGTCACTCACCCAGGGAGTGCTCCTCCACAGCTGCCCTGTCACTCACCCAGGGAGTGCTCCTCCACAGCTGCCCTGTCACTCACACAGGGAGAGCTCCTCCACAGCTGTCCTGTCACTCACCCAGGGAGTGTTCCTCCACGGCTGTCCTGTCACTCACACAGGGAGGGCTCCTACACGGCTGTCCTGTCACTCACCCAGGGAGGGCTCCTCCACAGCTGTCCTGTCACTCACACAGGGAGGGCTCCTCCCAGCTGTCCAGTGCAGTCAGTCACACGGTGAGTGCTCCTCCCCAGGTGCCCAGCGTGGTCCATCACACAGGGAATGCTCCTCCACAGCTGTCCAGTGTCTCAGTCCCTCAAATCACCTTAAGACCTTCCCACGGCCTCTTCACTGGGGATCATGCTGAGGGCTGGGTCTGACTTGGACGAGGCACAGTCATTGTGGGCCCCAGGAAGACAGGGACACCCCCGGCCATCATGAGGGGTAAGCACCTGAGGAACATCAGCCAGGAGGTTGTGAAGTGGGTCCCAATAAGTATTTTAAGAACAGAATGAACGACCTGATCCCAAGGAACCCACAGGGCCGCTCCGGATCCCGCTGCGTGACCACTGAGTCGGTGAGGTCTGGCCGGGGTCACGGAAGGGGGTGACCTGCACTGCCCCGCAGCACCCTGTGCCAAGCGGGTAAGGGGGCTCTCCCTGGGACCCCCTGGGCCTGGTGTCCTGAAGGGTGGTCAGTGGGCACCAAGGACCACGCTCGCCCTCCCAGCTCTGAGGCCCTGGCACTTGAGAGCTGGGAAGCTGAGCTCAGAAGCTGCCGATGAAAATCTGGGCCCCGACATCTGGTTCCCCTTAGAGGGCGCTGGGCCCAGTGAGCGAGCCCGGGCTTCTCTCCCTCCTCGGGGCGGGCGTTACGGGAATGGCTCTGCCCTGACCAGCCGCCGAGGAGAGCAGCAGTGTTCCTGGGCAAGGAGCCCAGGGCTGGTAGGAAAAGAAAGAAATCTCTGGAAATGGCTCCTGGGGAGACAGGCCGGGAGGGTTAGACGCCTCCACGCTGGGAGCCGTGCTCCCCACAGCACACTCCTGCTCAGATGGGGTGAGGGGCCCTTGCTGGGGACGACGTGTTGTGGGTGAGCACTGCCCCGCCCAGCCCCAAGGCAGTGTGACACTGTGACAGCCCCCTGTGGGTGGAGGTGAGCAGGAGACTTCTCGGGTGTGCTGGAACCACTGGGAGGCACACTGTCCACCCACGCTGAGGCCCACCCCAAGAGAAGGGTCCAGCACGAGCCATTCGGAAGCTTTGTCCCTTGCTCTTCTCATCCCAGCAAGCTCGAGACGGTGCCCCGCTCCCGAGTGTCCCCAGACCTGTGGTGCTGGGGAGCAGGCTCAGGCAGAGCAGAGCCTGGGGAGGACCCCAGACCCGTCAGCACGTCCTGCCCAGAGCAGAGGCACGGCCCCGCCGAGCTGCCTGGGTCAGGGGAATCCAAGCCCCGAGCCCAGCCCTGGCCAGGTGCTGCTCCCTGCCACAGTCACAGTGCGTACGGGGGACCCTGAGCACCCAAGCCCAGCCCTGGCCAGGTGCTGCAACCCCCGTGTTTGGTTCCAGACTCAGCTCTCCCACTGGGCTTGAACGCCCTCCAGGTGTAAAACTTGGGTCCATATCAGCCTGCTCAGCCCAAGAGCAAAAGAATGCACCGCCAACCTCCCCTGACCCGCAGGGGTCCTGGATCACCTGGCTCCCATTTCCCCCGAGTGCCTGGTCCACCTGCAAGGCCAGGGCCACTCCTGCCCACTGCCCTCCCCCAGCTGGTAACTGCATGGGGAATCACCAGCCAGAAAGCCCCCAGGGCCCCCACTGTCCTCAGCACACGACAGACCGCCACGTCCTCCCACGAACGGGCCGTGACACCTCCTGCCTCACTTGGGCCTCTTTTCCTAGGGCACCTCTCTGTCCCCAGCCACTACCTAGGGGACTCGTCATTGTGAAGGTGGGGCAGCCAGCATGGACACTGGCCAGCTCCACACCAGAGGCCACTGAAGGGGAGGCTGCAGCTAAGCAGTGGAGGCTGAGACGCTGGCCTGGTGACCGAGGCTGAGGGCTGAGGTGAGAGCAATGGCAGGCCACGGGGCTTCAGAGCAAGTGCAGGGCGTGTGCAGGTGTCAGGGTGGCAGCGGGGACTTGAGGCTAGTCAGGCCAGGACCACAATGTGCTGGGAGCCAGGAGAAATCAGAGCCGGTCCCACCGGGGAAGAGAGCAAGCCCCAGAGCCCCCGGGGCCACGTCCCCCGTTGCCACTGTAGTTCAGAGATAGACTCAGGAAGGACAAGCTCACGGGGCAGAACCAAACTGCGCGTGGACGGGATCTCCAGGACCCAGGTGGCCAGGCAGGCGCCTTCGCTTGGCCTGACTCCTGATGGGTCAGGGTGGGCTCAAGCACATCTGGAAGGTCCTGGGGTCAGGAAGACACGGGGGAAGGAGAGGTGGAGGGGCAAGGACAGAGCCAGAGGACGTGGGCCTTCCCAGTGCCTGGCACTGCCTCAGGAAGACGGGGCCATGCCCGCCCTGGCCCTGGGCGACGGCACAGGTGAGCTCAGCCCTCCCTGCACACAGTCATCGTCACGCCTGGGAAGGTGGCCTCAGCCACCAGGGCTCTGAACAAAGGCCGTCGCTGAGCACAGGGAGGGGGCACTCCCCGTGACCTGCAGAGCCTCCGTGCGGGCAGCACCCCCTCCCACAGGGTCTCTCTCCACATGTGGCTTAACTGGGGGGAGATTCCTGGTGCTTCGGCTTTTCCAAACTGGACAGTCATACGCGAGAACCAAGCTCTCATCCTCCTCGACATCACGGAGAGGAGGCCCGCTGTCCACCACACCAGAACTGTCTCCCTGTTCCCCTTTCTAAAGGGCACACCAGGGGTCCAGGACTTCAGGACTCGCTGAGGAGGCCAGGACTTCCTGCTGTGGGTACACGTGACTTGGGGGCGGAGGGTGAGTGTGACTTCCTTGGTGGGCAGTACCCTGTGCTCGTGCGCGGGGGCCTCAGGACTTCCTCCCCCTGTCCCCTGCGGGGAGTGTCCTGTGTTGAGTCACTCTCTGTGGGGCGTCCTGGAAGAATGTGCACATGGTCCTGGGGTTTGCACAAGCACAGTCACATGACTGACATTTACACAAGGATTTTGTAATTAGGCAGGAATCTGCGTTGGAGACCCAGCAAAGGAAGCTCCGGCCCCTTGTCCTGTGCGTGTGCACTAGTGTGCCTGCTCACTGGGGACCGCAGAGCAGCCAACAAGAGCAGAGAATCCCAGTCATCAAAAAGCACGCCAGTGAGCAGGACCCACAGATGTGATTCCCAGTGTTGAGCCGCTCAAACTTTTCAAAGTACAGCCACAGAACCTTTGGAAGTGTGCTTCTCGCCACGGCGTCACAAGCCAGCAATAAGTCCAGGCTTTGCCAGATGTCCTGACCTGTACAACCTCCAAGGAGGTTTCAGGCCTTCACACTCCACTAAGTCCTGGGCAGCGTGCATGTGTCACTCAGGGTCACATGACCGTTGGACGTGTGAACTAATAAGAATGATAGATTACCAAAGGTTGGATGATGGCAGTGAGGAGTCTGACGAGTCCCCAGACCTGCAGCCAGCTGGGTGTCCAGGACACCTAAGGCTCCTTCTTGTTGGAAGGCCAGCCCTTGGCCCGCAAGAGCTGATGTCTCAGGGCCAGTCTGAAATTCAGAGATGACTTCCTCTTAGAGGGAGGCAGGAGAGAGAGGCTGCCACTTCCTCAGGAGGCCGACCACACAGCAAGGGCCCTGGCCTTGCCCCACCCTGATCACTGTCCAGTCTCAGCTCCAAACCCTCAGCCCACCCAGAACAATGTCTGACCAAGTCCTGGGCACTCTGTGGACCAGTCGGTTGGCCCCCAGAACCTGGCTCAGCACTTGCACTCCAGAGGGGAGCCAGAGAGGAGGCCCAGGGATGGCTGCGGGGAGGATCTCAGTGGGCACAGGACAAGTGCAGTCAACATGCTCACCCCAGGGTCAGCATGACCCTCAAAAGACCATCTGGAGGCTTCCATGAACAAGAGGGACCCAAACGAGGTAGAATTGTGAAGGGGACGCTACGGTAGGTAGCCGCTCTGTCAAAAGCTTTGATCCTGGGTGTGTTTCTTACCATATCATTTTCCTATGATTGTTAAAGGTATTGGAAAATGTAGGCTTTTTCTCTGATTTCTCAAATATTATAAATTATTTTATTTCTTTCTCTCAGAAGAGCAGTCAAAAAGTCACTGGGATTCTTGATTCAAATCAGCATTGAGGCCACAGAGCAGCAGGTGACAATGTGTGGAGTTCTCCCAGGGAGAAGGTCTGTGGATTTCCGCCAGGCCGTCAGTCTCGTGTGGCCCCGTCCGATTCCGCTGCTGCCTTAGCACCAGAGCCTTGGGTCCATAAGGTCCACCAGATCAAAAGCTCCACGAGAACCAAGGTTTTGCCCCTTTCCCCCATGACTACACCTAGGACCTAGGCAGGGCCTGGTGGAGAGTGGACACCGGCAGCTCGTCCACACAGCAGCCTCGCTCTAGCCCCTGAGCTGCGGCCAGGCCCCTGGCAGAAGCCCAGGGACGTGCGGGGATCAACAAAGAGGCCTGGAAGCTCGGGACCCTGCTCCTGTTCTGCGAGTCCTCCTGGGTCCCCTGACTGACCTGGGTCACGCTGAGGGTGCAGAGACCCACATGGACCAGGTGGGCTACGGGACACTGATCCAGCACAGCCAGACACCTCCTTGCTGTGTCAAGAGCCACGTTCCTCCTGGCAGGGCCTGTGTGACTGTAAGAGTAACACCTAGGACCGCTGGGGTTTGGACTCACGGACAGGCGGTCAGACTCCAGCAGACTATCGCAGGTGAGGAGTCGCCGGCACGCTGCCCTCGGCTCAGGTGAGGACTGGGAAGAAGTGTGCTGCCAGGATCTGGAGTCCCAAGGGCGGCAGCTGGAGTTAGAAAAGAAGCTGGGGAGACCGCGGGGCCCAGAGAGCCAGGCCTGTCCGCCATGCACCTGCAGAGAGCCAGGCCTGTCCGCCACGCACCTGCAGAGAGCCAGGCCTGTCCGCCACGCACCTGCAGAGAGCCAGGCCTGTCCGCCATGCACCTGCAGAGAGCCAGGCCTGTCCGCCATGCACCTGCAGAGAGCCAGGCCTGTCCGCCATGCACCTGCAGGCGGGCAGCGCACCATCTCCAAACCTGCCCCTCCTTTTCCACCCCAGAAGCAGCCTGCCGCTCTCACAGTTACAAGCCAACTCTGGAATCACGGGCGAGCGCCGGTGGGCCTGGAAGTCCAACCATGCCACGTCCGTCTGCACCCACGCACACCCTGGCCTGTGCTTCTCAAGGCTCCTTCACTCGATCTAATGTACACGGAATCCTCTTCCTGGTTCCTGGGTGTCCCCCTGGATCTGCAGAGGCCACCCCGCATATCCAGCTGGCCAGACTATGCACATCTGAGTCCAGAGTGGACTAAAACACTGTGCTGGACAGGTCTCTTGCCTTGTTCTCGTTGGTCGCATCCCTCTCTGCCTTCCACACAGAGGGCTTCTCGGCTGTCCCTGTCAGGGTCTCTTCCTGTGTCAGCAGTCTGCTCGGGCTTCACCGGCTCTCGGGAGAGTCTGCTGTCAGACTCCAGGTGGAGCAACAGCAGACCGGGCAGTGTCCACTGCACCCGGTCATCTCATCGTCCCACTTCATTCACTTCGGGGCCCTGACTGTCCCTGCTGGGTCAAGTGCCAGGCCTCTGAGTGGAGCCCAGAACTCCTGCACACACAGGCACAGGTGGACCCTGGGAAGGGAGGCCGTGAGCGTCCACGGGACCAAGCCCCAAAGGAGGGGCTAAGGGGGAGTGTCCAGCCCAGTCCCAGTCGGAGCACCGTATGTGGAGACTGCCCACAGCAGACACGGGGCTCTCACACAGCACTGGACACACACCTCCCACTGGCCTGCCTGGGAACGCTGCCTCACAGGGTACTGAGTGGACCCGCAAGCTCGGCCCGCACCCCGCAGGGCCAACGTCTGGCCCTGGGCTTTTAGGTGGGTGGGAGCAGCACTGTCCTGGCCATACGGGAGGCTCGCTTCAGGGCCTCAGGCAAGAAGAGCACCCAGGATGGAAAGAAAGGCCAAAGCCCAGGGCCCTCTCTGCAGATGGTGTGATCGTCCACTCAGAAAACCAGTGTGACCACAGACACTACGAGAAATACCGAGTCAGCAAGGTTCAGGACACAAGATCACCATAAAAACAGTTTTATTTATATACACTAGAAGTGAACCATCTAAATTAACATTTTACGAGCACTAATTATAATAGCAACAGAAATAAGAAACGCTTAGCAATCGCTTAGTAAGTTGGAAACGCGACTCCTGAGGCATCTGCCGTCTCAGCGCCAGAGGTGCAACTCAATGGAGAGGCCCCCTACGCCCGCGGGTCTGAAGAGTCACGGTTGGTTAAGATGCCGATTGCCTCCAAATTGCCCTGTATGTTCAAAAGCTGGACAGGCGTGTGGGCAGAAATTGACTAGCTGGCCGGAAAATTCATCTGGAAATGGAAATGACCTCGTGTAGACAGAATGACTGCAAGAGCAGGCCAGAGTCAGGCGACTGACGGTCTGATCTCAAGTGCTCCGACGACGCTGATCAACAACGAGGTACCACTGAAAAGCTGGGACGACCAGCAGAACAGAGTCCAGAAACAGACCCACACATGTGTGGACAAGCGTCCCGACACCCTGCAGTCCATCAGTGGGGACAGGACGCTCTTCCCAGTGGAAGGACAAGGACAATCGGACAGGCATGACCCAAAACCAAACAGTCTGATCCAGACCTGGCACCACAGACCTGACTATGACGTGAGTATGACGCCCAGAAACTCTAAAAACCACAGAGCAGGTCCCGGGAAACATCTTCATGCCCTTTTGGAGAAGTCGCAGTTTCTACTGTAAAGGCACTTCCGTGACAGAAAGCCCTGAACCCTTGGACTCCATGAGAACATCATGGCGACTGAATGAAAAGACAAGCCTCAGAAAGCAACGCATCTGATATGTGAATTGTGCCCACAGCATGTGGCAGGACCTCTCCCTTCTCTCTGGGCCGGGCAAGTGAGAAGGAGGAAGATGGGAGTATGTGCACACACAGCTTCAAAGCACGTGTCTGGCTGCAAGCGTGCTGGAGGCCACCAGCTCTGACGGCGGCTGGAGGAGGGCTTGGCTGCAGGCGCCTGCTGCAGGGAGCGGGCCCTGAACGCTGCAGCCGGGGGGAGGGGGCCCACGCACAGCCACGGGGAGGAGGAGCTGCAGCTCTCCCTCTCCTCACCCCTCAGAAGGGCCTGCCTTAGGGCCAGCCCTTGCGCACCTGCATCTCTTCACTGACCGCATAGGGCCATCGCAGGAGTGCCCTCCCTTCACTGTAGCATAGGACACGTGGGGCATAGGCAGGTGCGGAGAACACAGGCAGCCCAGCCCCTGGGAGGTAGGCTGCTCACCCCTAAAAGTAGACATTGTCCATGCAATGACCAGGACCAACCTCAGAATAACTGTGTGGGAGATGCCGTAGCAAGAGCGCGAGCTGCAGAGTCTAGTCATGAAAACTCTAGAAAATGCCAACGATCTACTGTGTCAGAGACGTGGCCAGAGCGGGTGGGGGAGAAGGCAGCAATCACAAAGCAGGGCAATGTGCAGGCTGGGTGGGGGCCAGTGTCCCAGGACCACAGGTGAAAGCCGCAGAGGGCTACCAGGCCTAGTATCACAAGGTGCTGATGCTATCTTCAATTTTTTTGAAAGAGGAAAATTACTTGCTTCATAAATACGTGAATGTATGCTTCTCCAGAGAAAATCCTACCTCGGACGACTCTGAGCACGTGTCCACCTAACCCCTGTGTTACTTCTTGGTCATCATCAATGCTTTCCATGGCAGTACGGGTTCTGCCATCATCCTACGTGATCAATAGGGGATCTGCAAACACGCTGCGTCTTCCGGGTGCTCGCTGTGGCCTCAGCACGCTGGCGAGGAGACGCAGCTCCGGCACAACGGTGGCTTCCTCAGGAAAACACGGGGTTGAATCTGACAGGTTTGGTCAAGAAAACTGCATTGCCTCCTAAAATTCACATTCAGGTTCACTCAAAAAATAAAAATGACTTCAAGGGCTGGGGACGTGGCTGGGTGGTAGAGCAATTGCTTGGCACGGATGGAGCCTAAGGTTAGATTCCCACAGGGCAAAAATCAATCAAACCAACCCATCAATCAATCAGTGCTGTTTCTGCACACAGGACTCAGGATGCATTTGATGGAGGGTTTGTGTTTACATTTATTTTTGTTAACACTGGTGAAGGTCAGAGTAAAGGGAGCTGTCCTGTTTCCCTGTAGTTTACAGTACATGAAAAATTGAGGGGCAATGCAGTGCTTACAAAAGTAAGCACATGTCCTGTAGTTTCCATGAATAGTTTTCCAGGTAACAACAGGATACAGTCCCCAGATTTTGTAACATGTGAATTCTATAAGATGGCTGGGGCCAGTGTTTCTACGTGCTGAAGACAGTTCATCTTCTGTGAATGTGTTTCTAATGTTGCAGTTTGTTATTATTTGTTACTGTCAATCCTCATGTGACAGTCGTACACATTTCTAGCTTAGAATTTTTATATAGTATGTTAAGAGATTTATTTAAACATGACCCTCATTATACTCACAAATCCAGCTAAGACTCTTGGTCTCTGGCAGTAAAATGTGCTGGGCATATTGAGAAAGAGCAAAGTTGTATGCCTACGTCATGAGAGGATTTTAATGGTCCACAAATGTTTTCTTAGCTTTAGGCAGAGCACAATTATCCCCTAAACTATGCAACCCAACCTGCACAGTCAGACTTGCATAAGACTGAGCCTTGACTGAACCAAACGAGCAGCCCAGTTCCATGGTCTCGGACACTCACCACCTGACAGCGGTGCTAAAGCCAGCTGGTAGGGCTCCACCCAGCTAGGGGGTGCAGGGGACCCCGGGACGCACCCTGGTGTTCTCTGTGGAATTCTAACCTCCCGATGTCGGTGCACCCTTTCTATAAATAGGGGCAGTTATATTGCTTCATCCTAGAGCATCCTCAGGATTAATGGGAGCAGGCACCAGGGCTGGGTGGAGAGGCCCCTGATGGACATTAGAGGCCACGCCCACCGGGCTTACTTGTTCGGCAGCTGGATACACACATGGCCTTGGCGAGCTGCTCCATATTTAAAGCTTCCTGCACCTGGTTCTGCTCATCTGCAGGGGAAGACAAAGCCACTGCTGTACTGTCAATCAAACAGGCCGCGAGGATGGACATGTAGGCAACTGCCGCCCCGGCCATCCCGCCCAGCACCTCCCCGTCCAGCACCACACACTCAGTCCCCGCCTCCCTGGGAAAGCAACCTTCATAGTGGTGACTGGGAGCTACTCCCTGGGTGACCAAAACTCTGCCACCGGCGCTCGGTGTTCACTGCAACTCAGCAAAGCACTTGTGACCACCCATCAGGCACCTGACCCACATTGTTCCCTGGAGGGCTGGTCCTCGGCTGAGCTGACCAAGGCCAGCCCAAGAGGTCAGGCCTTTAGACAGGTCCAGATATGGCACCCGGTGGGTAGGGAGTCCCAGGCTGGTCCCAGCAGAGTTGTTGAACCCTGGAAGGTCACCTCAGCCCCAGGGGCTCAGTGGTCTCATCATGAGGCCTACCCAGGCACAAATCTCACAGATCTCTCTCTTGCACTGGACTCCTATGAACTATCAAGATAGAATCTTACCTTGGTGACTCTCACACCCAAGTCTCTGCCCCGAGGATCTCACAATAAAAGCTACCAGGGAATAACAGGAAGAAAAAGGCCTGTGATCCGTCCGCGTGTCCACCTCCGTCACCAACCTGCTGGCACGTCCAGGTGAGGAGGACTCGGGTCCACTCCCGGTGACTCCCTCCGATTCCACCTGCAATCTGTGCTGCCGGATGGACTCGTTGTAGGGGGGCCGTATGGTGCTGACCCCATGTCACCTGAACAGAGACCCTGGCAGGCGGGTGACGCCGGTTCCCGGTGCCAGCGAGGCTGCATGGAGAGGGTTCAGTGTCATGGTGTCGTGTTAGCATCTACTTCTGGTGAGCAAACCGCCCCGACGCTGAGCTGGCATCGTCTTCCGGGTGCTCGCTGTGGCCTCAGCACGCTGGCGAGGAGACGCAGCTCCGGCACAACGGTGGCTTCCTCAGGAAAACACGGGGTTGAATCTGACAGGTTTGGTCAAGAAAACTGCATTGCCTCCTAAAATTCACATTCAGGTTCACTCAAAAAATAAAAATGACTTCAAGGGCTGGGGACGTGGCTGGGTGGTAGAGCACTTGCCTGGCATGCATGGGGCTCAAGGTTAGATTCCCACAGGGCAAAAATCAATCAATCAAAGTCAACAGGCAGGACTTTTCTCATAATTCTGTGATAAATACAATCAAGGTCAGTGCTAAAGATGAGTTTTGGAGTTGCTACCACCTCTTCCAGGGAGAGAAAGAACGCGAGCGGTTTTTCTTCCCTCATCTGCTTACTAAGGTGGCTGGGTGCGTTTGTGATTGCTCCTGCCACTGTTAAGAAAACTGCCCCGACTCTCCAAGAACGGTCAGGAGCCGTCCAAGGACACCTGAGGTGTGCACAGGGAGGCACGTGGGTAGGCCAGCCAGATGCACACCTGAGGTCCCACCAACAAGAAGTGCCAGAATATCTCCAAGATGCAGAGGAATTTAGAAAACAGGACACCGCACATGAGAAAGCATCACTGTGGAGGTGTCGGGGTGGGCCGCGAGAGCCCTGGGACCCAGCACAGCAGACTCACTGCTCACACCCAGCCAAGAGGCTGGGGCACACGCAGACCCTCCCAGGGGACCGTGGGGCTTCCCCTCCTGGACCCACATTTACCAGGTTCATCAACAAGACTCGGGAGTGTGGAGAACACCCCCAGCCCTGAGGCCTGGCTGGAGCCGGCGGCTGCCCTCTTAACACCTGTGGCAGAGCAAGTTTCCTGGCAGCACAGGAGTGGCAGGGAATACTGCCTCTGTCTCCTCACGGCCTGCAGGGGCGGGGGCCATGTGCAGGCTTCAGCCACAGGGGCACGGAGGGACGGGGCCTGCACCCCTCAGTGCGCGTCCTGGCTCCAGGGAGGCACTGGGCAAAACAAAACAGGATCTGGGTCGAACTGCCTGTGGGTGTAGACGAGCCGACACACTGGTCACTAAGACTGAACGCTGAACCCCGCCCTGCGGCCTGAGGTGGGGAGGCTGCCCACCTGCCCACCACCCCCACAGCGGGCTGCGCCCACTGCGTGCTCAGTCAGCTTCTACCAAGTGCGCCTTCTCCATTTCACTTTTCACCGTAGAAAAGTACGAAATCCATCAGTAAAAAAGAAATAGACCATTGGCTACCCCCTCCAGGGGCCACCCTGGCTGAACTTTTGGACTGACCCAGGCATTTTGCCCTGTGTAGCTTTGCATATGATTCTGATTTTACCTCAAAATTTTAATGACGTTGACAAACACTAATTAGATTACCATCTATTCTGAACTATTTGTTTCAAAATAAAAGATGATTTTGTGACAGAGATCTTTGGGGAATCAGGGTGGTGTTTTTAAAATAATAGCTAAGCAACAACACACAGGATGAAGGAAGCACACCGTGGGCTGGCAGTCGGCACCTCCCCGTGCCCGCAGGCACCTCAACACAGTCAGCCGTGCCGGGGGACGGCAGCGAGGCTCCCACTCAGGACATGGGGCCCAGCCGGACCACTGGCCTCTGCCGACCAGGTGGACTGAGTCCTGCTTCTGCCACTCCGATCTCCAGCTCAGCACCCTGGCTCAGAGGCCAACTCCCTGAAGGTGATGAATCTGGATTCACCATCAGTGAGTCCTCGCTGTGTGCATGAGACGCCGCGTTGATGATTAAGAAGGTAAGGTCTCCAATTTACGATTTTAAACAAAATGCCAAGACACGCTCTGCTAGGAGCCCAGGAAATTTGCTAAGAACGAGGCAAGGTGGACTGGCTGATTGCAGGGCTCGGCCAGCCTGGCTTCCAGAAGGACGGCTGCAGCCCCCCAGGTGAGACGTCGCAGGGGACAGGGCGAGGAACGAGGAGCGGGTGCGCGCGGCTCGTCCAGGCAGCAGGAAGCATGGCCATTGCTGGAACACGGGTAGCAGGGGCGTAGGGCGGGCAGCTGAGCAGGTGGGTGCTCTGAGCCGGCCTGAGCAGGTTGTCACTCTGTAGCCTGCGCGCACCCCGGCTCCTCCACCCTTTGATGTCCCCCAGAGTGTAAGGCCACACTGCACACAGAAGAAGCACCCATGGGCGCAAAAACTCCATGACAGAAGGCCCTGCACTCTGACTGCACTCCTGAGTGACAGGAACTCGCAAGGTCTCTGGGGTCCCACTTGGGCACCTCCAGCCCATGGCTCTGGGCCTGTGTGAGCCAGCCCCCAGCCCTGGAGCACCTGGCGGAGTAGAACCGCCCTTCACGGCCAGGGAGGACAGGAGGAGTGGGAGGCCAGGTCCCCTGAGGACATGTCCCAGGGGCCAGAGGACCTCCCATGGGCCCTGCCTCCTCAGGCCCCACCACCTCCCAGTCAGCCTGGAGACAAAGCCTCCAGCACACAGGCCTGTGGGGACAGTCCAGACCCAAACCAGGGCACCCATTGTCACCTTTCCTCTCCTACCTAGTCACACACAGACACACAGCACACAGCACACAAAAATCACAGCACACACAAATGCACACAATACACACAAATGCACACAACACACAAACATACACAAACACAAACACACAACACACAAATACACACAACATGCACATCACACAAGCATTCATACAAACATAAATATAGACACAAGCATTCAAATGCATATAAAACATCTGCAAACACACATGTAAACATCTAAGCTCACACATTAAAATGTACATATAAAACACACACATGCGTGTGCACAGAAACATGCACATTCCCACAAACACATACACACTTGGGTACATCCCAGCCACATGAATGGCAGCACACTCCACTTTTTTTCTGATTTTGAACGTCACCTCAGGTCTGGTCCCCAGACCCAAGCTTGAAAAGGATCCGTGCGTGGTGCATTGAGACCCTACCCCTGAGGGACCAGTCAGCAACTGGTGGAGATGGGCAGGAGGGCAGCAAGCCAGGCAGGGCCGTGACTGCAGCTCACAGCCCTGCAGAGCTGGGAGGACGGCATGGCAGACCTCCCGTGATGGGAAGATAGATTCAGGACGTTTCCAGGTGCCCCTGCCTCACCAACGCCCTGACAAGCATCGGCATCTGGTGACTTCACGTGTGACGGTATCGCCACACGACACTGGAGCAGACCGTGGGTGGAGTTTTAATTCTGAAGAGTGGAGTCCACTCCCTCCGTGGGATTTTAATGCGGGTGCAGCCTACACCCGTGCAGCAGCGCATGGGCTGCGGTTCCTCTCCAGGCTGGCCACGTGAGCAGCTGGCTCTGCAGACCCCCCAGCTCAAACTGAGGACGGATTGCTGGGGGAGAGAGCCAGAAGGACAGGACAAGGTAAGGCTCCTGACCTCGTCCCGGTGGCTGGCCACAGGCTTCCAGGAAGACAGGCCCAGGGGACATGCCAAGGTCAGGCCAGCTGCAGAGACCGCCAGGAAGAGACTGTTGTGCCTGGACCCACGGTGGCCACAGAGTGAAGGGATGTCCAGCCAAGGCCTGGACGGGGCATGACTGAACCGGAAGGGCAACGGAGGAGAAGGGGGCGAAGACGAGGAACTGGGTGGGGCAGTTCCATGTTCCAGCCGGAGACGCCGAGGCCCATCGGGAGAGGCCAGGCTTCAAGGGGAGCAGAGCTGAATCTGTGGCTTTTGGCTCCTGTGAACAGCAGCCGGGAGCTCCGTCCAGCCAGGACCCGCAAAGCATGCTCAAGTCTGGGAGTGGACGTGGAAGTCGGCAGGCCAGCCCGACGTCAGTACCTGCACCCCACTGTCCCACCCTCTGGAGGAGAGGGGAAGGGAGACAGCTCCCACATCAGGGCCACAGTGGGCTGGCCAAGACCACTCCTCTGGGACACCATGAGCGTGACCGACTTCCATTCCCCCGAGGGGCCTTGAGTCCCAGCAGAGGGTGAAGGGAAGGCTCTTGCTTGGGTGCTCCATTCAGGGGCGTTTAATGGTGCACCCCACAGCCAAGCCTCACTGTGGGGAACTAGTGTAAGGTAAGTGGCCTGGCACCTGTCCCCAGCCCCAGGCTCTGGCACCTCCCTGAATTCTGTGCCTGGTGAGCGTTGCTGTCTGAGTCCCAGCCTCTGGCCCGTTGTGCTGCGCTGGACCTGAGCTTGCTCTCCAGCCAGCTGAGCCGAGAACTCCCAGACTCCCAGGCAAAGGCCCTGAACGTGTGGTGTGCGCTGGACAGGGCTTAAGAGTGTCCCCAAAGGTTCACTGCTGGAGGTGGTCTCCAGTGTGGCGGCGTCCCGAGGCCTTCAGGGACAACAGGTGACTGGTGGTGCTCTCCCCTGTGGGGCCAGTTCCCAGGAGAGTGGCTCTGTGCAGTGAGGCCGCGGGACCGGGCCCTCCTGTCCACCCTGGGTCCCTTCTGCTTTCCTGGTACGTTGTGCCGCAGGCAAGGGCCCTCATCAGAGGACAGACAGGTAAGGACACCAGATCTTGGACTTTCCACCTCCAAATCTGCAAGCCAAGAACATCTCTTTCCTTTATAAAGCGCCAGCCTTCAGTGTCCTGTAGTAAAGGGACGTGGACCAGGGACCGCATGGCACTTCTTAAAATCCAAGGGTGTTGAAACGTGCAGGTTCTGCGTCCCCTCAGAGTCAGCGTTGAATGAAGACACAGCAGCAAGTCGGTCTTCTCTGCCCAGTGTCCAGGGGTCAGCTCACACGGGGTCAGATTCCCTGCGGCGGTCACTGCCTGAAGACACACATGGGGCTGTTCATGTAGTTCATGCTGAGGAGGGAAATGTGATGCCAGCCAAACACAAAGAGCCCCTGAGTCCCCGTCCCCTTCCTTCGTGACCTAGGAGAGGAGACCTGGAGTGCCTGGGTCTCTGCAAACCGGGGACGGGGTCTCCCCGCCTGAGTGTTGGCTGCGTGACCTTCGACGAGTCACATGGCCTCCCGGCTGCACCTAACAGCGTGGTCAGCGATAGACACAGACAGGGACAGATGCCATACAGAGCAGGTCCATCCTGAGGACCCGTAAGACGATTCGTGAAACCGGAAGGTGCCAAGATTTCCCTCTGTGGGCCTGGTGACTTCGTGTCTGGTCACACCGCAGGCGTGATAGGGCAGCAGTGGCGGGTCCTGTGACCTGGACCTGAGCTCAACAGCTCCCTAGGCACCTGCGGATGGACACGGGCCTGCATGGGCCAGCTGGGGGCTTACTGCCCAACAGCCTGGCTGGCATGGGGTCCAGGAAGGCCGACCTGTGGGACTCTCTGGGCTTCCCCTTGCCTGATCCCATCCAGGAGAAAATCCAGTTCCTGCCAAACGCCATCCTGGAGAAGAGAGAAGGTCACCGTGAAGAAGGTGAGGGTGCACACTGGACAGGCAGGAGCCGTGTGAGTTGGAACCTGGGTGGAAGGGGAGCTGCCTCACTCCTGTTCTTGAGACCAACACGTTAGAGACCCTGACCAGGTCCCCAAGGTAGGGACAGAGGGACCTAGTCAAGAAAACATACATAGGGCAGCCTTCTCCCAGCAGGACCCTGGGGCACAGTGTCCGGGACCTGGACAGCCCAGCCATCTGGGCACCACAACTGTCCTGCCTTCAGAACGAGCGCCTCCCTGCACACTGCTGTGAGTGGACAGGTGCAATCCTGGGGGCCAGCCGGAACAGGCTGCAGGGAAGAGGGTGGTGCCACGGCCCTGCCGTCATCGGCTCTTCCTGACTGCCCACTTGGGGAGGCAGTGGGACGCCCATCTGCAGCAGACAGGGGTGTGGACAGGGCCGCTGCGCCCCGTGAGCTCTCACGACCTTCCCTCACACCCGGGTCTTGCTCCCCCAGGCCCCACTTTGTCTCTGCGGACGTGGCCGGGGGAGGCGGTGGAGTCCTTCCTGTTGCCACGGGACATGGGGACACAGAGAGAGGCTCTGGGCAGGGACCTGGACTGCTGATAGCCAGGTGTTGACAGCTTCCCGGTCCTCGTTCCTGGGGTTCACTGCCCTCTTCTCGGGAAAGCATCGGCTGGACACTGGCCTGCACAGGGAATCTCCCAGGTTTCCCAGGCACGTTTCCGTCTCCTTACTCAGGACAGAGACGTCACGTGGTGGTGACCGATGTTGCACTGATGCCTCTGAAGGAGGCCTTCTGATTCCTGAGAGAGAGCCCAGGCCACGCAGAGACAGAGGCCCCCACCTCCAGCCGGGCTGATGTTCCCTTGGTCCCGACCCAGTGCAACGGGTGCCCGTGCTGAGTGGCCCTCTGCTGCCCAGCTGGCCGTGGTCGGAGGCTCCCGCTGATTCTCGTGGGGAGATGTGAGCATGGGGGTTTCCTCTGAAGGCCAGAGCCGCCCGCAGTGGGCGAGTGACCATGATGCTTGAAAGAGCAAACTCTGGAGACTCTGCCTTCATGAGCCGGAGGGGCCGCTCCAGTTCACCACCTCGTCCTGCTGGGCAGAAGGAAGTGGCACCCTCTGAAGCAAAGAGCGTTGTCCGTTACGGCGAGAAGACCAGCTGCCTCCGAGTGAGAGGGCGGGCGAGAGCAGGTGCAGCCAGAGTCTTGCTTCCTCGTCGCCTTCGAGGGTCATGTCCTGAGGAAAGGCCCCAGAGACCTCTGGATTCACCTACCTTTCAGGAAAAAGGAAGGCCATGGCCACTGAGTGTCCAGTCACCAGCCCCCGGACACTGGACGGCGATATGTCTCAAAACACCATGGATCCTGTTAGTAAAATGCAGGTCCTCATTCTGGGTCCCCTGGAAACCCCTGAGTTAAGACGTCCCTGAGTTAAGACGTCCCTGTGTTAAGACGTCCCTGTGTTAAGACGTCCCTGAGTTAAGACGTCCCTGAGTTAAGACGTCCCTGTGTTAAGACGTCCCTGAGTGAAGACGTCCCTGAGTTAAGACGTCCCTGATGTCTCTAGTCTACGCTGCTGGACTTCCAGGCCTTGGCCACCCGTGGCTTCTTTGCCTTGCAGCTGTCCTGACGCACACGGTGCCCATCCTGTGCTCCTGAGCGCGGTCTCTGGGATGGAGTAAAGCAAGTGCAGAAGACGCTGGAGAGCAGGGCTGAGGGACTTAGGTGCCACTGGTCGGCTGGTCACACAATGCTGCTCACTAAGTCTGTGTTCCTCAGAGTCCTGACGCAGCTGTGGCTCAGGGCATCGGAGAGAGCACGTGGGAGAGCTGTCCGTCAGTGGCCAGTCAAGGCTTTTTAACACAGATGCAAAGTGTTCGTCACCCAGAGGAAGAGAAGGGCCGGCTGGGGCAGAGCCCACTGGCGGGATCCCTGGGGGTGCTGAGCACTGCTGTGGGCCATCAGGGGCCCACAGCACCCCAGGTCCCCCAGGCCCTCAGGGCCTTTGTCCAGGGGCACAGGACCCCACATATTGCTGTTTCTGCCCCTCAATGAACAGCGCTCACGCGGCTGCCTGGCCCTGCCACATGACCCCGAGAACAAACCACTCCCCGCCTTGTCTGCCGCCAAGGCTTCCAACCCACAGGCTTTCGTCCCCCAGAGCCGGCGGGGTGCTCCGGGTGCTCCTGCAGCTGTCCTTTGGCCAGAAGTCGTGACAAGATAAGTGAAACCTACGCACCCCGAGATGGCTGCCGTGACACCTAGTCACTGCTCAAGATAAAGGCCCTTTCCGTGTGTCTTGAGGATGGAAACCCTGTTGGCGTCTCTGGTCTGACCAGGAGGGAGGAAACAGAACTGACCGAGGACTTCTGCTGACTGAAGGTGAAAGGTCAGGCAGAGCAGAACCCCTCCTGGAGGCTCTCAGCCCCTCCTGCCCGAGGCCGGCTCTCCACGGCCATTCGGATTCAGAGGGTCCCCTTCCCGGGTGGGATCGTCTCCTGATATTTGCTTCACCCAAGCTGTGGAACAGCACCACGAAGGCCTTCATCACCATGTCCTGGGGGCACACAGTGGGCAGGACCGCCCTCGGGGCCGTGAGACGCATGTGGCGAAGGCCAACTGTGGGAGCAGCAGAGGGCGGGCAGAGAGGGGCTCCCCCGAGCCCCTCTGTGCGCGTGGAGTGAGCGTGGGGCGAGTCCTGAGGGGTCAGAGGCCATCAAAGCTCACGTGCCAGGAGCTAATGAGACCCGCAGCTGCCAGGTGGGTGGAGACAGCCCCGGGGCAGGCCACCCTCCTCTCCAGCTGGTCAGGAGGCGCAGACGCCCAGCCAGCTGGCTGCCACGGTCAGCACGAAGGTCCTACAGGAAAGGGACTGTGGGGCTTTCAGTCTCCAAGAAACCCTAAGTAACAACGCAGCGTGAGCAGGTGCGTGGCCGCAGGATAGCGGCCCTCCCCGGGCCTCATCCCCCAGACGGTGGGTGTGGGGCCCGTGGAGTCTGGTCAAGGCACTCTGCTCCGTGGAGTTGGACAAGCCTCCCGCTCCTCCACACAGCCGCGGCGGTGCCCGGCACCCTGCCCTGGCTTCCTGTGGCTGCAGGCGGTCCTCAGCGGCACAGCCCGTCTTGAGTTTCCCTGGAGATGGGTGTTTTGTGTCACCCGGGCCCTGCCAGGGTGAGGTGTGAGGGGAGAGAGAGGGCCCCGCGGCTCTCCATGTTCACAGCGACGATGGGCAAGGGGAGACCCATGAGCCAGCTGGAGGCGCCCCTCTCAACAGGGCAAGCTCTGCTGACCGGCTGGGGACCACGTGGGCAGGTTTTCTAGCTGCGGCTCTGGGGTCCCTCAGCCTCAGCACCTGAGTGCCTCTGGGCCTGGCCTCAGAGTTCTCGCCCCTGGCTTACCTGACAGTCGCCTCCTGTCAGTCGCCAGCCCAGCCCAGGTGCTCCTGAGCCAGGTGAGCAGCTCCCACCGCTCCTGCTCAGCCTCCCCGTCTCTCCAGCTGCAGCTGGCGCCAGGGGCAGGTCCCCTCGGTGGGAAGCCTCGCAGTCCCCACACAGGATGGCTCACGCTGCTCTTGGCCTGGCCCTGGGGACACAGTGGTCCCCAGGGCTCCCGGGCCAGCTCTGAAGCCACCCTGTTGTGCAATTGACCTTGCAGGAAGCGTCTCCTCACTGGGGAAATATGACCGCTCTCGCCCTGGAGGTGACTCATGCTCAGACTTTCATCTCCTTGGCGGGCAGGGTTCTGTCCGCAGCCGCCTCAGGATGCTCTCTCCATTTCATCATAGTTCAGTGCTTTGTAGATTTGTGTTCTTCATAATCAAAACCTCCCTGCCTGGCGGGTGGGGCCCTGGAGGAGCCAACAGGCTGTTTCCGGAGTCACACTGCCATGGGACGCACCGCATCTTTCGCATGACTCATTGACATCTGCGTTTGACATTTAAACTTTAAAGTGGGGCTTATTACCAAATGACTATAAAAAGAAACAGTGGAAACATTAAAGAGTTGGTAATGGAGACACGCTGTGCGTGTGACTGAATCTGACGTTCTCATCTGCTCCCCGCAGCACGGCCCCTGGACTTGGGTGGGCCCTCACGCCACCGACTCCCTGCGCCGGGCGTCTCCACTCCTGTCAGCACCCTTGCTAAGGTGGCACCTCCTGCCAGGCAGACAGGAGAAGAGCCCTCGGCACAGCATCTTAGCAGCATCTCCCCGGCACAGACTGCTCGTGACTGCCCAGGAACGCCCCTGTGGGCACCTCTGATCAGCTGAAGAGACCCAGGACTCGGCCCTCTGTGCCCCGCTCACCCCCTCTGGGGCTCATCCTCTGTGGTGCTGTTTAGATCCCCATCTCTCCACCCTGCAGGGCCCACGGGGGAGCGGGCATGGTGTCTGCCCGCGGCCTGGCCTCTGATTCCTACACTGCCACGCACACACCTCGGCTCCGCCTGAGTTCTCACCCAACAGCAGAAAAGATCTCCGCACAGTGAAGCTGCAGAACAATCCATCGCCCAAAGGATCCGGTGGGCCCCCGCAGTCCAGCCCCACAGGACCGTGGCCCCGGCCAGGCCCGTCTTCTGTATGTCGCGGTAGCTTCCCCTTGGCCACAATGTCTTATGAGTGTGATGGACAGCATGTGAGCTTGTGTACTTTTACTATGAAACTCCATTGAACTCAGCTGGGTGCTGCAAGCCTCTAATCCCAGCAGCTTGGGAAGCTGAGGTAGGAGGGTCCACCACAAGTTCAAAGCCAGCCTCGGCAATTCTGGTGAGGCCCTAAGCAACCGGGTGAGAACTTGTCTCAGAATGAAAAATAAAAAGGACTGGGGATGTGGCTCAGTGGTTAGGCAATCCCAGGTTCAGTCCCCAGAAACACAGTCATGCACCAAATCCTCCACTGATACATCATTAAAATGAACAGCACATCCTAGAAACGTCCCCCGTGAAGCCACCACAGCACTGGCTACCTCACCCCCCTCTCCGTGGTCCTCCTCCCCAAAACGCCAAAGTCCTCCAGACCCTGGTCACTGCAGGTTGGGCTGCACTCCCCGTGGTTTTACTCAGATACCCCAGGTCACCAGGACTGCTTCCGCCTGGCTCTGCCTAGCCTGGTCCTCAGAGGTCCACAGGTGCATGTCACAAGTCGCCTGCATGATGTCATTGCTGCTGCCTGCCCTGTCACATGACCTGTCCCTGCTGGTTGTGGGTGAGAGCCCCAGCTTCTCTCCTTCTCTGGCTCCCCCAGGTCCAGCTGACTTTTAAACATCCCCACTACATCAGCTGTGCAAGGGGCCTCGGCAGGTGCTCCCCACAGCCCCAGGAGACGTGCTCTGGAAGCTTCTGAAGCCGTAATCTGGTGGGAACTTGTACCCGATGACTTGGACGAATTGTGTAGACTAGCATGAGATGAGACCCCTGGGCCGCAGGCCTGGGGAAGACCTCATGTCTCACTGGGTTTATCTCCAAGAATCCAAGCAGTTTCTCACAGTGAGGAGCCAAGAAAGATTCCCTCATACTTCTGGCAGAAGGAGGGGAAAATCAACCAAGCCTGCAGAGTGTCCACGGAAGGCCACGTCTCCAGGGAAAGGGCTGGGGCTGCTCCACCTGGGGACAGCCGGAGCCCCACTCCAGCCCCACCTGACCTCAGGGGGGAGAGGCCCAGGCCCACTCGTGAAGGTGACAGCCCAGGGACAGGAGGCTGAGCCCGTGCGCTGAGACTGCAACGCGTCTCCTCCACCCTCCGGGGCACGGACAGGGATCGATCACGAGGCAGCTGGTTCAGTTCAGAGAGCTGCAAGACCCAGCCCGACCTGACCCAGGAGGCTCTGGGGAATCGCAACGGCACCGGGAAGACGAGACAGCGCAGCGGAGAGTCTTAGTTCTGTGGCACCTCCAGCTGCAGAAATCATTAAATGTGGCCCAATTTGCAGTCAGACCTAGTATTTCAGTTGCTACTACATGATTCATTATGTGTGTCCCTAAATAAACAGACCAAGTGCACTTGACACGAGCAGGCAAGAAATGACGTTATGTGAAGAGAGGAAGAAGACACAGCCGCAGCTCCAAGTCACCTGGGGTGCCGACGGTGATCTGAAAGCCACCGTGACCAACAGTCATGGTTCCTGATAGAAAGTGAGCCCAGACAGAAGCTCCTGGGAGCATCGGGATGAGAAGATGCAAATCGAGCACTGAACACGATGGAGACAGGAACTGCCATCCACATTTCACCAGGAGACGGGGCTTGGTCACCGTGAGAAAGGAAGGTACCCTCCAAACATCCCGGCTCATGTGTCAACAGGAAAACAAGTACAGCAGAGTGTCCCAGGATGTTGAAGCAATCTAACAGGTTTGGGGTGCAGGGCATGGAACACTAGGAGAAGAATGGGCAGGGGACATTCTAAGTAATAATGACCCAAACTTCTCGAAATATAGTGGCAGATAACAAAACACAGGTCCAGAAAAGTCAGTAACCACCAAGCAAAATCAATACTGTCAACAAAGTGAACGCAGACCTCAACCACAGGGTACCAATGAAAGGGAGAGATTTCTGAAAGAAATCAGGGTGAGGAGTGAGTCACCACAGGGGAACAAGGAAAAGGGTACCCAGGGTTCCCTGCACACCAGGCACACCTAAGAGCGGAGTGAGATCGTCAGTGCTGAGACGGAAGTCCATGTCCACCCACTCAGAATCTCACACCTCGTGACACTCAGAGGAGACGGAGAGCAGACGGCGTGTGAAATGAAAGCTGCAGGACTCCGTCGGCCTCAGACCCTGCAGGAAACGTGAAAAGGTGGAGGCCACCCAAGGAGACAGGGTCACCACAGAGAATGGCAGAAGGGAAGGTGGTAGCCTCCATTTTTGTCATTTTAATTGATCTTTAAAAAGAGCCAGGTCTTAAAAATTAATATGAATGAATTATCGGCAGCATATGGACCAGTGAAATGAGCAACAGGAAAGTCATAGAAGGTGGGAGAAGGGATCGGGCCACTCTCTTGCAAGGTGCCTGAGCCATCTGTGAAGGGTTCAGAGTCACAGTCGTTGAAAAGGCACATTGTAAAGTCTAAGGCAAAAACTAACTTTTTAAAAGAAGAATAATTAATATATTAAAGAAAGGTGATAAAATGTAGTCACTAAACTGTCAATAAAATCTAAAGACTTCCAAAAAGCCCTCTGAGCAATCATAAATGAAGTTTCATGACACTAAATCAGCATACAAAACTTAGCAGCATTTCTATGTGTCAATAGCAGACTATCTGAAAGACCCCATTGGAGGAGGGTTGGCGGCCGACCCGTGGGTCTTCACACGTCACCTACAAAAGCATTTTAAAGCTTGATTCTCCAGTGGGAGGAGCCAGGGGCTCTTGAGTCAGAGCCTGGTCACCACCCAGGGATTCCAGCTCTGAGGACATCCAGGAGTCCGCCTCCCGTGTGAACAGCCATGGCCACCACAGGTCCCACCTGCCAGGCTGCTGAGCCATCCTCAAAGGACAGCTGGGGTCCCAAGCCGGGGGGCGGGGCAGCGAGGCATGGCCACAGCCTCCAGGAATTGACTTCCTCTCCACAGACAGCAACTTTCCAAACCTGCAGGGTGCGTTCCAGGCTGCAGGGCAGTTCAAGTGGAAGTCACGAGGATGGCAACTGGAAGTCCACCAAGCTCGGAGGCCGCTGGGGCGAGAGTGCCCAAGCCTTCCACCTGCCTCCGGGAGCGAGGCTGCACTTGGAAACAAATGTCGGGGAGTCAGAAGGAGGCCACAGTGTCCTCAGACGCCCACGAGGGACAGGAACGGGACCATCCTGCACAAAACAGTGTCGGGCACTTCCCTGAAGGAGGAGGTGTCAGCAAAGGATCATAACCCAGGGACCTAGAGGGCACACAGCCTCGCCACGCTGGCACCTCAGAGCCATGGGGAAACACCACACCGTCCCAGTGCACCAGGACAGGGACCAGCAGACATCAGAAGACACGCGGCTGAATAGAACCAGTCAGGAAGAGGCCTCGGGGGACACCGAGAAACACCTTGAACTAAGCAAAAACCAAACCCAGTTTGTCAAGATGAGTGAGATGCAGCCGGAGCAGTGAGAGAGTGCACCAGGAGGGAGCCGAGGCCGTCCATCTGAGGACGAGGAGCAGATGACACTGAGAGAGCAGAAGACAAATAGCAAAGATCAGAGAGGAAACTGAGGACAGGCAACCTGAGAGACCTCTGCTCAATATGGACAACTGACTAAATCTCTGATGAAGAGAAGAGAGGCGGACTGTCAGATTGAAGTGGCTCATCACTCCTGATCCCTGGGAATGGAAAGAAAGAGACCAAGGAGCAACTCCGTGACCACGAAAGTGGTGACAGATGAAGACTGACTCTTAGACACAAACTGCTGGAACTGAGGTGAGAAACAGGCATCTGAAAGACCCCAAGTAAGGAATCTACAGCACCAAAACCACCCAGCAAAAACAGGCCCAGGCTTTACTAACACCCTACCAGCCGTTTAAGGAGAGAGTTCTTTCAATTCTGCACGATTTCTTTAGATGATAGCAACACAGAGAGCACTTCCTAACTCATTCCTGATACCAGAACCAGGGAAAGATGTTGAAAGCAGGGAGAACTACAACCAATGTGTCTCATAAACAGAGAAGCAAATAACCTGGACGATTGATCATCACATCAAACCCAACATTGTACAATATAAGTACACACCATTGACCAGTCAGGTTCACCCAAGTTACGTAAGACCTGATCAGCACCAAACTTCAATCAGGGCAGCTGAGTGGCGGGGCACAGGCCTGTAGTCCCAGTGACTTAGGAGGCTGAGGCAGGAAGATCACAAGTTTAAGGTCTGCCTCAGCAACTTAGTAGGACCCTGTGTCAATAATAAAAAGTTTGGGGGATGTAGTTCAGTGGCAAAGCACCCCTGGGTTTAACCCCAGTACAAACAACAATAACAAAATCAATCAGTGTAGGCCAAGGCATCAATAAATTGAAGAAAAATATTATATGATCATACAAATTCAAGACCCATTTATTTTATTTTTAGAAATCTCAGTAAACTAGGAATAGAGGGTAAATTTCTCAATTTCATAAAGAATACTACCAAGAAACTATAGACAACACCATATACATGAAGAGAAATTGTCTAGGATCTGGAAGAAGTAAAGGATGGCTTCTCTCACAACTTCTGTTAACATTGTATGAGAAGTCACAGCCAATGTGATAAGACAAGAAAAGGAAAGACAAAGTACACAGACTAGGAAAGATGAAAAATAATTTTGTTTGCAGATGTCATGATTGTATGTAAAGTAAATATCTAAGTTTAAATCAAAACAAAAACAAAACCCCAAGTAAATGAATATAGATAGGTCATAAAATTAAGTATTAATATAGTAAAATCGACTGCTTTTCTACATGCTAGCAATTAACAATGTGAACTTTTTCACAGCTTGATTGATATTTATTTCACATACCAAAAATTCAACCATTCAACGTTCATCATTCAATAGACCTTAGTCTACTCACAGATAGCACAACAATCGCCACTATTCATTACACAACATTGTATGATCTCAAAAAGAAACTCCTTTAGCTCTCACCCTTCTACTCCCAGGACCCCCAACCTCAAGCAAAATGCAATTCACTTGCCGTCTCTAGAGGTGTGCCTATTCAGGACTTTTCATATAAGTGGAATTGCACAAGATGTGGGCTTTCATGATGAACTCCTTCACTCAGCACAATGCTTTCAAAGTTCATCCATGTTGTAGCATCGATGAGTGCCCCATTTCATCTAACAGACAAATGATACGCCAGTGTGTACTTGCACCACACATTATCATCCATTCATCATTCAAAAGATGTTGTTCTCCTCTTTTGGCTGTTGTGAGTAGTGGTGCTATGAACATTATGCAGAGTTTCTTTTTTTTTATTATTTTGTCCATACCTGCTCTCAATTCTTGAGATACATATCCAAGAGTGGAATAATCATCATCATCATAAGATTATTCTATGCTTGGAATTTTGAGGAAGCAACAGCTCCACAGTGGCAGTACCTTTTTGCGTTCCCATGAGCAGTGCATGAGGGTCCAACTCTCCTACATATTCTGTGACACTTGCTGTTACTCATGTTTTTCTGAGACCCTGACCAACCATGCACAGAGGGGTGACCTGCTCTGTGCATGGTTGTGATGTGTTCCTCTCTGCTCAGCTGCTGAGCATCTTTTCAGGAATTTCTTGATTGTTCACACATGTCGTAAAGAAACATCTATGCACACTCTATTCTCAGTTTAAATTGGGTTATTTCTTTTTGAATATTGAGCTATAAAGACACTTAGAAATTCTAAACACAAGTCCCCTATCATATATACTATTTGCAAATATCGTCCACTCTGTTTTGTCTTTCTTTCTTTAGGATATCCTATGAAGCACAAAATTCTGAAATCTAAGTTGTATGTTTTTTCCTCTGTGGCCTGTTCTTTTGATGTAATATTTCTGGTATTATTGCCCAAGATCACAAAGACTTACATGTATGTTTTCTTCTAATAATTCTATAGTTTTAGCTTTTACATTTAGATCTTTGATCCAGTATTAAATTTTAGTGTGAGGTAAGGTTTATTATTATTATTATTATTATTATTATTTACATTAGGCTATTGAGTTTTCCCAACACAATTTGTAGGGAAAAAAAATCATTCTTCACTGAATAGTGTTGGCCACCTTGCCAAAACCTAGTTGGCTGTAGGCACGTGGCTCTCCTTCTGAACCACTACCCTCTTCTACTGGGTTTTGGGTCTGTACTTATGCCAGTGTCACATGACCTTGATGTCACACAACTTCAATTGCTTTTGCTTATAGTTTGGGAAAGATTAATCCTTCAACAATGGTCATCTTTGGGGGATTTTTTTTCTATTTTTGGCTTCTCTGCATCCCTTGAAATTCCACATGAATTTTAGAATCAACTTACCAATTACCACAAAAAAATTGTTTTCTGGAATTCTGAAATTTATATAGAAATTTATTATCACCTTTAATTTATATAGAAATGCAATGAGCCTAAAAAAGCAGAAACAATGTGGAATCTGTGGACTGATCATTGGAGTATTATCACCTTAACAATATTTATTAACTATTTTGATCAATTGTGAAATTTGTACAGTATATTTAGATATTCTGAATGTTTTCAACAGTATTTTATAATTTTCAGCTTACAACTTTTGAGTTATTTTTGTTAAATTAATTTCTCTGTAATCATCATTTTGATGCTTTTATTACTAGAACTGATTCTGAATTTCCTCTCAGTTGTCCATGACAGGTGCAGGCCAGCACAACTAGATGTGGGCATGGTCTTGCTCCCGCAACCCTGCTGCCCTTGCTGGTGAGTGGCTGTGGTCTTTCTGGGCCGCTGCAGTGTTTCCTACCCAGCATCCTGCCTTCTGCAGGAGACGCTGCACTCCTTCCTTCTGGGTCAGAATGCCTCTTCTCTTCTTCCTCCTTGGAAGGGTCGAAACTCCATACAACGTTGGATGTCAGGGGTGAGAGTGGATGTCCTTGTCACATTCCTGAACTTGGAACGAGAGCACCGTCTTTCACCTGACAGGGTGCTACCTGTTGGTTTTGTGCAGATGGCTTTTATCAGTTTGAGGACGTTCCTGCCTGTTCCTAGTTTGTTGAGCATTTTAATCATAAATGGATCTTTAATTAATCTTTAATGTCAAATTTTTTTCTGCATCTATTGATGTGATTCTGTTGTTTTGAGGGTTTTTATTCTATTAATGTGATGTTTTATATGAATTCTTTTTAAATGTCAAATTATCTTTACCCTCTAGGATAAATTCCTCATAGCCTAGTGCATAAACTTTAAAAATAAGTTGCTGGACTAAGTCTTCTAGAACTTAGAGTTGAGGATGTTTGTATTTATATCCATAAGAATTGTTGACTTAAAATTCTCTTTTCTTATAAAGACCTTTATTTGATTTTGGCATCAGGATAATACTGCCATCTTTTCTTTTACTTTTTGGATGAGTTTGTGAAGTTTTAATAAATTTTACTTAAGATTTTATATAATTCATCAGTGAATCTTTCTAGGTTGGAGAAATCTTCATGGGTAGTCATGATTACTAACACTACTAGCAGTACACTATTTCTACCAACTCATTGTCTTTGCCTTAGGGATTTCTGATGACTTACTTCTTCAATTAGCTTTGTTGATTATAAAGAATCAAAGGAGACATAAATAGAGATGTGATGTCTTGAAATATGATCCATGTTATGAAGGTGATATTCACTATGAATCAATCTATAATTCAACAAATCAAAGATAAAATTCCACAATTTTATATGAAAATCGGTAATTTAATTTTAATTTATATAGAAATGCAATGAGCCTAAAAAAGCAGAAACAATTTTTAAAATTTTTGATGGACTTAGAAGTCCTGATTTCTAGAATGAATATAAAGCAAAATGATCAAGATAGTATTGGTATACGCATAGATGCAAAAATACTTCATTAGGAATAAGTTACTTTTTAATCAAGTGTCGCTGGATGCATTGGGTAGACCTGCAAAACCCAGAATCTCATGACTCACACCATACACACAGGAACGTGAAATGGATCATGGTCCTAAATGCAAAACCTAAAGCAAGAAAAACCATTTGTAATTGTGGATTAAACAAGAATTTTGTAGAACATCAAAGGATAAAGTCCAAAAAAAAAAACACACACAGCATGTCTGATTCCATTGAATCCAAAACTGCTGCTTTTCAGAAGACCTAGTTAAAAGACTGCAAACTCAAGTCTTGTAATATCAGAGAAAAAGAATATACTAGAAGCCATATTCAAGGAGATAGTCGCCTAGAATTTCCCAGTCTTTTGATCCAAGCCCCCAACTTTGAAGTATTGATAATTTGATGAAGAAGTCCACAGATTAAGAAGTGCAACCAATTTCCAGCAGAATCAACAGGAAGGACTCTGCAGGACTCCTACATGCATAGCAGTGCCTGGCTTTAGAACCAGAGAAAAACAACAGACTTTACATCACAATTCACTCACCATAAAGAAATATTTAAATTTTAATGTTAATTACTCTGATCTGTTTATTACTCAATGTAAACGTGAGTAAAAACATCACATTATACCTCAAAAATATGCAAATAATATGTGCCAATCAAAAAAAAAGTAATTTAAAAATGTTAACTAAGCATAATTTTAAAAGGATGTCTCCATATTTTACCTGCTATAGAAATATAATTGATTTTTTAAAATGGGGTTATATCTTATGCCTCAATAAGTTCACTTGTTAATTCAAGTACTCCTTGGGCTTTACCAGTTCCATAATTATGCCCTATTCAAAGAATTGCAATTTTATTTCCTTTGTTTCAATCTTATGCCCTGTATTTATTTTTCTTGGCTTATAGCATTAGCTAGAACTCTAGTATGATATTGAAAGAGAATCTGAAGGGTTTTTAAGGACATAATTTGCATGGGACGAAGTGGCAAGCCCTAAGTGCAGGTTGGTCAGCTTTGGTGAATGTGTGTGTGAATAAAGATCCAGCTGCAGCCTGGACCTGGGCAGGCCTGGACCCCGGCAGCCACACTCACACTTCTTTAGGAAGCCACTGTCCACACTGCTGCCCCAACAGGGTAGATTTGCATGTGCAGAGCTTCACAGGCATGTGACCATGTGGTGTGGCCTCCTGTGTCTGCCTCCTATGCTCAGCGCAGCGTTTCTAAGCGTCAGTGGTGTGTAGTTCCTACTGCTGTGCAGGATTCATTAAATTTCATGTGACATGCTTTATCAGTCCTCCTACTGACATCATTAGCTGCATGAACTTTATTAAGAATGACTGCCATGAATGTCTCTGTACTTCTCGTCTCGTGAACATGTGTCTTCATTTCCAGTGAGCATGTGTCTAGGGGTGGAGTTGCCAGATTGGGGGCAGATGTATGTTCAGCTTCATGAGAAGCTGAGAAATGGTTTCAGGGAGGCTGCACCCACGCAGGCTTCCGCCAGCCCTGAGCGCAGCTCCCCACCCCTTCCCATTTAGCCCCCTGGGGGTGCTGATTGGTATCTTGGTGAGTGTAATTTCTATGTATCTGATAGATTCTCTTGACCACTTTTATCAGTGACTCATCACTTTTTTGTGGTGTTTGTTCAAGACTTCATTCATCCAAACATCTGATCATCTCAGGGTTGATCTCTTTTAATTATCTTTTTCATTAAGACTGAATTACTTTTGCTTATTTTTCTATGCTAAGTAAATTTTCACTATTGGCTGGACATTGCAAATGTTTTGTATAGTCTTTTGAGGATTTTACTGGCTTCTGGAGGATGCAGCTCTTTTGCCTCAGCAGGCCAACCTGTTGGTTGAATGAAGACCAAGAGCTCTTTCTTACCAAATGGGAGCACTGAGTCAAATCAAAGTTCAGCTCTGGAAATACTTGCTATGCTGGGTTGGGTCCATCTTTCATATGCACACTTAAGAGGATGAACTGCCCCTGTAAATCCGCACAGGGAATCGGCAGACCCCACACGAGCCTCCCCTTCTCCTGGGTCTCCACCGTGGCCTGCAGACTGTGTGGGTGTCTTCCCGAGGTCCCCCACCAGGAGAGCAGGGGGCTTCTGTTGGAGTCTCAGCTGCCCGTGCACTTTTTGTTTGACTCCATCCATCTAATTTGTTTAAATTTTTTATTTGTTTTAATTAGTTACACTTGACAGTAGGATGCATTTATGCACTTTGATACATCGTATGTAGATGGGGTGTGATTTCTCACTTTCCTGAGTGGACATGTTGCAGAATCGTATTGGTCACGTGTCACATATATGCACACAGTGATAATGTCTGTTTCCTCCTACTATCTTCCTAACCCCACATCCCCTCTCCTTCTCTCCCATCACTTCCCTCTGCCTAATCTAAGTCACGCTATTCTTCCCTAGTGCCCCCCGCCTTATTGTGGATTAGCATCCGCATATTAGAGAAAACATTCAGCCTTTGGTTCTGTGGGATTGGCTGTTGGCAATCACCAAGAATACAGGCAACAGTGCACATTGGGAGGACATGGGGAAAGGTCCACTCCTCCATTGCTGGTGGGACTCCATCCATCTTTAACCAAAATCCCAGAAAAAGTGTTTAGATCATGGTATTCTACTTTCCAGGATAAAGCTTGGGGACATTTTTAGAGTGAGAAATGTTCTGACTTTGGAAGATAATCTATATTTATCCCAACAAGACTTAGAGCAAGGGATGGATTTCTACAGCGTGCTCTCTCACCTCCTGCAGACGGGAGACGGGAGACGGGGAAACTGCTGCTTTCTAACCAAGCCGTCCAGTGTGCCCTTGATTGACGGCGTCACCGGGTCCCCTCCAGCCCTCCTGAGGCAGCACCCCCTCAGTGGGAATCTGCTCTTCACAGAATTTCGCCTGTCAGGAACAGAGTGAACACCGCTGAGCTACGTGTCCTCTACGTGAGCCACGAGCCACGCTCACCCCTTGGAGGCTGATGACGGCCTCTCCACAGGCCTACGGCACTCAGATCTGCGTCCTTTCGCGAGCCTCACTGACAGGATCCCAGGAGCTGCCACGTGAGCTGCACTGACGCCCAGGACCCCATAGCTGTCACTCAAAGCAAGCTCCACGACCCCCTCCCCCGGAGGTTTCTGAGGGGACACTGAAAACTGCAGCAGGGTGCTCTGTGCAGCCTCTCCGCAGACTGGAACCCCAGTGCTCGTGAGAGCCCCTCGAGGTGGGTGGACAGCGCCCAGCTTCTTGCTGTGTTCCCGTGAGTGTGCGCGTTTTACAGATCTTTCCCCCAAAAAAGGGAAGCTGTCACATGTGAAAAGCAGAACCGAGACCCCATCCTGTGGCGCCCGTGCTGACCGCCTACCTAGAGGACCCATGGAGGACCCAGCAGCCCCGAACAGGGTCGGGGGAGAACTGCTGGAGAAACAGCCCGAGCCCCTGACACGTGGCCACCACGACTCCAGGGACCGATGACATCTCCAAGTCAAGATCCTCCGGCAGGACGTCAGCTCGCCACGGCCTCCTGGGCTTCTGTCCTTTGTGTGTGGATCCTAGACCAGCAGCCAGCAGAGAGCAGAGCTCCCTCTGAGCATCCCAAGGGGACCTCGGATCAAACATGATCTAAAGTTCGGTTTTGAGGCTTTGTCCAAAAACGTGCAAGGGTTTAAACCCTCCCTTCAACACAGCCAAGGTCACAGATAAGACCCATTTGTTCAAGATGCCTCCAGTTATCTGAGATTGCTTCGTCATCCAGAATAAGAGATTTTAAAGCCATTTACAGAAAGTTTTGTGGGTGGCAGGGAACCTTCCACCTGTTCAGTGTAGAGAGCTGTCTTCCTGCCTACGGCGGCCAGCGGCAGGACCCTGCCCCCTTGGCAGCTAACCTGAAAGGTCTCACTAAGGCCCGATGACCCTGGGAAGACCTTGATGTGTAATGGAGAAGGCCAAGCCTCACGGGGGTCAGGCAGTTTCACAACACTGCTGGATTTGGAAAGCACAAACCAGTCCCCCGAGACTCAGCCAGCTTGATGGCACGTGTCACATCTGGATCTGATGTCCCCAGGGGCTCCTGTGAGGAGCCTGGTCCTCAGTGTGGCACTGTTAACAAGAGGTGAAACCGTGGTCACTAGGAATTAGGGGACACTCCCAAAGGCACCTTCCTGGGGAGACGCTCCTTTGGGGAAGTCTGTCAGAGGGAACAGAAGCCCACAGAGTTGACCCTGAGCCTGGCAGGTGCTGACCATCCAGAGCTGCCTCCCTGGTCTTCCATAAGCCAGGCCAGGGCACAGGGGTAGCGGGCACCATCTGCCTCCACGTCACCACGAGCGGGCGTCCTCCTACCCTCACTCATCCACACCGTCACCAAATGCACACTGGATCCCCGAGGGTGAGGATGGGTAGAGGCCCAGTGTCTGTCCACAGGCAAGGCCGGGCCCTGTGAGCAGTGGGGCCTATCTGTCCAGAGCCTGGGCAGAGCTGGCCGTCCAGCCTCCCTGCCTAGAGCACCCGCTCAGGAGCTCTCCTGCAGTGGGCTGACCCCCGGGTGCACTTGCCTGCCTGGTGGCTTGAAGCTCTTGCCCTCTGCTGGGCTATGGGGTCCGTGTGTGGCCGTGGGCCCCAGAGCAGCCTAGCCAGGGGGAAACGCAGGGCTATTCTCCCCACACGGTGGCCCAGAGTGGAGAGGAGGAAAGCCCTTCGTGGGAAGCACACAGGGCACCAAGGTGGGAGGCCACGCGAGACGCCCGTGTGGCCACGTGGTGCCAACCGCCAGCCCTGAGCCTGGGCAGTCCCTCCTGCCACCACCACGGCAGGAGCCCACCAGCCACATGTGGCCACGAGTCCTTGAGGCAGGGCCAGCCGAAGCCACGGGTGGGCTGTGTGAAAGGCACCCATGATGTCAAGGGCCCAGGAAGAAGAGAAGCCAACCCCAGGCCTCTGCCCCAGAGCGCAGTGGGCACCCGGGGGAGGTGACACACTCTGCCTCTTGCCTGTTGTGGTGTCTGGGGACACTGACTCAGAGCCAGGAACCCGTCTGCTCTGGGGCTCTGGACCTCTGGCTTCCCACCGTCCATTCAGCTGGGAGGATTTGCTTCATAGATGGCTTCATGGACCCACCCAGCCTCTCCAGTGGACGCTGCCCATCCTGACTCTGGTGAGGTGTTCAGTCTGCCCTGGAGGGACTGCCCCCTTGGCCGGACCTCCCCAGGCTGCTCAAAGCCTTGGACACGGCAGGCTCACAGGCTGGGCCGGGAAGGGTGATGCTGGGCATGGGGCGGCCCTAAGTCACAGGGCGAGTCAGGTTGTCCCTGCCTGCACCTCGAGGCACTGGCCTATGCCAGCTGCCAAGCCTCCTTAAAGTCCGAGTCATTGACCTGCAGCCTGCTGGGTGCTGGGTGTGAGAGGCGGGCTCTGCCCCACACCTAGGGCAGGAACACCTGTTCCCATCGCAGGTGTGGACACCGCCGAACCTGCTGGTCACAGGAACAACCCCACTCACCCCCACACACTGATGCCCTCCTCCAGTGCCAGCCCCAGCACAAGAGACGGCCCTGGCTCTCAGAGAGAAGCATCCAAGGAGAAGGTGGCTTCGGGCAGGAAAGGCCCCAGCTTCCAGGGCTCCTTCCATTGTCCAGGGGAGGGGACAGGGTCACGGCTGAGGAGAGCAGGGTCCCTTACAGAGAAGCCACCCTCTCCCAGCACACCTGGAAGAGGCGCTTTTTCAGGATGAGCCGCCGTCTCCGTCCACCATGGCCTAACGCTCTATTGGCACACGATGACCCCACGCAGGTGGCCAGGCTCTTAGCCCAAAGACTCCCTTCTCAGGATGGAGACCCCGGCTCAGGTGTGTCTGTAGCCAGTGAGAGTCCTCGTCGGGGACAGGAAAGCAGGCCCCCCTGCCACGTGGCGTGTCCTCCTCTCCAGTTCTGCCCAGGCTCGGGAATGGAGAGGGTCTGAAACTGAACCCTGGTGGAGACTCTTGCGGGCAGCTGGCTTTCACTCACGGCCTGCCGGCCTGCCTTTCGGGATTTTCCACTGCCCGGACTCCACTTGCCTCCCATGCCCTTGCCAATCGGTGCGGATGGGAGGATGCAGGGCACTTTTACTTCCCGGAGAAGTGCAGGGCTCAGAATTGAGGCCCAGAGAGGAAAGGCGGCCTGTGACGTGTGGCCAGCCCCTGAGGAGGTCCTGGACGCAGTGAGAATCACATCTCCTGCCCCGGCTTTCTCTGCCCCAGGGCCACAGGCTAGGGCAGCCACTGAGGGGCGGGGAAGTCTGCCCTGCGGGTCAGCGTCCACTTGGCTTCCCCTGGGGTGGGGCCTTCTGCTTCCCTCTCTCACTCCTCCTGTCTTGGAGGCAGAGGGCAGCAGGTGAGGTCCCTGGCCACACCATCCTACTGGAGCTGCTGCGGCAGGTGCAATGTCCGCTGGCCCTTCTTCTTTCTGGCCAGCGGCATCCTTCCCTGACTCCTGCGTAAAAATAGCAACATCTCCATGACCCAAACCTGTTCTGGCTGGAGCTGACCAGGGTGTGGACGCCCAGGTGAAAGGGGGGCAGTCGGAGCATCCACAGGAGCTGCAGACAAGGTCAGCCCCAGGTCCTTCAGCCTGAGAGACATGGGGCTGCCGGCCAGCAGAGCCCAGGCCCTCTCCACTGACGTCCTCTGAGCAGTGTGTGGGGCAGGCGGGGTCTCTGAGATGGCCTCCCGCTCACCAGGAGCAGGTGAAAAGACAGCCCTGGTCAAGGACCAAGGCTGGAGACCGGCCCCCACCCGAGGGGCAGAACCTGCGGGAGGGAGTGCCCACTGCTGGGCCGGGGCTCGGGGAGCCACCTTTGCTGCTCCCTGTGTTTGGAGAAAGGGCTCCGTGGAGACCTACTCATCCCCCAGGGGCCTCTGGGCTTCCTGCCTCCTGGGAGGACAAGCGCCCGACCCCTCTCCTGCTCAGTGCTGTGAGGGCTCCCCCTCGGGCTCCCGGTGACAGTGGAGAGAAGCCATGGGCACCCAAGGCTGCCCCGGATTACAGTGTGGAGCCCAGGCAAGGGGGCCGAGCCCCTCCCACACTCAGCACAAGAAAGCTGAGCACTGGGGGTCGGGACTGGGGTGTGTCCACATCTCCATCCTCGCCTCAAGATCTGGCTTTAATTACCCCACCGCTGCTCTGCCGGCTGATTATCCCCAAGTGAAACTCTGTGAGGGGCCGGGAGCACACAGGGCAGGCGGGACTGTCCATCCCGTGAGTGACCGTGGAAGGGTGATATCAAGTCCACGTGTGGCTGTGAAGTCTCATGACTAGACAGGGTCTGTGGGGGCCACAGGGGGCCAGTGTGCCCATGAGCGAGAGCTCAGGTTGCTCAAGGACAAGCAAGGTCAGGTGGGAGCTACAATCTGCAGCTGTCCCGAGCTCAGGCTAAGGGGTCAAGCAAGTGGCTGTACAGGGATGCTCAGGACAGGCGCTCCAGGGTGCTGCGAGGACACTGGGCAGCGTGGGAAGCTCAGCACGAGCCGAGTGCCCAGGGGGAGCGCTGGCACCAGGCGGTGGACGGGACTGGCAGGGGCAGCCCGAGCGCAGGAGTGCTGCCCGTGTAGTTTTTGTCTGTGTCTTATCTCTGTGGTGCTCTCTTAAGATCAGGGTTCTTTCTTCTGTCCAGAACCAACTAATCCAGCAGAAAGATCTTGAGTAGAGGGCACTGCCCCCCATGAGAGGCCTTACAGAAGGAGGGCGAGAGCAGGGACCTCTGACGTCCACGTGGCTGTGGCCTCTGTTCTCCCAGGAGTCCCAGGAGGTGAGAACTGTCATGACAAGGTGAGGGTCCTCACCCCACCGCCCGCAGAACATGGACGCAGGGCTTGCCCCACTTCTCCACTAAGAACACACTCCTCAGCCCCTCTGGCCCTAAGCACCACGGGTTGAACCCACTTTCTACCAAGGACAGTACTGGGGGTGACCGACAAGGGGGTTTCTGCTTCATCAGAAGGGTGAGACTAGTGCACCGGGGTTCTGCCCCGAGCCTGACCATGCTGACAAATGGGCCACATTGGCTTGGGGATGTGCAGAACCCAGGAACCGCCCCTATAAGACACCCACTTCACCCCAAGCTTGGCCCTGCCAGCATGCTGCATAGTAGATGTAGAGGGACCACCCTGTGGGACAGTACGGCAGATGCAGCCAAGCACTGATGACAGAGCCTAGTACTGATGACTGAGCCCAGTACTAATGACTGAGCCCAGTACTGATGACAGAGCCTAGCTTTGTGACTGCAGCCACTGCTGTATGTTGGTCAGCTCTGCACTATTGCCCCCATAGTACCCAAGGAGAGCAGTCAGAGGAGGAGAAGCTTTTCTGTGCTCTTGGTTTCAGAGGTTCAGTCCCTGAGCTGAGTCCAGTGCTCTGGGCCTGCGTGAGGAGGGTCATGGCAGAAGGGCATGGAGAGGAAACCCGCTCAGCTCACGGCAGCTGGGAAGCAGAAGGAGCAAGTGGGGTGCCGAGGCACACTTGAAGGACCTTCCTCCAGCCACCCCACTGCCCACGGCTACCTCCCAGACCCGTGGCCCTTTCCAACCACTCACATCATAGGCGCGTGAATCTCCTCACTAAGTGCACAGCTCACCTGTGCATTACTGTGATGTCTGACATTAACATGCATCCACACAGCAACATTAACGTGCATCCACACAGCAACATTAACGCGCATCCACACAGCAACATTAACGCGCATCCACACAGCAACATTAACGCGCATCCACACAGCAACATTAACGCGCATCCACACAGCAACATTAACGCGCATCCACACAGCAACATTAACGCGCATCCACACAGCAACATTAACGCGCATCCACACAGCAACATTAACGCGCATCCACACAGCAACATTAACGCGCATCCACACAGCAACATTAACGCGCATCCACACAGCAACATTAACGCGCATCCACACAGCAACATTAACGCGCATCCACACAGCAACATTAACGCGCATCCACACAGCAACATTAACGCGCATCCACACAGCAACATTAACGCGCATCCACACAGCAACATTAACGCGCATCCACACAGCAACATTAACGCGCATCCACACAGCAACATTAACGCGCATCCACACAGCAACATTAACGCGCATCCACACAGCAACATTAACGCGCATCCACACAGCAACATTAACGCGCATCCACACAGCAACATTAACGCGCATCCACACAGCAACATTAACGCGCATCCACACAGCAACATTAACGCGCATCCACACAGCAACATTAACGCGCATCCACACAGCAACATTAACGCGCATCCACACAGCAACATTAACGCGCATCCACACAGCAACATTAACGCGCATCCACACAGCAACATTAACGCGCATCCACACAGCAACATTAACGCGCATCCACACAGCAACATTAACGCGCATCCACACAGCAACATTAACGCGCATCCACACAGCAACATTAACGCGCATCCACACAGCAACATTAACGCGCATCCACACAGCAACATTAACGCGCATCCACACAGCAACATTAACGCGCATCCACACAGCAACATTAACGCGCATCCACACAGCAACATTAACGCGCATCCACACAGCAACATTAACGCGCATCCACACAGCAACATTAACGCGCATCCACACAGCAACATTAACGCGCATCCACACAGCAACATTAACGCGCATCCACACAGCAACATTAACGCGCATCCACACAGCAACATTAACGCGCATCCACACAGCAACATTAACGCGCATCCACACAGCAACATTAACGCGCATCCACACAGCAACATTAACGCGCATCCACACAGCAACATTAACGCGCATCCACACAGCAACATTAACGCGCATCCACACACCAACATTAACGCGCATCCACACACAGCAACATAAACGTGCATCCACACATGTCAACATTAACGTGCATCCACACACACCAACATTAACATGCATCCACACAGCAATATTAATGTGCATCCACACAGCAACATTAATGTGTATCCACACACACCAACATTAACATGCATCCACACAGCAATATTAATGTGCATCCACACAGCAATATTAATGTGTATCCACACACACCAACATTAACATGCATCCACACAGCAACATTAACGTGCATCCACACACACCAACATTAACGTGCATCCACACACCAACATTAACGTGCATCCACACACACCAACATTAACGTGCATCCACACACACCAACATTAACGTGCATCCACACACGTCAACATTAACGTGCATCCACACACGCCAACATTAACGTGCATCCACACACGTCAACATTAACGTGCATCCACACATACCAATGTTAATGTGCATCCACACACAGCAACATTAACATGCATATACACAGCAACGTTAACGTGCATCCACACACCAACATTAACGTGCATACACACACACCAACATTAATGTACACCCACACACGCTAACGTTACCGTGCATCTATACATAGCAACATTAATGTGCATCCACACAGCAACATTAACGCAAATCCACACATATTAACATTAACATGCATGCACCCACACCAACATTAACGTGCATCCACACAGCAACATTGATATGCATCCACACACCAACATTAACGTGAATCCACACATATCAACATTAACGTGCATGCACCCACACCAACATTAATGTGCATCCACACACACCAACATTAACATGCATCCACAAAGGAACATTAACATGCATCCACATACACCAACATTAACATGCATCCACACAGCAACATTAATGTGCATCCACACACCAACATTAATGTGCATCCACACACACCACAAGGAGGAGTAGAAAGTAAGAGAGAACAAAGGGCCCTAAGGATCCAAGTTCCAGCAAAACCATTCACATCCACATCCTTCCTCTCCACCAAACCATCTGACCCGAAATAGAAGAGCAAGTCAGAATCAGTGTTTACCCAAGAGATGCTAAAGCACTAAATGACTAGTCATATCCACCAGCCGCTCTCTACCTATTCAATCTACATAACCTTAACAACCTGAGTGATGGCCATCAACCTGACCCAGCAACTGAGAGGGAATAATTCAATGATTTCAACCTTCCACCTGGAAAGATGAACCACAAACACGGGGCAGAGGAGCCAGAGTCCACCCTGGGCACCGGGGACAGTGCTGTGAGCGCGTGCAGCGCCTCAGTGCTCTGTGCCTATGTGACGCACCCTGCGCCTCTCAGTGCCCACCCGCCTCCACCCTCCACCCCCACTGGAGCCCACAGGGAGTGTCTCAGACGCTTGCCAGGGGCAGCCTCCTCTGTGGCCCACCTCGGCACAGTCCATGACGGTCAGCAGTCCTTGCCCTGGATTCTGACTCGCTGGAATCCTGACCCTGCAGGCACCTTTCTGGCTGTGGACGCAGCCTTCTTAGAGGAAGAATCTAACCCACATAAAATGCTGGACCTCCATATTGTTCCCTGTGATGACCAAAAGAGTCAGGACAAAGGGCAGTTTTGAGACCCATGGGGAGCTGGTGAGCCCCCGGTCACCGTCAGCAAACAGCCTGGGAAACACTCCTTGCCAAAGGCGAGGGACGCTGTCAGCTTTGACTCCAGCCCTGGCGCTGACAGTCATCAGATGTCCCTGGACAGTGTGTCCCGGTGCAGCAGGACCCTGCAGGATGTCCTTAGCACGGCCACAGTCGAGAGCTGCAAATGTACGCCTGTTTCTAGCTCCTTGACTTCTTAGTGCACAAAGAAGCCCTGACAACGTACAGTGCCCTGATTAGGAGACTACAGATAAACTTGTGGACCTGGTTCTGGGTCACTGTCCCTCTGTCAGAGCACAGGCACAGACCCTGTGCCTCAGCTTTCCATGAAAGTGCCTCGGAGTCGTCTTTGGTCTTCTTCACCTCCAGTCGCCCCTACCCAAGAACCCTTTATTGATGCTGAGCGGGTCGTGACAAAGGCCCAGGGAAAATCATAACCCACCGTCTTTGCTCACAATGAACACGGGAGCCAACTGATCACCCTCTGCTTTGGTTGTAAAGGAAGCCTCCTTCTGGAGGGGTCTGTGCACACGCGTGTTCTCGGCAGCATGCTTCATGGTGGTGAAGACAAGAAAGCCCAGGTGTGCGTGAGCGGATGGTGAGCTGCCATGGGGCCCACTGCGCCGTGGACTCGGAAAGGAGTGAGCTCGGACTCGTGCCCTCTGAGGCACCCTGAGCGAGCAGCACGCGCACAGTGTGGAAATCCACAGGCAGCGGGAATCGCCAGGAGCAGGAGCACCGCAGGTTAGGCTCGGGGCTCCCTCTGGGGAGATGAGAGCGTTGGAGCTGGGTGGTGGGTGGCAAAGACGCACAATACTGGTGACTACGCTAAAAGCCCACGAATTGCTCAATGTAAAGCTACTGACTTCGCGTCATACGAATTTCATCTCCAGTATTAAAAACAGGAAGAAAAGCCAACGGCTTTGACTGTGAGGTCACAATGTGACAGAAACGCCCCGCAGCAGAGGGAGCGTCTGCCAGACCACGCACTAGGCTGCCTTGTCCAGTGCCTCGTTGGCTGAGTCCCTGTCCCCACGGCCTCTGCTCCCCAAGGGAGGCCAAGCCTGCGTGCCGCTCAGCTCCGTGTGAGACGAGGGCAGCAGTTCGCCATCCCCGCTTACAGATGAGCAGGCCGGGGAGGGGCCGAGACTGCCCACAGCCAGGGACAGGGAGGAGAGCGGGGCCGGAGCCTAGGCGGTGAGGGGGTCACCATGCTGGGGACTAGGAAACCCCGGACCTGCAAACAGGACAGGTCCACACACCAGGAGGGAGGCACTGTCACCTGCACGTGTGCCCATCAGATGCCTTCACAATTCAACTGTCTCCTGGGGTGACTGAATAATGGACCCCAACCCACGTAGAGCGGCAGGGGAGGATGCCAAACGTGCAGTCTCCTTGGCTTGCCATGGGAGGAGACCCCAACACCCCCAGAGCCACAGACAGAAAGCTGAACTGTGGGCAGCAGCCTGGCCTAGACCCTGCAGTGCCACGGGGGCGTGGTACGTCCTGAGCGCACCGCGTGTGGTGTCTGCGCCACCAGCCGGCTGCCGGGCCTCTTCTGGCCTCGCTCGGGTTGGGGGCAGCTGCAGCTTGCTCACCAGTTTGTCACAAACATCAACGTGCGTGCGACAAACGGAGCACACTACCCCGAGCCCCATAGCTTGCACAGTCGGTACCGGAGCCCTGGCATGGTCCTCTCTGACGGACATCGCGTGACCAGCACGAGAAGGGAGGCAGCACACATGGCCACCGTCCCTGCTTTTGCGGCAGCTCTGGGGAGTCGGAGAACTCAGGACGCCTCTCACGCACCCCCTAGGCCAGCTGCACGGCTGCCCCTGGTGACAGACCCTGTGGCCTTGCCTCAGCATGACCTACAGGAGCCAGGCAGGAAAGACTGGTGGGGACGGGCTCAGGAGAGGCCCAGGAGCCCGTCTCCAGACAGCAGTGCCCAGCTGAGGAGGGCAGCCCCACAGCGCCTCCCCCGCCTCCCAGAGCTGGAGGGGGCCGAGACTGCCCACAGCCATGGACAGGGTCCCTGGCCAGGCAGCATGCGCAGCAGAGCCATCTCACAGCCACCCCAGGCTCTAGCTGACCCCGCAGGACTGGGGGGGGAGGCCAAGGACGGCAGGCCCTGGTGACCTGCACAGTGACCTTGTCCAGCCAGCTCTACCGCGTGGTCTCCCCACCACAAGCTCACCCACGGCACTGAGAGTCACCAAGCTGCTGGCTTTGGTTGGGTTCTTGCAGGGTACGGTGCCCGGGAGGGCAAGGCAGGGCCCTTCCTCACAGACATGGATCTTACTCTCCCGAAATTCCTAACCACAGGAAGAAACCGCCCTGATTCACCACGGGAGCAACAGACGTCAACCGGACATTCTCTGCGTCTCCAAGTGGTTTTTAAGCATTTTTTACATAAATTGTTATAAAAGAAAAGCAGCTGGTGCTCCTGCCCTCCTGTGCGCGGTTCTCGGCCGGGGTGCGCGAGCTGGTCCTGGAGGCCGCACCGCGGGACAGCTCCCAGTTCACAGGTTCAGCCAGCGAGCAGGCCCACCGTCTGGGTAGCACTGGGCAGTGAAGGAAACCCAACAAGGTGACACCTGTGGCTGAAAGGGGCCCGAAACCCACGGAGGAGCCCACCGTTGAGCAGACGCTATTTCTGGGGTTCCTAGCCTGGGTTTTGAACCACACCCCACTTTCCACACGTGGTGCAGGAGCACAGAAGGGCCTCCCTGTGGCCTGAGCTGTGTGTGGAGCTCTGGGTGGCACAGCACATCTGCGGGGCCCCGTGGCGCACCCTGACCCTGCTGTGGCGAGGGGAGGTGGCAGCAGCCCTCGTCCGCCTCCCCCAGGAAGCCACGGTCTGGCACCATTTGGTTTTGGGGGATCCCATGCCAGGTCTGTGCGGGGCCTTAAGGGGAGCTTCCCAGTGTCAGAGGGACGTGGTGGCCACAGGGAGCTTCCCAGTGTCAGAGGGACGTGGTGGCCACAGGGAGCTTCCCAGTGTCAGAGGGACGTGGTGGCCACAGGGGAGCTTCCCAGTGTCAGAGGGACGTGGTGGCCTTCAGGGGAGCTTCCCAGTGTCAGAGGGACGTGGTGGTCACAGGGGAGCTTCCCAGTGTCAGAGGGACGTGGGGCAGGCCCAGGGGGCAGACCTTACACAGCAAGGCTGCAGCCTCGCTGCCCTCGGGCACATTCCAGGCTCACAGCGAATGTGAACCAGTCCCTGGGGAGGAAACCAACGCCAGCAGCTTCCAGAAGCCGAACGCCCTGGACCACGTCCCTCTCCTCTGCACTCAGTCCTCGTGAGTGAGGAGAAAGATCCGCAGCCGGGTCGCTGCTCCAGGAGGCCCTGCAGGACAGCCGTCCCTCGGCCACGGGGCAGAGTCTGAGCAAGCGCCCGGAGCCGTCAGGTCTGCAGGAGTGGAGGCGGCAGGGCCAGGGAAGTCCTGCAGGGCCCTGAAGAGAGGGACGGGGCAGCGCCTGGACACCACGTACCCTCGGGGAGTCCAGGCAGCTCTGAGGTACGGCCCTGCCAGGACCCAGCATCCAGGGTGAGCGAGTGTTGGTTCTTCACAACGTTCCTGTCCTTCCCGTTGCTGTGGACAGGAGAGGCCCTCCTGGGGCCTTTACCCTCCTTTAGATGGCTGAAACACCAAGGGATAGACATCCGGTGGCCACTTGAAGTCAACCTGGCTCCCAGGATTCAAGAAACCCAAGAAGTTGCCGCCAGAGCTCTTCTTTCACAGTTGGGGTCAGAAGGCAGTTCAGATGTTCTCAGAAGCAGCCGCCTCACATAGAAAAGTGAAGGAGAGAAGGAAACCTGAGCCCCCTGGGGGGAAGGGGCTTCGGGACTGAGGTGTGCAGAGGCAGAGGTGGCCTGGGAACGGGCCCCACAGGGTCCTCCCTCAGGGGCCACGCCCAGGGGCCTGAGTCGAGGGGCATTTCCCACAGCTGACCTGCCGGACCCCAGAGCCCGGCCTTCCTAGAACCTGCGCAGGACCACCACAGTCCCACCCCGGAGGCAGGACCGTCTGCACGGCCTCCGTCACAGTAAAGTCCTCAGTGTCACATATGAGTTAGCAGATGCTCTACTGAACGTGGAAAGGCGAACAGCTGAATTGGTACGCTGCTGCACAGTGCGGAGCTGAAGGACCCTGACCTCATGGTCAGGGCCCCTGGGCATCACGAGACGGCATCTGCCAACAGAGGGCCACTCGGGTCCTGAAGCAGAGCTCCATGAGAGGGCTCTGGCTCCTGCTCTCTAGAGAGAACGCAGAGCTCCCAGGCTGTCTGGGGAGGCCGACTGAGGGAACCCAGGGGCACCAAAGCACCTGGCCCCTGGGGACAATCGGTGCTTTTCTTTAACAATCAAGATTGGGTAGTCAGATCTTAATGATGCATCAGAATGAAGGAGACATTGAAAAAACAGTGCCTTCAGGGATGATTGGAAGGAAGCTTTCTCTTCTCGAAAATTTCCACAGCTTTGGGCTATGTTTACAGAGCTGCTCTGTGCCAGCGTTGCAAAGGAGACCCTGACGGTGTCCAAACACTGGGGAAAACACTGGCTGTCAAACGGAAGCCAGTGCTAGATGTGGGCTGACACACCGCTTCTGTAACAACAACAGGTGCATGCTCGTGTCTGTAGCCCGCCATCTCACAAACGTGCACGGGCCGGCCACATCTCTAAGCAGCACAAACAGCAGCAGCAACCACAGAGGCACCTCCACTTCCCGGATGGGTCCTAGAATTTCAAGTTAAAAACGGCAGCTCTCCTCATTCACCACTTCTTTTCAACCTAGCCCTTGAAACTCTGGCCAGAGCAATTAGGCAAAAGAAATTAAAGAGATACAAATAGGAAAAGAGGAGCTCAAAATATACCTTTTTGCTGACGACATGATTCTATATTTACAAGACCCAAAAAACTCCACCAAAAAAACTCCACCAGAAAGCTCCAAGAACTCATAAATGAATTCATCAAAGTAGCCAAATACAAAATCAACACTCACAAATCAATTGTTTTTTATACACCAACAATGACCCAGCTGAAATCGAAATTAGGAAAACTATTCCATTCACAACAGCCTCAAAAACAATGCCTAGGAATCCATCTAACAAAAGAGGTGAAAGACCTCTACCATAAAAACTACAGAACACTAAAGATAGAAATTGAAGAAGTCGGAAAGATCTCCCATGGATAGGCAGAATTGATTTTGCTAAAATGGCTATACTACCAAAAGTGCCACACAGATCTAATGTGATCCCTATTAAAATCCCAATGACATTCTTCACAGAAATAGAAAAGGTAGTCATGAAATCAATTTGAAAAAAAAAAAAAAAAACCCAGAGGCCCAGAATAGCCAAAGCAGTCCTTAGTGAGAAAATGAAGCAGGAGGCCTCACAATACCAGGCCTTAAACTAAACCACAGACAGAAACAGCGTGGTACTGGCACCAAACCGACATGGAGGCCAGCGGAGCCGAAGAAGGACACAGACACACCCTCATAATAGAGGCATCTCGTACTAGACAGAGGCGCAGGGCAGAAAGCCAGCCTCTTAACAGAGGCTCTGGGAAAACTGAAGTCCAAGGTGGTGGAATGAATTCAACTCCCTCGGCCTGCACAAAACTCAGTCAGAGTGCCCAGGCACCCAGGAATCAGACCGGAGATCTGCAACTCCTAAAAAAAATGTGGACCCAACCCTCCTCATGTCAGCTTAGGGACCAACTTCCTCAACCAGAAGTAAAATCTTCCCCTGCAGCACAAGAAGTAAGATCCAGAATCAACAAATAGGATGGTATCAAATCAGAAAGCTTCTTCACAGCAAAGGAAACAACCAGAAACATGAGAGCGATTCCACAGAATGGGAGAAAATCTTTGCCACCCGCACCTCAGATAGAGCATTAATCTCCAGAATATACAAAAAAACTCAAAACCTTAATAACAAAAACAAAAAAACCCAATAACCTGATTAATAAGTGGACAAAGGAACTGAGCAGACAAAGGAACCCTCCACAGAAGAAGGAATATAAATGGTGAAAAAATATGAAAACGTGTCCAACATCTCTAGCAATTAGAGAAGTAGGTTAAAACTAGGCTGAGATCCCATCTCGCTCCAGTCAGAATGGCAATTATCAAGAACGCAAGTAACCATAAATGATGGCGAGGATGTGGGGACAAAGGTCCGCTCGTCCACTGCTGGTGGGACGGCAAGTTGGTGCCATCCCTCCGGAGAGCACTGTGGAGACTCCTCAGAAAACTAGGAAAGGAACCACCATTTGACCCAGCTGCCTCACTCCTCAGGATAAAGCCACAGGCCTTCAAATCAGCAAACCACAGTGACGCATCCACCTCGATATTTATAGCTGTTTAATCCACAATAGCTCAGCTGTGGAACTAACCCAGGTGCCCTTCAACAGAGGAGTGGATACAGAAAAGGTGGTCTACATATACACAGCGGAGCATCACTCAGCCATGAAGAAGAGTGAAATAATGGCATTTGCCAGTAAATGGATGGAGCTGGAGACTGTCACGCTGAGTGGTTAAGCCAGTCCCCCAAATCCAGTTGCCAAATGTTCTCCCTGATGTGCAGGTGCTGACTCACAACCAGGCCCAGGAGAACAGAAGTACTTTGGATTAGACAAAGGGGAATGAAGGGAAGGGCAGGGATGGAATGGGAAAGACAGTGGGGTGGATCGACATCACCCTCCTGTGTCCACATGTGAAGAGATGACCAGACATGACCACAGGGCGCGAACAGGATCCTGATCCGCGTTTGTCTGAACACACTCCATGTCGCGTGCACCCGCCGAGGTGGAGGTGAGCTGCTGGGGAAAACTGTGCTCTCCAGCTCCTGTTGGAGGAAGGCTCACGCCGCCCCGCGCAGGTGGCTGGCGCTGAGGAGGTGACAGAGTCAGCAGCAGGATTGGGACACAGTGAAGAAACACGGGGCAGGGGACACCCTGAAGCCTTGTGCAGGTCGCAGCCCAGCAGACCCCAACCAGGCAGAACCTGAGACAGGCCGGCGGGAGCCCGGACAGCTTCAGGGCTGCGCTCGACCTGGGGACAAGTGTGCACGTGCTGGCCCTGCAGCGGGCCTGGGAGCGTCTGGGAGGGAGGCACTGAGGTTCAGGTGGGCCGCGGCGGGTGCGCTTAGCCTGTGTGCTCCCAGGGGAGCAGGGCGTGAGCATGCTAACGGAGGAAGCGTGCCCAGGGTGCCTGCAGAGGCCAGCGGGTCCGAGGGGAAGAGCTGAGTCTCCAGGGACGGCAGAGGCAGCCCACAGGACACTCCAGGCCACTTCTGCTCTGGCTTTGACAGCAGCAGCCACGGACAGACTGTAACCTGAGGTGGCCGGGCACCGAGCGCCACCTCACCAGGCTCCCCCTGGCTGCTTCACACTAATGCAGGTGGACAGTGACCCCCACGAAACGCCTGGTACTGATGGCCTTGCTGTGCTGGTCACAGCCCGTTTCCCACTCACATGACTCCTCCTCCAAGGCTCAGGAGACGACTGCGCTCTGCAGAGACGCTGTTCCCAGTGGGCCTCTGGACGCAGCAGAGCCACGTGGTGCTGGGAGGGAGGGCCCGGCCCTGCTCCTCCCAGGCGCCCACTCGGGAGTGCCAAGGGCAGCCAGCCTGGCCTGAGTGAGGAGCAGGGGTGACCCTCGCTCCCCAGGCGTCTCCCAAGGCCCTGCTGTGCAGGCTCCCAGAGTCGCGTCCAGACCCCACCCAGGTTTCAGGATGATACTGGACTTCTCACCAACAGCAGAGGGTGTTCCAACCCTGATCCTGCATGAGGGCCTGTGTCCATGGTGGAGTGTCCAGGGCCCCTGGCACCCAGCCCTGCAAGGCCTCCCGGGGGGCAGAGATCACCACTGGTGCTCTGGCGTCCCCAGGAAGAAGGCCCGGGCTGTGAACAAGCCGTGCTCTGCCAGGCGGCCAGTGCCCACCCTGTGCTGCGCAGCCAGTGAGTCATGGGGCTGGCTGGCCCCGGGGCTGCAGGCAGGTGCTGGGCCTGCAGATGCTCCGGCTGTCAGTGAGCTGTGTGCACACGCGAAGTCACTCCTGGGGTCAGAACCCAGCGGCCATCCGGGCCTGCCACAGCTGGACATGTCAGCTCCCGGGGATCACCGGCGCCTCCCACGGAGAGCAGGTGCACAGGTGGGCCCGGCTCAGCGTCACACCTGGCTGCCACAGCAAAGGCTGCCCACGTGTGTCCTGACAAGGAGGCATCCCAGGAGGGCAGGGGGTCTCTCCTTCCCCAGGCCGCCCGCCCACCCCACAAGCCCCAGGTCAGGATTCCCAGAGGACAGCAGGAAGGACAGTTACTGCCGCTGGCTGGAAGGAGGCAGCCAGGGCCTAAGGAGAAGGGCACACCCCGAGGGGCAGAGGGCCTGGTGCAGAGCCCAGGCCCCAGTCCCTAGTCCCCAGGGGAGGTGTCAGGGAGACACAATCCTCTGTCAGGAGGCCTCCTGGTGGCCACAGGTCTCGTGAGGACTGAGAGTTTCACTTGGGCATTTCTTCAACTTTCAAAATTGTTGATAGGAACCTCTACTGTGGGGTCACCAGCCGCACCGATCTCCTCCACACCCTTCGCACCGCAGCCTCGTGGTTTCTAGAACAAAACATGCAGCACACCAGGGTTCACGTCCACGTTCTCCATGGTGACGCACCGTCCCCCAGTCTCTCGTTCCCAGCGCCATTCCAGAACACGCTGCTCTCTCGTGGCCAGAGAGGAGGGAAAGGAAGGGGCCGGAAGGGCCCACCTCCTCAGCTCCCTCCCAGGGGTCCACCCCCATTAGGAAGCCGGCAGACGGGTCCGTCCACTGGTGAGGCCAGAGCCTCACGACCCAGCCGCGCCCTGGAAGCTCCCGCTCTGGACATGGCTCCCTGGGGACCAAGCCTCCGACACGAGAGAACCTGGGGACACTCGGGACCCACTCCATTTCAACACCAGCCACAAGAGCAGAGTCCAAGCTGGGAGAAGCAAAAATAGCAGAAGCCTGCGAGAGAGAGAGCTTCGGATTCATTAGAAACTGCAGGAGGGGAGGTCTGCCCTCTCAGCAGGGGTCGGCTCTGTGAGCAAGAGCAAAACGGTGCCTCTGGGCCCTTTACCCAGAGCCACAGATGCTTCAAGAAAGGGAGCCTGGGGACTCAGAGTCAGGTCCTGGGTCAGCATCTCATGTCTCCGGTTTTAGAAGAGTCTGTAAGTGACTTTCTCCAATTAGAGCCAGTGTGATCCCAGGAGCCTTCCAGACAGCCCCAAACCCACTGCGACCGCCGAGAGTCGGCCTCACCCCTCTTTCTCCCCAAGGTGCGGCCCCGTCATCCTGCTCCGTGACAACGTCCATCCCACCACACACTTTCTTCTTGGCAAAAGCCTTCCTCTTTCAACTTCATTGACGAAACTTGATTCTCATGTCTTCCTCGAACTGACTGCTGGTTTTTTCTGCCTTATTTTATTTTCTTCTTTTGATGGACATCATAATCCTTTAAATAACTCTGAATTAGACAAAATTACTTTTTGGTCCAAAAAAAAAATCTTATATCTTTCTTACAGTGCTTCCCATGAAATCTAGTTTTCTTCTTATAGTATCTGCTTACAATATCATATTTATTAATTAGAATCTAACCCTTGGTGACCTTCATTTCTAGTAAGACTTGGGAAGTAAGAAATCTTGAATTGCTTGCCATTCATGCATACATACTTATAATTTCTAGAAATATGTGCTTCTCATAGAAAAAAATAATTTATAGGACATATTTAGTAATAAGCAAAAAAATCTGCTGTTTTTCTGTAGACTTTGAGAGGACAACAGTAAACTTGAATTTATATTTAGCAATTGTTTTTTTAGTATGTTACTCAGACATAGGTCAGCTGTTTTATGAGCACCTGTTCTAATTTTAATCGAACAAACTTAAGAGTCTATGTGAAAGGTCTACTGATGAACGTCCACCTCACTGACATCCAGCTGATTCATTGTCGGCGGTCATACCTAGATCCCTGGTGAAACTGCCCCTCAACACGCTTGGCCACATTTCAAAGTGCTCCTTGCCATAAGAGGCCCGGCTGGCCCACTCCACGCCAGGCGCAGGCGGCTTCGGCCCGAGGAGCTCTTCCTGGTTTTGTATCAGGCTGAGTTCATACTTTGACCTTCCAGCAGACAGAGGTAGAGGACTCTGCCTGTCCTGCCAACACGGGAAGTGCACGCGCCTCTCCCCGGCCCTCTGCGGTGTGGTTTCACTGGGAAGTTCAGCACCAGCTGGCCCACCGCAGACCACAGCAGTCACCTGGACCAGAGGCAGGGCTGGCTCCCATCCTGACAGCTCGCGGGGCACACGCTGGCCGGCAAGCCCACGAGGCAGCATCCCCTGGGGTCCTGACCACAGGGACGCGGACACACGCAGAGCACACGTAGCACACATACGCACAGAGAGCCCCAGGCTTCCTCTTCAGATTTCAGCATAAGGCGAAGCCGAGCCGCACAGACTCACCTGAGCTTCAGGCCGAGCAGACGTGTTTCCACACTGGTTTGCTCCACGGTCATCCTCCCTCCTCTCTGCAGCCCGTGCACAGGAAGCCCGACACTGAGGCACCGTCCATTCTAGCCCTGCTCTCACCTGGTGAGGACAAACATGGCCCGACGGACTCCCTGGATTGGAGACCTTGTTCTACAACGTGCTTCAGACCTTTCTCAGACTCCACCTCAGTATGTGCTTGTGGAGGAGCCTTCCCATTAACTGCCATAGCCCTGTGCGAGACGCCCCGGAGCAGGTCCTGTTACCCAGCCAGGCTGGTGGGGGTATTTATCCTGAGAGGCCTTCAACGGTGCAGGGATCCGAATGTCATATAAGGAAAAAATAAAACAAAAACCCATCTCATATTTACACTTAGAGCTGTCAGGCATGACCCTCACTTCCTGTTCCCGTCCCGTCCACTGGTACCTGTGAGACAGTGGAATCACTAGTGGAAGCCCTGGTCACTGAAGAACCCTCACAATCTGGATGGCAGATGACATGCTCACCCTGCTTGTACACCACGATCATGCACACACTGCCAGCTCGTAACGAAAACAGAGACATACCCATTTCTTTGTCATATTACTACTATTATTATTATTAGGAGCATGAACATTACTTAGAAGAGCTCCATTTTAGCCACAGCCGTGTGTTTTAGGAACAGATGTGGTTGAATGAAGAAATAGGGCCAGGCCGGTCCATCCTGAGGAAGCCTCAAACTCGTGGCCACCGCCCAATTCTAGACCCTGGTAGGAGAGACCATAATTATAAGCCTGTAAGTTAGAAGATAAAGATCCAAAGTCTTAACTGTGACACAGAAGGAAAGTGTGAGGCTGTTGTACATTTACCCTTCAACTGTGGAGCTAAACCTCTCCCCGACCTTCAGGGAAATTGGAGACGGCCACACAAAGTCATCGCTGTGGAATGAGCGGCTGGGTCGTGGGTCGCACTCTGCTTGGTGAGCACACTGGTGGTTTGGGTATTGAATGTGGACGGCTGTGCAGATAATAGCTCCAGATTGTGGCAGAAGTGGCCTTGCTCTTTCCCTGTACTTAGCATCTAGCCTTACCACAGTCCACATGAGCTCACCCCGATGGCAGCTGACTCGTGACACGACTCTCTATAACTCTCCCATAGCGACTTATCCAGAAATGAAGAAGCAAGTTACACAGAGTCACATTCTTGTCAAATTTTGAAAACCTTTATGACCAAAAAAGGTTCCTTTTCCTCTTAAGTATTTCAGCTCTGTCATTAAAGGGGACGACCCCTTAATGGCAGAAAGCACGCCAGCCAGAGGCCCATGAGCTAAAAAGGAGCAGGGCTCATCGTTCTGGTTACGGGCAGTCAGTTGTCAATGGTGGAAAGCACTGGTGTCTTTTTAAGTGAGATAAAGGCCAAGGGTGCTGTGTCCTATAGTGTGCATGCAGGAGGGAAGATGGGGTCATTCACCATGGAACCAAGTGCCCGCGTCAGGTCCCATGGGGACACAGGATCAAAAGAATCCAGATAGGACATCAGTCTGGATGCACAGCGTCCCAACATCCCCTAACCACCACACACAAGATGAGAAGCCACAAAGAGAAGAAATTCTGTTCCGATGGGGCCACCGAGGACGTGACCAGGAGCAGCAGGGAGGGTCGGGATTCCTGTGCAGGGAAATCAGGAGGCACAGAGGAGAGAGCCGCTGCCTTCCACCCTAGCCCTGCTAGACTGGCCAAGCCCACTGCCTCCACAGCAGGAGACCACCACAGCCGTCCACCTGCCCCTGCTTGGAAGAGCTCCCCAGAATGGGGCCGGGCTTCCCACCTGCCAAGCCCCATTACATAAGCTGGACCCACAGCAAGAGTCCTCCTGTCCTGGAAGTGGTGCCCATGACACCTCACCTCCACCCGAGCACCACCCTGCAACTCACCCGCTCACGTGGCAGCCTAAGCTCCATCGCTCCAGATCACAGTCAAGGCCAGCAAAAAAGCCAGGACCCTGGATTCCTTGTCCCCCAGGGGGCAGGAGGACTGGAGCAGAGGACAAGCCAAGACAACACCAGCACCCTGAACGTCCATGAGCATGGTAGTGCCCCAGAGTGCTGACGGCACAGCTGACCACAGCCAAGAGCCCCAAACCTCATCCCAGCAGACACCAAGCCTGGGCCCTGCCACACTCCAGCCAGCCCACAGCACCCAGTGCCCTGACCCAGCCCTACAGCAGCAGGTGACAGCCCAGCCTGGGACCCTGCCTCGCTCCAACCAGCCCACAGCACCCTGTGCCCTGACCCAGCCCTACAGCAGCAGGTGACAGCCCAGCCTGGGACCCTGCCATGCTGCCAGCCAGTCTGTGGTGCCACCACTGCCTGCATTTGCTCCAAAAACCACCAGGAAGTCACCAACAGCCAGAGCTAGGTCACTGAGGTGTCACTGGCAAGGTCATAGCTGATGAAACTCAGAAAGCACACTCTTGAGTCCATCCAGCATCATAGTTGACCTGCTGTCCCCAGCAGCTCCCTAGCAGCCATCCAGAGGGGAAAACATGGCCTTACAAAAAATGAAACCCCAAACAGTGCGGGGGGCTGACCTCACAGGATGCAGGACTCCGCTTCCCCCATCAGTAATGACCTTAAAGAGTTAAGTGAAAATCAGCTAAATGGGTAAAAAATTAACCCAAATACATGCTGCTTAAAGAAACCCATTTCACTGGTGAAAATGTAAACTGAACGTGGAGAAGTGGAGAAACAAGGCCTTCCTCAGAGGAGCCGAGACAGCGGTGCTCCTGCTAAGAGACGTAGGCACAGACCTGGGGAAACTAGGTGTTCACTCATGATAAAGTGATCAGTGTAGCAAGAGGAAGAACTGGTGTGAATGTCTACATGTAGGGATGTGCATCCAACATCACAACGCTCATATAGACAAAGGAAATATAAATATAAAGAAAGACGTACAGCAGATATTATGAGATCTAGAGGAGAGAAACCCAATGCATCATAGTTGGAAACTACACTTCCCCCTTTACTGATGTTCAGATTATGCAGACAGAAAACCAAGAAAGAAACTTCTAGTGGTGACCCAGTGAGCACCGAGGGCCTGAGAGGCTTCACTGGACCCTCTACCCAACAGCTGCCCACGGACATTGTCCATGTCATAGTTCTTCTCTGACCACAGCAGAGGGACTGTGGAAATCGCCAGACACATGGAGATGAACACTACCTCCAGAGTGACCAAGGGATCCGTGAAGAGATTCAGAACTGAATTTAAAAGTGTTAGAGAACAAATGAAAATGGGAACAAACATATCAAAACCAGTGGGACATGCCAAAGCCCTCTCAGGGGTATTAATAGCAATAAACTCTACCTTAAAAAGTGGACTTAAAGTGACCCAATAATGCAAAGAATGAGAAAAGCAAGTACAAATAACCCAAGATTAGCAAAGAAAGGAAAGACCAGGATAAGAGAAAAAAATAAATAAAATTGAGTCTACGTAACAATGTGAAAGATCAAAAAAAGAAAGTCTGGTTTCTTGAAAATATAAATAATATCAGCAGATATTTTTACATAGACTAAAAAAAAAAAAGAAGATTCAATCAAATGAAACTAGATCCTGAAAACTTGCCAAGAAATACCACAGAAATATAAAAGATCATTAGGGATTACCACAAACAGCTACACACAAGCAAATGAGAAAATCAAAGGAACTGATCAGCTCCTGAACACACATAACCTGCCAAGACTGGGTCACGAAGAAACAAAGCACACCGATAATGAGCAGGAAATCTGAATCAGTAATTAAAAGTCTCCAATCATGGAAGGCTTGGGACCATGGTCCATGGCTGAATTTCACCACTTTTAAACAAAAAGTAAGACATTCAATCCTTCTCAAACTATTCCAAATATTAAAAGGGAGGAAATTCTTCCAGCTACAAGACCAGCATGGCTCTGATACCAAGTCACACATGAAAAAGAAAATTACTGACCGATAAAAGAAAATCACTCACCGATATACCTGATAAATAAATGTAGATGCAAACATTCTCATCAAAATACTAGCAAACTGAATCCAATCGCACATCAGAAAGAACTACAATATGATCAAGTGGGGTCCATCTCAGGAACGCACAGAGTGGTCCAGCACCTCGTTTGTAGAATGAGGGGCACGATCCATATGATCTTCTCAGACTCAGGAAAACATTTGCTAGATCCCTTCACATTTTAAGAAAAAGAAAAGAAAAAACTCTGAACAAATGATGTGTACAAGGAACATATCCCAACACAATTAAGGCAAAAATCTGACAAACCCACAGCTAACAACATACGGAACGTGGAAGTTAAGGCATTTCCTCCAGGACGTGGAGCCAGACGAGGACACTCGGTTTTGCCACTGCTCCTCCACGTAGTCCTGGGAGTCTGAGCCACAGCCACCAAGTAAGGAGAAGTTCAGGGCATCCAAATTGGAAATGAACCATTCATGTTTACAGGTAACATGGCCTTTTGTAGAGGAAATCCTAAAGACTCCACCAGAAAGCTATTAAAACTTATAAATAAATTCAGTAAATTTGTAGAATTCAAGATCAACATATAAGTAGCACTGAACTTTCTCTACACTGAAGATGAACTAGCTGTTAAAGAAGAAAGTGTAATAGTACATTAGAAATACCTAGCAACAAATTTAACCAAGGAGGGGAAAGAACCTCACAATAAAAATTATAAAATACTGATAAGAGAAGTTGAAAAGGAAACAAATACATCCCATGTTCATGGATTGGAAGATTGATATTGACAAAGTGTCCACACAACCCAAAGTGATCTAGAGATCCAATACAATCGCTACCAAAATACAAATGGCACTCTTCACACACGTAGAAAAAGCACTCTTAAAATCTGTGTGGACTCCAAGATGTAATGGCATGAAATAAAAATATGTTAGTTTGTCTGAAAAAAAATGGGGGTGAACCACAGAAGACCTTGAACAGCCAGAGTAAACCTGGTACAAGGAGCAGCCTCAGAGGGGTCTCTGTGCTGGAGCTCAGGAGGGCTGACCAAGCTTCACGACACAGCAGCCCAGGACAGCAGACCCACGAGCGCACTGAGCAGAATTCAGAACTCAGCCTGCCGAGCCACGCCAACGGACCTGTCCACAAAGACACCAAGAACACACGCTGGCAGGAGGGTCGCCTCCCACGACAGCGCTGGACAAACCGGACATACACACATGAAAAAGAGAGCAGAGACCCCGCGTCACGGCACATGAGATGAGCTCCAAAGGTATCAAGAACTTAGGTAGAAGCCCTGACCCTGAGGGTGCTGGAGGGGAGCGGAGGAAGCCGCTTCAGAACAGCCTGGGAGGAGCTCTGTTCTGTTCTGAGGCCTTAAAACACGGGCCAAAGAGCAAGATTTAAATGGGAAATCACATCAGAATAGAAAGCTTTTGCATAGCCAAAGAAATAACCAACAGAGAACTCAACAGCAAAGAAAGAAAACTCCAAAAATGGGAAAATTGTATGAATAGACATTTCTCAAAATAAAACATATGAATGGCCACGAGTACATGAAAAAAGTTCTCAACATCGGAGAAGTGCAAATCGAAATCACGATGAGTCAGAACAGCTACCATCAGAAAGACAAAAACATGCCAACACTGGTGAGAACCGGGAGGAGGGGACTCGTGACTCTGATGGGAACGTGGGCACAGCCCCTGGAAGATGGCCCGAGACCTGAAAACTGGGGTGGCTCCCCCGGGTCAGCAACTCCAGTGGGCACCAAGGGAAGCAGGCAGGAGCCCCAGCAGCACAGGCTTGGACCTGGAGAGGGTGTGTCGGGCCACGCATCTGTGATGCTGCGGGGACCCCTGGGAGTGCACAGGGCAGCGTGGCCCCCAGAGGTTGGGAGCCGTGGGAAGGGTAGGCTCAGGAGCTGGGTGGGGCAGGGATTTCTAAAGCTGGGCACCTGGTGGGTGGCAGTGGAGGACCACAGCTGATGGATGTTTCAGAACTTCTCCTGGGAGTCTGTGTGCATGCTTGAGGAGCCAGGCACCAATCACTGCGACCTGGCTTTGCACAGATGTACTGATGCCACACTGTGCCCAGAAACACGTACAATTACGTGCCCATTAAAAATGAAAACAACGCAAAATCCCTATCTTCCAAGATTTTAATGACTAATTAGGTATTAATTCAAACCACGTAAAAATTATATAAATAAATATAAATATATAAAATTATATAGATACACATTTTAAAAATGAAACTGTTCCTCGGAAGTGTCAGTGTGGGACGAATTTATGTTCCTTAAGTGTTTGGAAGAAACATCCTATAGCAACATGCTCCTTGCTAAGCAGGCCAGAGAGGCGAAGTGGCCCAGTGCAGGAGGGAGCTGGCGCTGGCCCCGGGCAACCTTGGGGGAGCACCTTCCCTCGCTCTGGAACCTCAGACTCTGGACAGGAGAGGGCTGCCGAGGCGCCTGCCCCCACTGACACACAGCTTTCTGCACACCAAGTCCCTGCTGGGCCGAGGCACCCCACGCAGGGGGCACGCCAGGACAGGTCCAGCTCAGGGCCGGGAGCCTGCAAGCCGAGGCCCCAGCACCAGAAAGCAAGTAGGCCTGGGAACCAACAGGGCGGGGTCAGAGGGAGAAAGAGGCCCAGGGAGAGCTGGCCGCCCGGCGCAGGGGCAGGAGGTGGTTTTAGACCCAAACCTGTAGAAAGGCAAGGTTCAGGTGCCCAGGCTGACGGACACGCCGGAGAACACGCAGGGGGCAGCAGAGGGCTCCTGGGCAGAGTCCACCTGGACATGAGCTCTGCCTGCTCCCCACCTGTGGGCGCTACAGGCACCCTCCTTCCAGAGGGCCGCGGGAGGAAGAGTCCCGCTGAGCCTTCCCACGGCCCCTCAAGCCGGGAAGAGCAGATGGCCCAGGACCTTCTCCGCACACTGTTGTCCCGGGGGTCCCCAGTGGCAGGGACTGAAGAGCTGGGGGAGGTGAGAGAGGTGTCCAGAGCTGCCCCCAGGCAGGCTCGACCACCACGAAGGGAAGCCAGGGCCAAGCCCACAGTGGGGCAGGGCCAGCCACGGCCGGGAGGAGGAGAGGCCATCTCCACAGAGGAGAAGAGTGGGCCTGAGGTCGGCCGTGCCGCAGGGATGCCACGGGGGCCAGGGCTGCAGGACAGCCAGGTCCCCCCAGACCCCCTGCAGAGGTCCCCCACCAGGGAAGACCAGGAGAGCACTTCCCGAAGGTCCCCTCTCCCACCCCCAGCACCCGCAGAAGCGGCCACCACAGTTCCACCAACCGGAGACCAAAAGCACTTTTAAGAACTGGCCTGTGCCCAGCGAGCAGACTGCCTTCCTGCCCCGTCCCTGAACGGCCCGAGGGCAGTGTCCATCGTCACAACAGTGCCAGGCACGACCCTTGTCGGGAGACGACCTCCAGCGTGAAGATGAGCCCTCCTATACGGGGGCCTGATTTTCCGGGGTTTGGGCATCCGGGGGGGCCTCGCCCAGGGGTGCTGAGGACGGACACACGATCAGCGCAGGTGTCATCCAGAGCTCTGAGTCGGCCTCGGCATCTCATTAGCAGACGGAGATGGGGGCAGCTGGAAGGTCCTGTGAACAGGAGATACCCTCTTCTTGTTATGGCTCAGATGGGAGGCGACCCAAAGCTCCTGGGTGGGCTGAGGCGAGAAGTGGCTGGGCGAGGAGAGCTTCACCTGGCCAGTGCCTCAGCCCTGCCAGGGGTGAACTGGGTGGTGCCGTGGGCAGGCAGGGCGTGGCTGGGGTGATAGGTCACTGTGTGTGCCTCTGGGTTGCTGTTTGTCCCTGGTGAGTGGCGCTCTCTGCTTTCTGGCTGTCACGTCCTGAGCTGCTTTCCTGCACATGTCCCTCCACCATGATTCCTGCCTCTCCTTGGGCCCAAGCCAGTGGAGTCTGCAGCCATGGGCTGGCCTCTGCCCGAGCCCATGAGGCTCTGCGTCCCGCACCTTGCCCTGGTCAGGCCCTTGGGCCACCGCGACACAGAGCTGCAGCACGGTGCTGGGTCTCGTGGTGCCCACACTGCACGACTGCTCAGGCCCCGTCAAATCCCTGCAGACACCACTGTGGCTATCACAGGTCAGAACCCCGCGGGCGACTGTCCAGGAAGCCGGTGATTGACAGTGCTGCAGAGGGCACACCACGCACTCCGAAGACTTAGAGCGCCACGTGGAAGGCCTTCCTGAACCACTCGCATGCTGTCCCACCTCCCGGCAAGGAAAATCTAGAAGTGACGTTTTAAATAACCCAGTCACACCTGAGTAGGAGGTCAGGAGCCCAGTGCCGGAGTGAGCCCAGGCGGCAGCGGGGTCCCCAGAGCCCGGCCTTCGGGCCACATGCCTTGGCGCCTGCCCACATTCGCGTGTTGGAAACCCATCGGCCATGGAATGCTTACCCGCGGTGAAGACCGGCTGTGGTCCGTGTCCATCTTGAGCCTGTTGGTTTGGGGTAGGACTTTCCTGCCGAGGGTGGACTGGAGGGAGTACTGGCTGCGCCTTGTTTTCCATCACATCATTAGGAAACACATTGGCTTCAAAACCCTGAGCAGACGCTGTCCTGCTGCTGCGGCCCTTGGAGGCAGCACCCGTGCACTGTGCTCTATGCCCAGCCTGCTGCGGGCTGCCTCCGCCGCCACGTGGGGGACAGAGAGATCCTGGACACCCCGGCTCCGACCCCAGGTCCCGCTCCCGACCCACGGCCTGGCTGCGGGCCTTGCCCCACGGAGGACAGGTCTGTTTCCAAGTCCGGATTCGCTCTCAGGCAGCTGGTTGTCATTAGGGCCTTCGCGGCAGCAGGAGAGGTTGACCACTGCCAGGTCTCCAGCTCTGGACACAGACTCAGCGAGAATCAAGTCTGCCATGTTCCAGGAGGATGGGAGGAGGAGATGTGGTCTCCCCGCTGCTCAGAATTCCAGGGCCTTGTGTGCCCTTCAACCTGCAAGGGTGACGTGTTTACTTACAGGGATGACCGTGCGTCTCAGGGGCCACCTTCGCCTTTGCAGTTCACCCCATGGTGCAAAGAAGCAGGGGAAGTCTGCCCAGTGAGCTCGGGCAGAGACAGGAAGGCCGGGCCGGTGGCCATAGCCGGAGGACCTCAGGAACAGCAGGCGACCACTGGAGGTGCCGAGGGCGGCTGGCTTCCACGGCTCTGTGGGTCTGAGGCCCCTCCATTACCACAGGCAGCAGCCGGCACCCTGGGCATCTGGGCCACCTCACCGACAGTGGCCACTAAACAGCTGCTGGCAGCATGGAGGAAGGCCCAGGTCCTCCAGAAGCTCTGGAACATGTGCGTCCTGACCTCCTCCTGCACACCTGCACCTCAGAAGCCACACTCAAGGACACCAGTGCCCTGCTGGCCACCTTCTGCTGCTAGGGCAGGCCATCATGGCCAGCACTGTGACGTGCTCACCGACTGTGGCACGCCTCTCAGGGACAAGGCCTCTGAGCAGAGGGGACCCTACACAGGTGGGAAGGAGACCCTCATGGGCAGTTGCTGGGCACAGAAGGGGTCAGCTTCTGCTGACAGTCTGTCACACCATCCCACTGTGCACCCAGGAAGCAGGTCATCAGAGGGCAGTGCTCAGGGACCAAGGGCTAAGTGCGTGCAGGAGGGCTGACTCAGCATTCCTCTCCTACTTTTTCTATCCACTTCCAGGAGAGGGTTGGGAATCTTGCCCGGATTGTGGACTGTTCCTACTTTAACATGGACTTCCACGGCTCTGCAGACCTCCAGGGGAAGTCCAGCTGCAGCACCATGCCATCGCCCTGGTGACACGGGTGAGGTGCTGGTCACCCCGCCTCCTCTACCTCTGCACAGCTCCTCTCCACCCTGCCCCCCGCCAACCTGTCTGTGTCACCTAGAGTCCGTCTTCTGCAGGGAGGCCACAGTCTGGCCGAGTTTCATCTCTGCCTTCTGATTAGAGCGTGGAGATCATTAACATTTTATGTAATTGCTGATAAGATTCGATGTAGGCCCACCATGATTATGGTAACTATTGATTTTTCTGCTTCCCCTTCTGTTCTTTGTTTTTTATTCTATACCAACCCGTGTGTGTGTGTGTGTGTGTGCGTGCACACGCATGTGTGGAGAGAAGTTACAAAGACTAGATCTTTATGATTTCTAGTAGGAATGACAGTCCCGGGCTGAGTGGGCTCCAATGTTGAATAGGCTGGAGAGCTCCTTAAGAAAATTTATAGACCCGAAATTCAGAACAATTGAGAATATCAGTTTACATAAGAAAATAACTTACCATAAAGTAAGCATTTAAAGATGAAAATTTCTACCAATTACTATCCAATATCGGAATCCAAAAGTGTGACCCTTTTAAGAACCTTGTCTGGCTGTGCAGCCTGGACTCGCACATGACACCGGGCGTCACCGCTGTGGGCAAGGTGGTCTGGGTGTGTGTGGAGCCAGGCCACTGCCAGGACACAGGGTGACTGTGAACTACCTGCACGCCGGCCTGCCCTGCCGGTGCCCCTGACCAGACATCCCTGGGCAGACCCAGAGACTCTGGGGGTTGTCCGGCGGCCCTCTGAGCACTCGGAGCTGTGGCCAAGGGAGTCGGGCAGGAAGGGAGCATGGCCCTTGCTGATCGCAGTTCAATGTTCTTTGAAAATTTCACAAAATCCTGTGGGGAAGTGGCCCCTGCTACCCCTTAAAGCTTCAGCTGCGGTAGCATCGCGGCAAAGGCACCTCTGAGGACTCGCGAGGGGAAACGGGCTTTGCAGAGTGTCTCCTGCCTCTTCCACGACACCCACCTCCAACCCTCCAGGGCCCGGCATCCTGGGGTCTTGCCTGGGCTTGCAGCTCCTGGCAGCTGAGTGCACAGTCACAGGCTCAGAGACAGTGTTAAATAGGATCCTCCTGGGTCTGCCCCTCCGCCTCGCGGTGCCCTCCAGAGCCTTCCCCTCCCAGGCCCTCATGGGGGTCAGGCGTGCGACGGCAGGCAGGGTGCACACAGCGCTCTCCCTGGGACCTGGCGCTGCCGGGGCAGACACAGCCCAGCGGGTGCTGCTGCCCGGCAGCCCCGCCCAGGGGCACTGTCTATCCCAGAGAGTGCGATGGCCACGGCCACGAGGCCCTCCTGAAACCTGCCTCACGGGGTGCAGAGATGGCCAAGAACACCAGGGTGAAGCGCTGCCGGTGTCCCCAGAGTGCTCAGGAGCGGTCCCGAGAGCCGAAGCCGCGTCAGCCCGTCCTGGCTTTAAAGGTGGGGCCTGGCTGGAGGAGGTGGCCTCTCCCCTTGCTCTCTCCCTAAGCAGGCCGATTTCCTCCACCATGCTGCCGCCATGAGGTCCTGCCTGACCTTGGGCCCAGAGCAAGAGGGTCAGCCACGTGGACTGAGTCACAGAAACCGTGAGCCAAAACAAACCTCTCCTCCTCTAAGCAGCTCCTGCCGGTATTTCGGTCTCAGCCACACAAAGCTGACTGACTCAGCGCCTTGGAGTTCAAGCCAGACTCTGATTCTCGGATTTCGATCCTGGGGCAGTGGCCTGGACAGAGCTCCTAACTCTCTAATCTTTGAAATGTGGGCCAAGACCTGCCTTCAGGGTGGTTATGAAGTCTGGATTAGATAAATAAATCACAGCTACTGATATGAGGAAGCACTGCTGGGAATCATTTTAAATGACCGTCACCACTGTGAGGTTATTTAGAGAGCGCTGATATTGGATATTAACCTAAACCTGGCAGGAAAGGCAAAGGAACCCGACGTCCCATGTCCAAGGGATACACCTCAACACAGCAACTCAGGAGGGCAAACGTTTTGTAAAAAGCCAAACTGATACAAGCGAAAAGACGGAGCACTGCCCGAGTCACAGCCTCGGGACACGAGCCTGGTCATCAACTCACCTCAGGGAGTCTCAGCGCCCAGGAGATGTCCTGGCAAGCAGGGGCCCACACGGCAGGTCCAGTGCCGACTTTCTGTCCACCTCGGTCCTGAACAAACCCCCTCTGCATCAGGGCTCCAGGGTGTGGCAGACCTTGACTAGGATTCCGCCAGACTCAGGAAGGGTCCTTTTCACCTCCCACGTCCAGTTTCCAAACCTGAAGCAGGAGGAAAAGCGCACTGGGTATCGGGGCAGGCCAGGCCCCCCTGAGGCACAGACACTCTGGCTCGAGGCTCCTGCCGCCTCCAGCCCACAGGGTGCCCGGCCAGGGCTGAGCCCTCCAGCTGGTGGGAAGTGGTTCCTGGGGGCATGGCTTTGGGACAAGAAGACGCGGCCCGTGAGGGCAGATGTCGGGGCCTTTGTGAAGGTGCTCTTTTCAGAGAAGGAGATTCCAAGATTTTTAAAAATCTGAATCCAAACTTGTCTCCATTATTACTGGGAATTTCTTCTACTTTCTTATATCAATGATCATTTGGTTTTCAGCCTGTATCTGAGTTTGGGGCACTTATCTGTTTCCCTGGATGTCTTAACAAGAATTTGGAAGAGGACCTCAAAGGAAGTAGGAGCCAGATACAGTCATAAACAAAAAGCATCAAGAAGTATTTTAAAAGCACCTAAAGGTCTTGTCATGAAATCACTCCATGCTCAATAAGAGAGCAGCAGATTTCCTCACTACTCAGGGACCAGGTGCCGCGTGGCACGTGGCCAGGTGCGGTGTAGCCACCCATCACACAACAACACTGTCAACGTTTCTGATGTTTGCAGGAGTCACTTTGCACCTGGGGCTCCTGATTTTGCTGTCAGGTGATTTAGAATAATTGAGGTTTGTTTTTAGCTGCTTCTGTCACGCCGTTGTGTCATTTTTAATGGGCTCTATATTTTTTAAAAACGGGTATTGTGGAGGGTGACTTATGGGAATGTCCCCTTTCCTGCTGGACAGGCTGCTGAGTCGGGTGAGGCCTGGGTGCCTGCCAGGTGGAAGGCCTCGCACTCAGGGGAGGATTCACTCAGGGCAGCGGCCCCCGGTGAACGGTCCCTGTGGGGAAGTGCCGCTAGTGCCAGGTCTGGACTCTCAACACAGAGGACAGAGAGGCTGCCGTAGGAGCCCTGGGGCTGAGCTCAGGGTGGAGCAGGAGGGGGCGCGGCTGCCAGCTCTGGGCACAGGTGCCCATGCTGCACACCGAGGTCCAGCTGCGTCCCTCCAGCAGCACAGCAGGCGTGAGGCACAAAGCCCATCTCGAGCAGCTGGACACTCTACACTGTCTTGCTTCCACCCAGGACAATGCCCCCCAACTCTGCCACCAAAATCATCCACACAGAAGTTCCTGTGCCTTCGGATCATTTTTGCCACTTTTTGTTGTACTGAAAATAAGAGGAAAATCCTCGAAGACACAGCCATCTTTCTGTTGCTCTGGGTCCTGCCTCAGCCAAGACCCCCTTGTGATGCACAGGGCCCAGGATGCAGGCTCCTATCCCGAGACCTCAACCGGCTCAGGCTGGAAGCTCCATTTTCTGGAGATGGGGCCACAAGTGACCGGGCCACACAGCAGGAACAGCACGGTGTGGCCACACAGAGACAGCCACCTGGGCACGTGGCCGTGCTCTGGGAGGGGAGGTGCAGGGACACCCAGCGAGCCCAGGCAGAGGAGCACAGGCCCTGCCTGCAGGAGGCCGTGCGGATGGCCGTGGCTGCCAGGGAGCTGCTCAAGGACTCCACTCTCTGAAACGCCATGACAATGACCGGCGGGAGTGGCACTCAGACACCCTGTGGAACAGCCGAGCACACTCTGAAGCACTTGCCGTTGTAACAGCACGTGGCCAACCGTGGCGCTTCACGCTTATCCTAAGGCCCAAAAGGCTTCCCTGGGACTCTCTCGGCTCCTGGTCACGGCTCCCCAGCTGGGCAGAGTCTGAGCCTGCAGGACACCAAGTTCTGCAGGAGGAGAGCACACCTGGATTCCCCGAAATGACTTAGTTGGTGGGGTTTTTAGGAAACTCTTAGCTGTGTGCGTTACCCATCCTGATCTTCTGTGTTGCACACTGTGGATGAGAAGAAATGCCTTTTTCTTTAGCCACCACCATGTTCCCAGATCCTAGCCCAGGGCCTGAAAAATGGTAGGTAGTGCATAATTACTTGTTGAAATTCAGTAAACATGAGTGAGGATTGCCCGGCTCCTGGTTGATTCAGTATCCGATGGGAAATGAGCTCGTGAACACTCACTACCTCCAGGGAGACAGCAGCTTCTGCAGGCCAGGTGCCCCTGCTCCTGGGGTCTGCTCAGGTTGCACCCCTGGCTGGAGCTGAGCTAAGCAGCTTCCCAGTATGAAAGGCAGCACCGTGGCGGGAGTACGGATGTGTGGAGCGAAAGGTCAGAAAGACTTGGGTCTTGAGCCTGCGTGCAGTGGGGTGAGCCTCCTGCCTGGCGGCCGGGCGAGGTCACAGCCTGGTTCCACCTGCTTCCAGATCCCAAGCTCCATTCTGAGGTGCTGTGGAGCGCCGTCTCCAGCACCTGTAGATGCAAGACTCGGGCAGCCTGCAGGGACCTCAAGGCCCAGGCCGGCCCCTCGGGGCATGTTCTCAGTTTCCTAGACATCAAGCTACTCAGATATCCTCCTATTTTTAAATTTCTTTTATTTTATAGGTAAATTACACAGATTAAAACTCACAGAAAATTGCTCATAATCTGAACTTTACAAAACAACTGCTGGCTATCCCAGCAAGGAGCTTGATGGCTCCTGTCCTGGCCGCGCAGCACTCCTGGGCAGGTGCTGCTGCTGCCGAGTGGATCAGCACAAGCTCCCTCAGAGCAAAGGCAGGTGAGAGGACAGATGCCACTGTGCAGAGCCATGAAGGCCTCCGGGCGCAGGAGCTGGGGACAGCCGTGCTCTCTGCCCTCACAGGGCCTGTCCCCTGCTTTCTCCCAGCCGGCCTGCCACTCACCACTGTTGAATGTCTTCCTTGGTCCTGGTAGCTCTGCATTCGTGTTCTTTAAATGTTCAAATAGGAGCAGGCCAGCTGAGGCCACGCACGTGCTGAGCTTGAATTTATTAAATGAGCCTCGCTGTCTGCCTCTCCAGCACACGGTGGCCACGAGGTGTCTGGACCATCACACGTGGAGCGGACACAGAGGTGGCCGGCGGAAACAGAGCAGAGCTGGCTTGCAGACACGTCTGGTTCTGTCCTCTCTCAGACAACCCCTCACACGCCATCCAAAGTGTCCAACCGTGAATCACTCTCTGGGGAACCAAAACTAAAAATATATATTGGTTCAGGAAAAATGTGCAGAAAAAATGAAACTTAAAATATATTAGTTCAAGAAAACTGTCCAAATGAAATGAGGATGAATGGTGCACAAGCTCTCCGTCTGTGAGACCAGCCACGAGTGGCGTGCAGACCACGTGAACAGAGGTGCCCAAGTCCACAAAGTCATGCTTGATGCACGTGTCATACATGTAGATCACATGTGAACTATATGAAGTTGTTCATTTAATTTGCAAAATATTTTAAATCACATAAAATTAAAACAATCCCAAAATCATAACAAAATTTCTAACAATTCACATAAATATCAATGATTGAAGAGAAAGGGAGCAAGCGGTCAGCCCAGCAGGACGGTCAGAGGGTAGAAGGGAGGCCAAGCCCAGCTGCCCGTGTCACCCTGGAGCAGCGCCTGGAGCCGCCCCACAGCTGCCTTCAGGTACGACAGCGTGAACCCCTCCCTCACTCAGAGGCCAGTCTGAGTCCACACCAGGGACAGGGGGCATGCGGGCAGCACAGAGGGCGCTCTCTGCCTTCACCACCTTGTGACTCGGAGTGTTCGATTTCCACCCTTAAATCCCTCAGCCTGTCAACATTCCCGGGTCCACATGGACATTGCCTGGTTGTCCATGTCCGTCTAAATGAGCCCCAAGCACAACATGAGGACCTGGGAGGCAGAGCTGCCGAGGTTCAGGTGAGATGCGGTCATCAGTGGGGCCCGAGAGCCTTGGCTCCTCCCTGTGCACAGATGGCAGCGGCCCCGCCGAGCAGCCCCTTGGACTTGAACCTCCAGGCGCAGAATCTGAGGAATGGGTCTCTCTTGCTGTTGGGCAGGAGTCTGTGGCCCTGTCACAGCAGCGCCGAGTGGCAGCCACGTGTCGGTCCACATCAGTGCTCCTGTGAGGGCCCAGGTCCTCCAGGAGATGTGGGTGCCTGAGTGCAGAGCGTGTCTCGGAAAAGGTGCTGCGGCTCTGGCCTCTGGGCCCAGATGACGGGCGCGAGCCCTGCAGGCCAGGGGACAGATGCTGCTGTTTGCCTTCTCTGTCCCTCCTCCATCTCGAGGCGCTGTGGCCTGGGTGGCCTGCACAGCTCTTTCCCCTTCCTGCTACAGTCCCTGACCCAGTGGTGGACCACTGGTCTGGAGAGAGCCCTGACCCTCAGCCCTGGTCACAGTCACAGTCCAGGAAAGGTCTCCCGGGGTCAGTCCACTGAGACAACCAGGTAAGTGCTTCTCCCATGTGGGCGGGGGTGAGGGTAAGCTGTTGGGCTGACGGCCACATGGAGGGAGACCGCCACACCAGCAAGGGACCCAAGGGCACAGTGGAACCACCCGGCCCTGAGGCTATGACAGGTGACAGAGTACTGCAATCCCAGCTGTAATCAGACCGTGAGGAATGGAGTTCCGCAATGCAATCTGGTAGGACAGGACGGCTGCTAAAGCCACAACACAGACAGGCAGTATGAAAGTCCAGCAGAGCTGCTATGACCCTTGACGTGGCCGCGTCTCCGCAGTGGGCTGACTTTAAGTCCTTTGGATATAAACCAAGGAGTGGGATGGCTGGGGCAAGTCGTGGCTCCTTTCCCAGTTTTCTGAGGAATCTCCATACTGCTTTCCATAGTGGTTAGACCACTAATTTGTGGTCCCACCAGAACTGTATGACAGTTCGATTCACAGTAGCTAAACTATGGAACCAACCTAGGTGTCCCTCAACAGATGAATGGATAAAGAAAATGTGGTATATATACTCAATGGAATATTACTCAGCTTTAAAGAAGAGTGAAACTATGGCATTTGCCAGTAAATGGTTGGAGTTGGAGAATATCCTGCAAAGTGAAATAAGCCAATCCCACAAAACCAAAGGCTGAATGTTTTCTCTAATATGCGGATGCTAATCCTCAATAAGGTGGGGGGCACTAGGGAAGAATAGCGTTACCTTAGATTAGGCAGAGGGAAGTGATGGGAGAGAAGGAGAGGGGATGTGGGGTTAGGAAGATAGTAGGAGGAAACAGACATTATCACTGTGTGCATATATGTGACACGTGACCAATACGATTCTGCAACATGTCCACTCAGAAAAGTGAGAAATCACACCCCATCTACGTATGATAGATATATCAAAGTGCACAAATGCATCCTACAGTCAATCTCCAGCAGAGGGGAAAGAAGTGGCCTGCCTCGTGTACGAGTTACTAGAAGAAGGCAGAAGGGGCTCAAGGAAACAGACGAAGCAGAAGGGTCAAGCGGACACTGGAAGTCAGAGTGAACGTGAAGGTAGGACCGTCCAGTGAGACCCAGAGATGCTCACACGCTGAGCACAACACAAGATAAAGGCACTTCACAGACAAAGGGACGGAAAGTAATTCACCTGCTCCCGAGGACAGGGTGCCAAGCGCCTCAAGGCCGCAGGCGTCGGGGTGGTAAAAAGGGACCTTTCCAGTGGTGAAGGATCGGTTCATGAGGAAGAGGAGGAGTTTCAGCCTTGGCTTCACAGGACCCTCCCGAGAGCTCAGCACCACTCAGTAAGATGCGGCAGACAGAAAAGAGTAGGAACTAGACAATCTGACCAACAGTGCAGTAAACAGCTAGTTAACATCACAAGGGACCTCACCGACAAACACTCAGGACACACATTCTCCCGAGCACTTGGGAACGTGGGCCAAGGTGTCCACGTGCTGGGCCTGAGTGTGTCCAGAACTTCACAAGAGCTCAGCCAACTCTGAACCTCGACGACCGCCTCTGAGCACAGAGGGCCTCAGTGCTCACCCCGGCAAACTCCCCGTGCCCTGGGTCTCGGCTCCCTCCGAGGGTCCTCCTCTGAGCATCGCAGCGTGTCCCCTGGGGGGGGCCCAGCTTGGCTTTATTGGTCATCAGCCACAGCCAGCTTGCTCTCATCTGCTGGTGGGGCTTTGGGCCCAGTGGCTGGCCTCTCTGCACCCTCTCCTGGCCCCAGGGCTTCTGTGGCTTGCGAGGACTCACAGTTTCTGGTACCCAGCATCTACTCCTCATTTAAGTGGGAGGCAAAGGTGACAAAGGTGGTGTGGAGTGGGGAGGAAGACGCGGGGGCTGTTTCCGGCCACGACTCCGTTGCTAACGTCTTTAGCTACGAGGCAATCTCACAACTTCAGCTTTTCCCATCAACCTCACGTAGGTCCCAAGGACCTCTGTGTCTGCAGGTTGTGGCCCCAATTATGCCTGGATTGCTGTGTCGGGAGCCATGAATGAATCATGGGTCTGTGGAGCCACGGGGCCTCGCTCTGAGAACTGCCGGTGATAGATCCCTCACTGACTTGAGACCCTGCAGTTGATGTGGACACCCTGCTCAAGAGAATTCTGTTTCCCACGGAATTTATTAGTTCAAACAGCTCTGGGTTCAAACACGGCTGTCAGGGTGCAGGAGATGTCAGTGCCCACACACCTCGCGGCCCCAGCTGCCCGGAGGAGGAAGAAACACGTGCACATCGAAGAGCTCTCAGTTAGCCTGGCGTCCCCAATCCTCACTTTGTGGTAGAAGTTTTTCTCACAACAAATCCTCTTTGTTAGAGATCAGACCCGCAGGGCTGGCCCACCCGCCAGGCTCTGCAGACTTTGTCTTTGTCCTATTTCTATTATTTCTGATGACCTTGAACGCTCTTAATCTGACCCACCACCTGCGCACGGGAACTTTTCATTCGCTGGGCAGGATGTGGCCAGAACTGGCACCCACATGGCCCTTTGTAGGAACTCAGAGAGTTTTTCAGGTGCGCTGGCACTCCTCAAAGGGACACACACATTCGACAATCGAAAGAAAAGAAGAAGGAGGAGAGTTTTTAACCATTGTAAGGGGGCAGCACGGACTTGGGTCTGCATATAGCAAGAGGGTGTGTGTGTACTGTGCGTGTGTGCATGTGTGCATGTGTGTGTGTGGACTGTGTGTGTGTGCATGTATACTGTGTGTGTGCATGTGTGCATATGCATGTGTAGTGTGTGTGTACTGTGTGCATGTGTGCATGTGTAGTGTGTGTGTACTGTGTGTCATGTCTACTGTGCGTGTGTGAGTGTGCGTGTGTACTGTGTGTGTACTGTGCATGTGTACTGTGCGTGTGTGCATGTGTGCGTGTGTGTACCTTGCGTGTGTGCATGTGTGTGCGTGTGCATGTGTACTGTGTGTGTACTGTGCATGTGCGTGTGCATGTGCATGTGTGCGTGTATACTGTGTGTGTGCATGTGCATGTGTACGTGTGTACTATGTGTGTGTAGTTTGCATGTGTGTGTACCTTGCATGTGTGCGTGTGTGTGCATGTGTGTGCATTTGTGTGTAATGTGCATGTGTGCATTTGTGTGTTTGTGTGTGCATGTGTACTGTGTGTAGTGTGCATGTGTGTGTGTACCTTGTGTGTGTGCGTGTGTGTGCATGTGTGTGTTTGTGTGTGCATGTGTGCATTTGTGTGTGTGCATGTACATGTGTGCATTTGTGTGTGCATGTGTGCTTGTGTACTGTGTGTGTAGTGTGCATGTGTGTGTGTACCTTGCGTGTGTGCGTGTGTGCATGTGTGCGTTTGTGTGTGTGCATGTGTGTGCATGTGTGTGCGTTTGTGTGTGTGTGCTCTACCATGCATGTGGAATACAGAATGGCTGAAATGTACAAAAACGAGACCATTGTTGCTTTACTCGAGTCATTTCCATGACCATGTATCTCATCTGAGCCCGGGTGGCCTCCTGAGTGACCGTGTCTTGCACGTTCACAGCTGGGCTTCAGGGCTTGCAGAGATGAAGGCCTGTCCTCTCTCCCTCCTGCCTGCCTTCCTACCCTCTCTCCCCCTGCCCTCCCTCCTCCTGCCCTCCCTCCTGCCCTCCCTCCCTCTTGCCCTCTCTCCCTCCTGCCCTCCCTCCTCCTGCCCTCTCTCTCTCTATTCCTCCTTTCTTCCTTCCCTTCCTCCTCTTTCAGGCAGAGTCCTCGGTGAGGGCTTTGGAACTCAAGGACAGACTCCTCTCTGGACAGTGTAGATTTGCATTTGCAGAGCTGACTCTGTGACACATACTTGTGGAAGGTTAGGACTTGATACCTTGGTGATGGGCACAGAGCTTGGGAGACTTGACTGGACGCGTGAACAGGAAGGGCAGACCTGTGCGGAGTCAGCCCTGCCTCCCTGGGTCCGCTGAGCCTTCCCCACCCCTCCTGTCCTTAGAGGTGCCAGAGCCGCCCAGAGGGCATCCCTGCACCCAGCTCTGTTCCGACTACAGCACAGTAACAGTTGCAGCAAGAAGACAGGCCATTGTCCTGCTGGTGTGGCTGTGGAGGGTCACTTCCTGGCCCTTACAGCAGCTTTCCACCCATCTCCGGTTAGCTTCCAGCCAGTCAGGAGAATGTGTCCATGGCGCCTTCTCATAAACACAGCGAGGCAAACTCAGAACCAAACCACAACCTGAACACATGGTACTTGTGGCAATTATTGAAACCTCTGGCTGAGCAGAGGCTCGAGACTTGACAAATTGTGGTGTGTTACAAAGTACAGTGAGCTCTCAGCCTCAGTCCTGAGGAAGTCGGCACACTTACTGAGACGGCCTCATAGCCGTGGCTAAGGCGGAGCTCGGATGCTCGGGCCGAGCTTGAATCCCACCACACGGAAGCAGAGTGAGCCTTTGAGGCTGGGTTATCAAAAACACACTGGGGGCCAGGTCACTTTCTTCCCTGAGGAGGAAACTGAGAGTTGAAATTATTCCCCAGCGATGAAATAAATAAAGCTGTGTCAGTGAATGTTTACTCCCAATTCATGCGGTCTGCAAAAAGTGGAATTTTGAAAAAAAAAAAAAAGTGGAATTTTGGACAAACAGGTATCGTCACACCCACTGGGAATGAGCCCAGGGCTGAGTCGGGTGTCCACGTCAGCTGAGAAGGGTCATGGGTGGTCCACTCACCCCACGCTTCCTAACAATTAAAGCGTAATCAGGACACACAGGACCACAGAATATGAGGAATCTTACGGGATAGCATCAGTCAGGCTGCAGGGGAAACTCAGCAGAGCCCCTGGGAGCCAGCCCAGCACACAGGCACCACAGCTCTTCTGTCAGGGAACTAGCCTGCGGGCTCATAGAGCTGAAGCCATGGGCCAGGTGAGCTGCCCCTCACCCACAGAGACAGCTCAGCCAGCCACACGTCCCCAAATAAGACTCCTCTACTGCTGCAAAACTGTTGGCTCCACAGGCCAGACCTCCACAGAGCTGGGGCAAAGCTCTGCCTTGAGATGGAGATAGGCAGTGGACAGCCCCTCCCATCCCGCGCCTGCATCCCTCTTTCCTCTTGGTGCATTTATTTGTAAGACTCTGAAGTTCAGTTTGCATGGCCACTTCTGCCTTCCAAGAAGGGGAAGCTACGTCATAGAAGTGGGCAGAGAAGGCATTTCTACTTGGACTGGGCAGAAGAATCATGGGAAGACCAGGTGGGATTTTCCACACCACACATCTTTCCAGTATTCCCACCAACTCTGCACCCACCACGTGGCTCCCAGCAGACCACATCTAGTTCCCAGCACAGTTCAAGCCGAGCCCCATATTCCAGGGGACAGAAGTGGCCTGGAGCTAGTCTCAGATCACTGCAACTTCAGCCTGGCTCAGCTCTACTGTCCTGGCTCCAGGAAAGGCCTCTGCAGAGAGCAAGCGAGGTTCTCCTCACTGAGGGAAATACAAGCAATGGGGACATCATTTGGGAAAGCCACACCAGTGCCCAGGAGCAAAAAGCCATGGTGCAGAGTGGCCAATGCTTCACAGTCACTCACACAGGTGGGGATAGACTCCTCCACCTAGGAGTATCAGCGCTACTAACCTGCAGGGGTAGAATAAGCTCAGCAGGGATCAGAGGCCAGGGAACAGCTCTCCAGCTCTCCCACTCTCCGACTGTGCAGCTTACCACATGTCCAGTTCAGCTCTCCAACACTCCAGTTCTCCTGCTCACCAGATCTCCATCCTTCCGTGTCTCTAACTGTCAAACTCTACAACTGTCCAGCTCTCCAGCTTGACATCAGTCCAACTGCCCACCTCTCCTGCTCTCCAAATATCCAGTTCTCCAGATCACCTGCTCTCCAGCTCTCCAACACTCCAGCTCGACAGCTCACCAGATCTCCAACTGTCCATGTCTCTAACTGTCCAACTCTACAACTCTCCAGCTCTCCAACTCAGCAGCTCTCCTGTCTCCTGCTCTCCAACTGTCCAGCTCTAATTTTCTCCAATTCTCCAGGTCTCCTGCTCTCCATCTCTCCACCTCTTATGCTCTCCAGCTCTCCAACTGTCCACCTCTCCTGCTCTCCAAATATCCAACTGTCCACATCACCTGCTCTCCAGCTCTCCACCTCTCCAACTCCCCAGTTCTCAGGCTCTCCAGCTCTCCAACTCTATAGCTGCCTTGCTCTCCTGCCCTACAGCTCTCCAGATCTCCAACTCTCTAGCTCTTCAACTCTCCAGCTCTCCTGCTCTCCACCTCTCCACCTCTCCAGCTCTCCTGCTCTTTAGCTCTCCAGCGCTCCAGCTCTCCAACTCTACAGCTCTCCAACTGTCCAGCTCTCCAAATCTCCAGCTCTCTAGCTGCTTCTCCAGCTCTCCAGCTCTCCATCTCTATAGCTCCTTTGCTCTCCTGCTCTCCAGCTCTCCTGATCTCCAAATCTCTAGCTCTTTAAACTGTCCAGCTCTCCAGCTCTCCAGCTTTCCATTTCTCCAATTTGACAGCTATCCAACTACCAGTTCTCCAACTGTCCAGCTCTCCACTGCTCCAGCCCTCCTGCTCTCCAACTCTCCAGTGCTCCAGCTCTCCTGCTCTCCAACTCTCCTGCTCTCCAACTCTCCAGCTCTACAACTGTCCATCTTTCAAACTTTCCAGCTCTACAATTGTCCAGCTCTCCAGCTCTTCCACTCTATAACTGTCTAATTCTCAAGATCTCTAGCTCTCCAGCTCTCCAATTACAGTTCTACAGCTCTCTAGCTCTCCAACTCTCCAGTTGTGCAGCTCTCCAACTCTCCAGCTCTCCAATTGTCCAGCTCTCCAACTCTCTACACCTCTCCTGCTCTCCAGATCTCCAACACTCCAGCTCTACAACTGTCTTGCTCTCCAGCTCTCCCACTCTCCAACTGTCCAACTCTCCAGCTCTCCCACTCTTCAACTGTCCAGCACTTCAAAATTCAGCTCTCCAGCTGTTCAACTGTGCAATTCTCCATCTCTCCAGCTCCCCAAATGTCCAAATCTCGAGCTCTCCAACTGTCCAGCTCTCCAATGATCCAGATCTCAGCTCTCCTGCTCTCCAACTCTCCAGCTCTCCTTCTCTAAAGTCTCCACCTCTCATGCTCTCCAGCTCTTCAGATCTCCTGCTCCCCAGCTCTCCAATTGTCCAGCTCTCCTCTCCAACTCTCCAGGTCATGTGTTTTACAGCTTTCCAACTCTATAGCTTTCCCACACTCCAGCTATACAGCTCTCCAACTCTCCAGCCCTCTTGCTCTCCAGGTCTCCAACTCTAGCTCTCCAACTCTCCAGCTCTCCTTTCTCCAGCTCTCCACCTATCCAGCCCTCCAGCTCTCCAACTCTTCTGCTCTCCAGCTCTCCAATTCACCACCTGTTTGACTCTTTTCTTCTCCAGCTCTCCAGCTCTCCAACTGACCAGACCTCCATTCTCCAAGTCTGCAACTCTCCAAATATCCACCTCTGCAGCTCTCTATCTCTCCTTCTCTCCAGATCTCCAGCTTTCAGCTCTCCAACTCCCAGCTCTCCAGCTCTCCAATTCTCCTGCTCTCCTACTCTCCAGCTCTCCAACTCTACAGCTGTCCAACAGTCCAGCTCTCCAACTGTGCAGTTCTGCAACTCTCCAATTCTCCAAATCTCCAGGTCTTCAGCTCTCCAACTCTCCAACTGTCCAGGTATCCAGCTCTCCAGCTCTCCAGCTCTCCAAATCTCCAACTCTCCAGCTCTCTTGTTCTCCAGCTCTCCAACTCTGCAACTTTCCAACTGTCCAAGTATCCAGCTCTGCAGCTCTCCTTCTCTCCAATTCTCCTGCTCTCCAGCTCTACAACTGTCCATCTCTTCAGCTCTCCCACTTTCCAACTGTCCAATTCTCCAGATGTCCAGCTCTTCAACTGTCCAGTTCTCCACCCTTCCCACTATCCAGATCTCCAGCTCTCCTGCTCTCCACCTCTCCAGCTCTCTGTCTCTCCATCTCTCCAGCTTCCAGCTCTCCAACTCCCAGTCCTCCTGCTCTCCAGCTTTCCAACTCTCACAAGTGTCCAGCTCTCCAGTTCTCCCACTCTCCAGCTCTCCAGCTCTTCAACTCTCCAGCTCTCATACTCTCCACATTCCAACTCTCCAGCTCTCCTGCTCTCCACCTCACCACATCCCTAGCTCTCCAGCTCTCCTGCTCTCCCGCTCTCCAGATCTCAAGCTCTCTAACTCTCCAGCTCTCTACCTCTCCACCTTTCCACCTCAGCTGTCCATCTCTCCATCTCTCCAGCCTTCCAGCTCTCCATCTCTCCAGCTCTCCAGGACTCCAGCTCTCCAACTCTCCAACTTCCAGCTCTCCAGCTCTCTAGCTCTCTGAGTCTGAAACTCTCCAGGTCTGTGTTGACTGCTTTGGAACTGGGCAAGTCCCTGCACCTCCTGCTCCTCGGTTTCCTGAGCCAGAGGCATCTTCAAGGCTGCAGTACAGGGACACCATGTGGTAAATATTACCGATGTAATCTTCCCAGAGCACTAGGAGTATTGCTCAGCAAGTTCCCCCTGCTTCTGCCTTTTCAGTCCTGGCTTCCTGAAGTCTGGGTGCCTAGTCCTGGGAATCCTAGTGCAGCTGGACATGGCTCTGGAGACAGTGTGTGTAAGAGAAGTGACCAGCAGAGTGCCTTCCTTCCTTTCTCAGTCCTTCTAGAGTGCTCCAGGCACAGGGATGGGGACATGGGGCCCTTGGCTCAGTTTCCCATCATCTCTTATGACAGAAAAATACAGAAGCCTATAAGCCACACATCAGATGAGAGACAGGGCCATGGGGTAGTGATGTGGGTGGAGACCAGCTCTTGCTAGAGTCCCAGGGCCACACTGAGCCTCCTCCAGGGTGCTGTACAGTCCACTGGTAATGTTGTTGCAGACAACTGTCACCCCTGGAACACAAATAATCTATAGATTTCCTATGCATACACTAGGCACTCAAGCCACACAGAATGAAAGCTGGTAGGATGGACAGAAAAGAGGACACTGCACAGGGAACGACTAATGGCAGTCTTGGTGAAGCAGGTCTGGGTTTTGAGTCGGGTCAAGGCTGAACAGTCTGTGCCTCTCTGACTAGAGCTTTGGCCACAGAAACTGTCCCCAACATTAAGTTTTTCCTTGGCCTGAATTCAGCACCCTCCTTGGGAATGTCAGGGATGACCACGTCCTGTCTTTGTGTGTTTGCACTGAGGAGGCCACTCTGGCCTGGAGGAAAGAGACCTTTATGCATAAGGAGGTGGATGCATCCTGGATTCTAGCAACCCCAGCACTAGCAAGGATCTCTGGCCAACCGTTGGTCCAGCCTGTGCTCTGAGAAGTGGGTGGAAAAAAAGTAGGAAGTGTGCTTTGGGGAGCCACCCCAGGTCGAACAAGGAGCCTTTGAGAAAAATGCCCCAGGCTCAGGGCCCAGAGCTGAGCACCAGTGGCAGGGTGTGTGTTTTCTGCTGGTATGTAAAGCTCACCTCTCAGAGCCCACCCTTGGGCACCTGCTAACTGGTGCAAAGCAGGGTGCTGCCTGGGTTGCTAAGTGAAGGTCAGCTTTCAGAACCAGTGCACGTTCACCAAATCATGTCACACTGCAGAAAGTGTCTTTCTTGTCTCATACAACTCCCTGTGGAGACTTGCAGTGATATCCAGAAATAGGAAATGGCCATGTTTGGTGAGCTGCTCTCATGGTGACCTCACAGATCCCTGGCCTGTGTGGTGCAATTCCAACTTAATACCAGTGCCCAAACTTGCCAGCAACAGGGCTGGTGGCCAGGACCATTTCCAGGCTTCCTGGTGGCCCGATCTGAGATGGCACCATTTGTAAACTCTCCTGCTGCTGTTTGTCCTTGGTGCAAACCACAGGCTCCTCCATCCTCGGACCCCTCACTCAGGGCATTGAGCTATGAGGAAGCATTAGGACCACACTTATCAGTAGATCCTGCCACCATCAGTGACTTCAGAGGAGTGGACAAAGGAGACATGGTACAGACACACCTCAGAATGCTACCCATCCAGAAATAACTCAGTCATGTACCCTTAAGGAAAGTGAGTGTACGGGAGAACACCACGCAGGTGACACGAGCCAGACTTGGAACGTCAAGGGTAGCCGCATCACGACACCACTCTCCACTTAGGGTGACGTGTGACTCATGCGCCCTCTCATCACCGGTCCCCATGGCCACTCAGGGCCTTCATGAGCGAAGCCACTGAGGATGGACTGGCTGAGGTCCTTCTGAGGAGCAGGCTCTCCCCTCCCCTAGGCACACAGGGTGTGGAACCTCGGGGACACCGGTTGATAGGCGTGGGGAATGTCCCGCGATGGCTGGCCTACCTGGTGCACAGCTGAGGGTCTCGCCGGGTCTGCACCAGATACTTCCAGGCTTTAGATTAGACCTCATGAGGCTTCTACTTGCATTTTCCTGGTAACAGGCTCCTGGCCACCTCACTGCTCCTCTGCCAGCCATGGAGGTCAGCGCTCAGCCTCAGCTGGGTGACGGCCTCTCACCCCCCGCCCCGGCACTCTGGATGCCAGTGAGATCCGCCTCTTTCTCTGTCGAGGTGGTCTCTGGGTGGAGGACGTTCTAGGTTTTGCTGAAGACCTATTTACCCTTTCATTGTTTTAGTGGCCTTTCATTTGAAGATATTTCTGCTCCCCGAAGGCCATGAAGAGATTTGTCAGACAATTTGAGAAGGCGGTAGTCACCTTTGACCTGGCAGAGATGCGAGGAAGAAGTCGGAAATGCCCTTTTCATTTCATTTTTTCCATTTGTTTCACTCTTGGTCTACAAGGTAGCGGGGGTAAAGTCTGAGCTGCCGGAGCTTGTGGGGTGGAGGTGGAGGGAACAGAAGTGTGATCCCCCTGCAGAAGGGCCCTGTGCTCCTGGTCCTGGCTGGCAGGCGTCTCCAGGCCCGGGTGCCATTCTCGGGTGATGATTTATGCAGGTCTCATAAAGCTCGCGCAGCAGAGGACAGGAGTTCAAGTTGACCTCTCAGCCTGGCATAAACACCCGCGCCCCCGGCCAGGAGCACGGGCAGGGCCTCCTGTGACATTCCTGCTGTGGGAGTCATCCCCCCAGCCTCCACCCTCAGAGCTGGGACAGCCTTGCCTCGGAGCAGCTCCTCCTGTCTCCAACCTCAGAGCACACTCCTCTGTTATTGTTTTCTTGCAAAAGGAATGACTTCAAGTTCTGGTGATGAAAATCTGAACAGACAGTTAATTTTACTAAAAGTCTTGCTGTGATCGCAGCCCACATTCCAGGGCAGACAGAGCCACCGAGGGCTCGCTGTGCAGGCCCAAGCCCCGTGGCCAGGCTCGTCTGCAGCAGCCCAGCAGAGCACACACGGGAAGGGTCTTGGCGTCCCGGCACGGCCTCTGGGCACTGCACGGTACTCCAACTCAAGATCTCCCCGTCCTTTTCTTCTTTTCACCAATAGCTTTTGCCAGGGAAGCTGTTTGGAAAAGGAGTTCTCACGGTGACCTTGAAGAATCTGGCTGAATATCAGACACACACCGTCCCTCACCCTCTGCTCCCAGCCACACAGAGGGCGCTTCCTTAGCACGTCATGCTTCAGCAAGCGTACATGTGGGCCATCCGTCCTTGCCCTGCGACGTGTCTCGGGTCGGGGTTTCTCCTCACTCCCTCCCTGGCAGCTGTTGGGTGTCAGCTCCTGCCGACACCCTGGCTCCTGGGTGCTTTCTGGAGAGCAGGACGTGCACATTCCAGCCATGTCCCTCTGTGTCTCTGCCTCCACGGCCTCGTGTGTCCCTCCACTGAGTCACTCACCTGGTGGCAAGCCCATGCCGCTCTCCTTCCTGTGAAGATGCTTCTCTTCCACGGTGGCACCACCCGCCACCCGGGGGCTGGGCAGCCGCACCTCACCACGTCTGGCGACCCTTGTCCCACGTCCTCCTCCGATGCTCAGCTCTGGTCACCGTCTTCCCCTCTCCTGTGGCTCCCACCAGCTCCTGGAGGACTGCAGCATCCCTGGGCCAGGCATCCCAGCCCTGTCCTCCTGGCGCGGCGGATCCTTGAGGGCCCCAGGCTCCCCCCGGGCAGTCCTGGCTAAGGAGTCGGCAGTGTGGCCACCCTCCGCCAGCTCCTGCCTGCCCACAGCTCTGCCTGCACCAGCTCCCGCACACTCTCCATCCCCCACCACGGGCAGGGGACGGTGCCGTGGACGGAGGCTGTTGAGGCAGCCGGCTTGGCACTGGGGGGCTTGCAGCCTGCAGGCTAGTCTAGAGAGGTAGGAAGGGTTGCTCCTGCAGCCTCGAGCCTCAGGGCTGGGAATTCAGGCAGAATTCCTCCTCTTCTTCCCCCTGAGGCCTTCAGCTGCCTGGACGAGACTCCCCCACGTCACAGAGGCTGCCTGCTTTCCTAAAAGTCTGCTCTTAAATGCTAAACGCACCCACAAAGTGCTTGACAGCAGTCTGGACACCAGCGCCTGCCCAGCCACAAGGTCCAGGGAGGGTGAGACGCTCCCACAGCTGCCCGGGCCACGCCTCACCAGCGATGCCCCCAGAACCGAGGTCCTGCCACTCTTCCCGGGCCAACCCAGGTTTTTCCTGGTTTTTCTGCCCTCCTCTTGGAGACTGCTCAGCTCCAGGTGAGCCTAACCCCCCACTCTCTGCCGGCACACGGGCAGGTCCCTCCAGACTGCGACCCAAGCCCCCAGGGTCCGTCCTGGCATCTGAGCGAGGCACCCAGGCCTCGCTCTCGGCCTGGCCCCCTCCCCTGGCCTCCACAGGACAGCAGCCCCTCTCCCTCCTGCTGGTGCACCAGACCCACCTCCTTCTCCCCAGAACTGTGGGTCAGGGCCCACCTGGGACCCCCGCTGTGTTGTGGGCACCCTACCGCAGTGCCCTCGCGGGCCCAGTGTGTTCTGTCCTCAGCCGTGGAGTCCCTTCTGGGAACACAGCCGCAGGCTCACCACCTCGGCCTCCCGGCTGATGCCAGCCCCTCCGCCTCTCTCTGATGAGATTCCCCTGGTGCGAGCCAGGCCCACGGGGCTGCGAGGCACACAGCCCCCAGTCCTCCTCTGGCAGATGCACCCCGCTGGCCACCCCTGGCGTCCAGGACTCCCCGTTCCCCTCTCTCACAGCTCATGGCTTCCTGCCCTTCTCCAGGGGGCTGGCAGAAAAGGGCCCCAAGGCCTCCCTGTCCTTCCTCGAGACATTGAGGAGTTTACAGTCTCTGAAGCTGGACCAGGCCCTGGCTCTCTCCCCCGAATCTCCCTGGAGACCTTGTCCAGCCTACACATGCATCCACACAGGCGAAGGAGCAGAACGCTCTCCAAAATCTTCACAAGCATCAAAACTGACCAGACCTTCCTCCAAGAGGCAGGCTTTCGGCAAAACAAACAAAATCAGATTTGTCCTGTGTGATGACATCCCGGAAAAGAGGCCCACGCGAGGCGCAGCCGCGGAGGGAGGATCTCCACCAGGCCAAAGTGAACAAGGCCCAAGGAAGCAGGGACCTTGGGGCAGTGGAGAGGGCACTGGCCAGAAGACCTGCGTTCGCCCGAGGAAGACCACAGGGCCCGACCCTGGCCATGCCGCGTGGGGTGAGCCTCGCAGTCCAGCCACGTTTGTCTTCGTCCCACTGCCCTGCTCTCAGCAGGCTGCGGCACCGTCCCTCCTGTGGGGAGCCTGGGGTCTCGACTGGACGTGCTTCATGAAACAGAAGTGGCCAGTGGACGGACCACAAGGTGCCACTCTGGGCAAGGCCACATCATCCTGCCCCCCAGCTAGGGGCCAGGCGGGCTCCTGTCCTGCGAGAGGGTGCCGCAAGCAGGGAAGGACTCTCGGTGGAGGCCGCCTTCAAAGCCTGGAGGCCGAGGGAACGAGCCACAGCCGTTCAGCCTCCTGTGACAACGCTGGATGGCACGGGTTGACGGGGACAGCCTCCTGGGCATTTTTTCAAGTCATCCAATGTTTCAAATTTTTTAACCAAACACATGGATCAGATTTTCCTTAAAATTTCCATTCTCTAAAAACCAGGCAGAAAAATGTCTGGCAACAGGACCAGAATGGTTTTTTTCCAACAGTTTGTGTTTGATTATAAACGTCTGTAGAACCCAAGGAAACTGCTGCCCGTGCACTCAACTGAAGAGTGATCAAAGTCTCTGTGCACAGCCCTGGGCCCTGAGGGTGTCATGGTTCCCAGGCCATCAAGTGCATGGACTCTAGCCATTTCAAATTGAAACTTTGCCAAACTCTTCCCTTTTCTCTCAATTTTCTTTCTTTCTTTCTTTCTTTCTTTCTTTCTTTCTTTCTTTCTTTCTTTCTTTCTTTCTTTCTTTTTTTAAATGATTTTTAGTTGCCAATGGACCTCTACTTTGTTTACTTTTATGTGGTGCTGAGGATGGAACCCAGTGCCTCACACATGCCAGGCCAGCGCTCTAGCGCTCTACCACTGGGCCCCAGCCCCAGCCTCATCTCTCAATTTCCTTTTGCAATTAATTCCATAAATAGAACATTTAATACTTAAAATTTGTTTTCATATTATTTTCTACCTAGTTTATTATATGCTCATGAACAGAAAGATAATTAAGGCCACATGCTGGGCATAATTTTTAAAGCAATGGTACCATTTTAAATTTCTGACCATCATACAGAAGTTTAACCCAGCACAGAAGAGCCTGTGAGCAATAGGAGGGTATCTTACTGGGAAACAAATTTTAATTTGATGTTTGAGGACTATTAGCTTCCAACAAACAAGCCAATCTCCTACTTCCTGGTCACCGTTCAAGTTGGATTAGCAACAATGCTCTTCAAGAACTTCACAGAGTATGTGCACGTTAGTGTACATGTCCTGAACTAGGCATTTGTATCCTAGTAGGCATGCAGTAGGTATCAGAGCCTGAAGTACATGCATATGTCTGCATACATGGCACTTGCCAGCCATGCCCAGCTAGAACACAGCCCCCTCCACAAGGGCTTCAGGAACGTGTATGGGTGTTTCCATCCTGTGGACACTCCTTTTCTATAATGCCCTGTTCTTGTTTCATGGATATGCTATGTTCTTACCTATCTATGGATGTTAACAGAAGGTCCAAGTTGTTTTTCTACTTGGGTTTTGGGTTCTGTTTCCCATGGCTGAAGCTTGGTGCTCATTTCATCCAGGCTGTGGCCACACTTCAGGCGGGTCCTGGCTTCCTCACTGCTGCTCTAGACCCTGTTTTGCATCTCTTCCAAGAGGATTTACTTAACTGAATGCCTGCAAGATAGTGCTGGCCCTTCTTCACCTGCCCGCGAGGTGTGAGCGCAGGTGTATTTCAACCCATCGGCTGCCACCTTGGGATTCCACTTCTTCCCAGTTCAGCTCCACATGATTCTTGACACACGTGGAAACTCCCTTGGCACACAGTAGAGGTGAGGTCCTGCCTCATCCAGGAGGCCACGTGGTAGAGGCCTCATGCACACTGACCTGCCTGGTGCCGTGTTGGATCACTGGTCCTCTGCTACTCCAGAGTGTGGCCTGCACCTGGGAGGGCTTTGGACAGGATGTCGGGTGACGAGCTTCAGCCCAAGTTGCTCCTGATTCCTTCTCTAGCCTGGGAACAGCTGGTCCTCTCATTGCTTTGGCCTCCTCCTGGGAAACATGGGGCTGCTGCACACAGTCCCCGATGTCGCCCTCGGCTCTCCAGCCTCCAGGCTACAGAGACTGCGCTCCACTGCTGACAGCGTCTGAAGCCGCAGGAGCAGGAGCAGGGCCCAGGTGAGCGGCTCTCTTTTCCAAAGACGCCATGCTCACCTCTTCTCAAAACCCCGGGTTTTCTGCCAAGCGACCCAGATCGCTTGTGACTTTGAAAGAGAGCAAGTTGGACAGCGAGAGCCTCCCGGACATGGCCACTTTGAGGATGGCGGACGGTACAGGCTCAGGAGAGGAGCTCCAGGTTATTCTTCTCTTTCCAACCTTTTCTAAAACCTATGTATCCTCCTTTCCAGGGAATCCGTATGATAAATGGGAAAATGGTCACCCCCAAGTGGCTCTGCGTGGGGACCCTCATCCGAGAGGTTTGCAGCAGTCTCCCCACGAACCGTGCCGTCTGCTCCTGAGGCACCTTTTCCCTCCAGCTCTTGGGCTCAGCCCGTGCTGAGTGGACGGCACCGACTCCTGCAGAAGGTGCTCCCGTGGGTGGGCGGCTCTGTGTCGCGTCCCAGCTCCCAGCAGGGCCATGGCCAGTCTGCAGCCTGCACCCCACGGCTGGGCCTGGACTCTGGAACATGCAGGCTGGGTCCCCCCAGGGCCAGGATCTGAGTGGGCAGATGGAAAGAACAGCAATTTCCTCTGTTACGGAGCAACCCGGAGCCTGAGCGCAGCCTTCAGAAAGCAAGTGCGGCGCTGGCGAGAGGCCAAGCAGGGAGGACGGCATCGGGCCTCGGGGACAACTGCTGGGAGACTACTTGCTAAGTCGGAATAGAAAGTCTGCTCCTGCAGAGAGACACTCCCTCCTGGAAAACGGCCCGTCTGCAGCATCTCAGGAGCCGTGAACCAGCACCCACTATGTGATGGAAGATGCACCTCCCTCTCCACATTAACCAGCCTAGAGCACTGACCGGGGCTATGGCAGCTCTCAGAACAGGCTCAGAGCCTCCCGCCTCCCTCCTGGGAACAGGCTTCCTCACTCTGTCCTCAGGACGAGGCACAGCCCGGCCCTCTCGAGGGCCGCCAAGCTCCGATGCTCCTGAAGTTCTTGGCAGCGGGTTCCCTCGCTGTGCCGGGAGGGACTGGCGCCTCGTCCCTGCTGGCCGGTAGGCGGCTCTGCGGCAGCACGGGAACTCTCACCATGGTCCTGTGCTCCCTGTGTGGGCTTGCCGCAGGCTGGATGGCTCGGATGAACCAACACAACTCTTTAGCGGTGCTTTGTCCTGGGCGACAGCAGTGCTGTCCAGCCGAGCACTGTGTGCCTGGTCCTTGGCCCACTTCACCCTGGTGAGCTTCAACGTGTCCCCTGCTGGTCAGCTCTGCCCACGAAAGAGGATTCAGCGACCTGACGCTGCCCTGCAGTCCTGCACCCTGTGAACACTGTTGTTGGACACCACGGTGCACCGTCCACTCGCCAGGTTCTGGGTCGTGCCACATCTGAGGAGCACGTGGTGCATCAGCGCTTGTCTTCCAGACGATCCGACTGGACAAGGCGTTGGGAGATGGGAGGAGATGGACGCCTTCACCAGGTAGCGAGAGGCCTGGACTCCCCTGCGTGCCACCAGCGGGTTCTGACAGTCTGCCCTGGGACGTCCGCCTCCAGCTCCAGCCTCACAGCTGCTCATGGCTGGCCTCTCCTCACCCAGACCTGGAGGACCCCCCTTTAGGCTCCCCGAGGCCAGTCGCCTCTGGCACCGAGGCCTTGGTGACTTGTGCTTGGCAGGCACAGAGAGCCAGGCTCCCTCTCTGTTGGGAACGGTCACCGCCCTCCAAGGGACAGTACGCCTCAGAGGGACAGGCCCCTCCTAAGAGGCAGCCACAGGGGAAGCCGAGGGCCAGGAATCGAGGCCCTGCTGGCTCTTGTAGCTCGTGGCCACAGGTAGGACGGCCACGGCACTGGCCCTCAGAGCCTCTCAGCAGCCGGTCTGCCCCCGTCTCCCTCTCCGCACCACGCTGCCTTCAGAGGCCAGTCCTTTACGGTTTGGGTCCAGAGTGTCCCCAGAGGCCAGGTGTGGAACCCAGAGGAGGTGGAGCCCAGGGGAAGGAGGAAGGTCACAGGGCACGCCCTTGTGGGGGCCACCGGGCCCGGCCCCCATGTCTCTCGCTTCCTGGCTGCATGAGGGCGGTGGCTCCACACCGCCCCTGGCCCATGTGCACCTGCCGAGGCCAAAGGCAAGGCAGGACCATCCAGGGGCGGGACCCTGTGGGCCTGGGCCAGCACTTACCACAACAGGGGTGTTCTGTCCCCAAACATGTCCGATTCCTCACAACCCCACAGGCCTCCCAAAGCCACCTCGGTCACCTTTCCACTGCTTTTCAGATCCTCTCGACCTCCAAATCACCGTCGTGAGTGAGCAGACACCGGGCCTGGGGACGTGAAGCCGGTCCAGAGCTGGCTTCTCTGCCAATCCGCCTACTTTTTGTGTGTATTTTTATCTCGGTCCATGGATAATACAGTTCAGGATACAAAGCATCACGATGGCGTTACGTGCCGCTGCCCACCTGAGCAGGACCCTGTTTGGCGTAGCGCCTCCTGGGATGGCAAGACCTTCCTTTGATGTAAAGCCACATTCCTCACGTGGCCTCGGGAGCAGGGATGACTTCCCCAGACAGCCGCGCAGCCGCTGCAGTCGCATCTTTTCTCAACGTCCCTGCAGCACTCCTCCAGATTGTCATCCACATCTTGAAGACAGGTATGTGTGTTTCTCTTCAATAGTGACTTTTGTCTAAGTCACATTGTCTTTCCCTTTTGAGAGAAATAGGATGAATGCAGAAAAGTGCAACTGTTTGATAAGGACCCCTGATATTTAAAGTAGAATAACGGCAGACTCCCGTTCAACCTGGTCTGGTGCCTAAACCTGGTAAATGCCACAGTAACATATAAAAGCAGAAATGCAGTGCCGACATTTAATAATCGTTTTAATTACCAAGGTCACTCACTTCCTGTGGAGTCTCCTGCAGAGCACACAGAGGACCCCTGAAAGAGTGGGATCAGCTCCTCGCGGTGTTAGTCAGGGGTCTCTAGGGGGACAGACCAACAGGAAGGGTATTATAAAAGGGGACTTATTAGGTTGGCTTATGCAACCAGAGGCTGGACACTCCTCAGTGGCCCTCTGCAGGCTGGACAGCTGGGAGAACCCGTAGCTGCACAGTCCAAGAGGCTGAGGCCCCAGAACAAGAGGGGGTCCCTGGTGCTGGCCCAAGACGGAGACCAGGGGTTCTGGAGAGTCCCTGGAGAAACGCCGCAGAGTCCGCTTTGGAAAAGTAAAGGAACCAGAGTCTGTCCTAGAGGACCACAGCAGCAACAAGAACCCGCTCCAGAGTTCCATCCGCGGCTGCCTCCTCGGTCTCCAACTCCTGTTCCATCCAAGCCTCAGGCTCTTGGACAGTGTGCCCACACCTAGGGAAGGTCCCCATTTCAGTTGGCCTCCCCTCATGCCAACACTCCTAGGCACACCCCCACTGAAAACCCGGAAGCCTGATCACCGGAGCCTCTCAATCCAATCAAGTCGACGATGACAGGGCTCCATGCGCCTGGCTACTTCTTGATAGGAGACACCTGTGGCCAAGTAGTAAGGAGATTCCTCAACGCACAATGAACAGGTCCTGTCCCTTCAACAAACAGCGCCCAGGAAACCTGAACAGCCCTGCACCTCACTGTGACCAAGGATTCCATGAAACGTCCCGCCAGACTACTCTGTGAAGTGCGTCACTGCTGCATGAGACTCAGGATGTAGCCCTTGCTGGTCATCTTACCCTGGCCGGCTGACTTTAGAGGTTAAAGCCACCAACCCTGGAGGTCACACCGTGGACAATGCAGTGTCACCACCACCCCCCCCCCGGCCTTGCTGCAGACCACACCTCTGACCTGTGGGTTGTGGTGATGACGGTGGCCTGGGCCACTTTGGCTGAAGACTTGGACTCTTCACGTGGACCTGCAGGCGTCCCTGGGGACTGGAGCAGGACGGAGAGACCTGGCCTCCGTCTTCACACTGTCTCCTGCGCTGCCCTGACCGGGGCCAGGTCTCCCTGGCTCTGAGGTAGCCATGTTGAGCATGGAGTCACGTTTGTCCGGAGCCACGGCAGGGGGGATGGCTTGACCTGGGCCTGCCTCGCGTCTCCTCCCCTCTGATGTGAAGACACCTGCTGGCCACCATGCCCAGAAACACTGGCCCATGGAGCAGTGAAGAGAGGCACTGAGCTCCTGAAAGACCTCCCCTGCCCCAGAAGGGACCCGAATGTCCTTCCCCTTTATGAGCCGCCCCCAGTGCTCCGAGCCTGAATCTGCAGCCGCTCACCCTGAGCTGGGAGGCTGACTCGGGGGCAGAGACCCCCTCTGCACTCCTAAGTTTGGGTCATGCAGGGGCTGGGGAGCAGCAGGGACCCTCCAGCTCACGGGAGCTCTCCCCACAGCTCAGCAGGCACAGCCTCTGCTGCAGGCAGACTGGGGCTGCTGGGGCTGCAGCACTACTCAAAGACAGGGCAGTGGACGGCCCAGAGCAGCGGCCAGCCCCTGAGGTCCCCTCCTGAACATGGACTCCTGGCAGAAGCAGTGTGGAGCCACTGTGCTGACTCAGGAGCCCACACGCTGCAGCAGCTGTCCAAGAACAGGTCACATCCGCCAGTCCTGCAGCAGCAGACCAAGAGGCAATGGCCACTGAGTGACGCTGGACTGGGTTAAGCTAAGCCTGCGTGCTACAGCTGAAAACCAGCAGAGCACAGGACTCACCACCAAAGCTCTGCGACATAACAAAGGGCACTCACAAGGAGGTGCAGGGGTCTCCTCACAAGGTGCAGGGCCCGGGCCTCTGGAAACAGGGGGAGGTGGGCAAAGAAAGCTCCCCCGAGTGCACAACCCCAGCAGGGGGCCTGGTGAAATCCCAGAGGGAGACCTATGAAAATCGATTGTTAAAGTGTTTAATGAGCTAAAAGAAGATCTTAGGAATGAACTAAAAGGACGAATGCAGAAGATGAAACAACACTCAATAAACAGAGACTCTGAACAGCAACCAATCAGATGGCCTAGATATGGAGACCCGATGACTCGGATAAAACTCCACATGGTGGCTGCCGTCGGTGGCTGGAGTGCCACACACGAGAGGCCCTGGGCTCCAAACTCAGCACCACCTAAAAATATATGAATAAAATAAAGATATTGTGTCCATCTACAACTTGAAGTTTTTTTAAAAAATCCATGTGGCGGTATCACTGACAGATTGAATCACACTGAAATCAGAACTTCAGGCCTAGAAGGCAGGCTATGCAGACTTGCACTTCTCAAAAGGAGGAGTACGAACGGCCCACAAATACATGACAAAAACACCCCACATCCTTAGCCATCAGGGAAATGCAGACCCAACAACACTGAGGTTTCAGCTCACTGCACTGAGAAGGGCGGTCATCAAGAATAAAAGTAGTAACAATTGCTGGTTGAACGGGGGCGAAAGGGACTCGCATGTTGCAGGTGGACTGCAAATTGGTATGGAGACTCCTCAAGGCTGAGGCGTGGAACCGCCACGGGACCCGGGCCGCTCCCGGGCATTCATCCTAAAGAACTTCAGCGCATCCTGCTGCCACATGGGCACCCGTGCTCCTGGCAGCCCATCCCACAACAGCCAGCCCTGGAGCTACCCGGGGGGCCGTCCACGGAGGAGTGGGTGAAGGAATGTGGTGCAGGGACACCACGGAGTTTCGCTCGACCGTGAGGAGGATGAAGCCTGGCATCTGCTGCTGAGGGAGTCCAGGTCGGAGCTTTCTCTGCTCTGCAGAAGAGCCCAGGGAAGTGAGGGCGGGGGAGCCTGCTAGGAAACGCTTCTCCCCCCTCTGCAGGTGACTGGGGTGTCACTCTGTCAATGGGCTGACTGAGACCAACCGCCTTCGGTCCAGCGACCAAACCCACTTTGTCAAGAGACACGGTGAGACGTGCTGGGTGGGCAGGTCTGCAAGCAGGTGCCGAGGCCACGCTCTCACAGACACCTGCTTCACAGCCGGCCACGTGCCCTTGCCTGCGCCCAGGCCTGCATGCTGGTCTCTGAGCGTCCTCTGGCTCCACTGGCCGGTGTGTGCGGGCTCCCAGGCCCCGGCAGGCTCTCCATCCTGTGGACGTTTCAACATTCATTAGTCACCGTGTGTTCGTCTTGCTTGACTGTTGTTTAAACAGGAGGGCAGAACTGGGAGCTGCCCACCGTGGCCAAGACGGCAACCCTCTCGGGGTGCTTTTAAGGGACCACTGATGGCTGTGGGGCTGGACAAGCCACTGATGGGAGGGAGAGCAGTGTCCAGCCAAGGCCGGCTGTGCTCTGTCTGGGAAGACCCTGCTCGATTCCCAAGCCACTCACCTTCACCTTTGGGGACGTCACTCAGGCCATGAGGGTCCCTTCCTGGGGAACTCCTTTTGGGCAGCTGGCTTTGCCTTCTCAGGCAACAGGACCTCCCACGGGAGGTCCTCCCCCTAACCTGACCATGTTGTTCTTTTACCTCTAGAAATCGTCCCTGCAGTGGGGACAGCGGCTTTTACGCTGATCTGTCGTTAGTCACATGGTTTTCTGTCAGAATGTTGAAGACGTTTTTACTTTTTAAAAATGGTTTTGGCTGGAGTGTGTTTTGCTCTAAGAGTTCTTCCGCTGACCTGACCACAGTCTCCCTCTCCACCCGGGAACACGCGTCTCTCCTCTGAGGCACCGGGCCCACGGGTTCCATCCTGCACACCTCGCACCCCTGCCTGCTGACCAGCCCGAACAGCTCCTGAGAGCCACCCCGACGCCCGGCCTCTTGGTGGCCAGGCCTGCGCCTCCTGTGTGCGGGACTCCCGAGCAGCGCCCCGCATCCAGACCTACCTCTGCCACCTGCTGGGAGCCATTAGCCAAGTAGGTATGACAATTTCCTTGCCAGCGTACCCCATGTTGCAGTGACATTGAATGTAGGTGACCTTGCAAAAGGACCAGGGCGGATTAGGGTGTTCCCGGTTTATGGTTTAAGATAATCGGGTTTAGGGCGTTCCCAGTTTAGGTTCCAGGTTTAAGGTTTAAGATTATTCCTGCTGGGAATAGGGCGTATCCTGCTGCCTGAGTTCCCCTTGAGTTCTCATGGGATTCAGACAGTATTTTTTGGGAGACAGAAGCCCAGTGGAGGGATTTTGGGCAGAGAACGTGGATTTCCCCAGAACGTGATTATAGACGGCTGGTGTGAGTTCGGGAATAAAGAGTTGCTGTTTGAATCTACAAGCTGTGTGGTGGCTCGTGATTTTGTGCCCAGCCAGACTGCGGCAGCCACCCAGCTGCTGCACCTCAGGACACTCTGGCTTATTAATAATAAGAAATATTTTCTGCAAATAACGTTCTACATTTTGAAGAAGAGCTAAACCATACTTTCCACCTGCACCTTAAATATTTCAACTCTAAAAATGCTTTATGTCTTTGTTTTCATTTAGACATTTGTGATAGGTGGCAGATAATACATTTTTTCCAATTTATTTTTCCTATTTATTTTTTCCATTTATCTTCCTACTTATTCATAAACAAGATAATTTGGGGTACAACACATTGCAAGGAAGTGAGTCTCCCTACGTACAGCACCCTGCCTGCGCCTGTGATCCCAACAACTCAGGAGGCTGAGGCAGGAGGATTGCAAGTTGGAGGCAAGTGACTTAGCGAGACCCAGTCCCTGAACAAAAGATAAAAGGGGCTGGCAAGGCAGCTCAGTGGTGAGCGCCCCTGGGTTCTGTCCCTGGCACCCCCAGTAAAAATGTGGTGGGCTCTGCCCTTTGGCATGAAGGCTAGCAGCTTCCCTCGGTGGCGAGAGAAGGGGAGGCAGACTCAGGACCCATCTCTCCGCTCCTCACTGACCCTGCACCCTGAGGACACTCACTGACGGGCCCGGGTGTCCTCCGCCCGACCTCCCACACTGGTCACCACCGGCTCTCCTCCCATCTGTGTGGACTTGCTTCTCAGCACCTGGAAGATAGGAAAGTACAGAGGAAGGAGAGAGGGGGCTAGCGGCACTTGAGAAGTCCAGCCCACGGGTCTCCCCGGCATTCGGAGACCATGTTATGAGCACTGTCACTCATGGCTCAGAACTCCACGGCTCAAAGCAACTAGCACCTCGTCCCCATTTCTGAAGGTGAAGAGCCCACGTGGAGTCGACTGCTTCCAGAGCGCGAGGCCCCTGGCTGTGGCCGGCTGCCGCGGGGTGCCGAGGGATCCACCTGGATAGGGGTGGCTGGTGTGCTCACGAGGCTCAGAGGAGGCTGTGGCTCGAGGCCTGGCCCCTGTGGACTGGCCGCCCTTCCACAGCACTACCCAGCGTGTGGAGCTGTGCGGCCTCATCAGGAAGGAGAGACAGCAAGACTGGGGGGCCATCCAGGAAGGCCCAGGACCGAGGTCCGCCTCACTGACCCTACCACTAGAAATGGCCGTCCCAAGCCGTGCCCCAGGGAACTGCAGGAGGTGGGCCACCCACACTCAAGGCAGAGATCTGAAGGCAGCCTCGGGTTTTCAGACACGACCGGCCAGAAGCAAACCCAGTCCTGCCAGGAAGGGAGAACCGAGGCTGGCTTTCCTCACCCCACCTCAGCAGCCTCCGTCTGCGGCTAGAGGCTGGCCTCGGGCACCTGCTGGCCCGGCAGCTTCTGCCTTCACTGAGGGACTCAGGAGGAGGGTGCGTGGAGGTGAGCCACACCCAGCGGGCAGACATGGCTTCAAAGTCTCCCCCTAGACTCTCCCTTCATCAGACCTGCTCTCCAGGGCGTGATTCGCACTGGGATCACCCGCAGAGACCATGTGCTTGTGTGCGAAGGGAACTGGAAGCAGGTAAGTTTTAAAGAGGTGAACGTTTCTACATTGTTCATATGGGACCATACGATAAAGGCATATTTGATTTGAAGACGAGGCCAAGACAGCCACTTGAGTGCCTGGAGTCGAGACTGGTCTGCCGTGGACTCAGGGCTTGGTTCAGCCAGAATGAACATGATAAAATCAAAGTATCATACAGCAGAGAAAGAAAAGGCCTTGGCAACTCCTAGTGACCACGTGGGCTCCTTATCAAAGCCCGGCCCGGAGCAACGAGGGTGGCCGCTGGTGGTTGAAGATGTCCAGGGAAGGCCCAGGACCGAGGGCCACCTGGGCCCTGCGTTCTCTACCCGACAGGGCAGGAAGAGGCCCACAGTGTGGTCCCCATTAGTATCCCCACCGACAGCAGGAGGGGCAGGTGCTGAGAGAGCCAAAAGCGCTTCCCAGGGCCCAGGGGTGACGAGAAAGCCAACCTGGAGCCAGGGTCTCTGCTCCAGAGCCCATGCCCCTGGAGGGCCGTGGCACGCACTGCGTCACCCACACCCACAGTCAGTATTTGTTGACTTAACAAACTCACAAAGTTTTGAATTAATGGCTGAACCTGCAGGAAAACAGATGCTCCCTGTTATTTTGCTTGGCCAACACAAAATCACATCGGTGCCATTTTAAGGGGAAAACTTGGAAAAGCCCGGTCACTCCTAGCGTGCCCAGAGAGACAGCACTCTGGGCAGGGCGTGAGGTCACCTATCACTGCTGAGACCGCTGTGCTGAAATACAGCCCCCACAAATCTGGGCTCTGAATGCTTTTCCACGTGGTCGGCTGCAGCCCTCTCTGCCCAGCACGTCTCCCTGGGTGGCTTTAAAGAGTTCACAAAGTGGAAGATAATCTGCTTCCTGGGACTGTGCGAGCCACAGAGAAGGAAGGGTCCTGCTTGTTTGGGGCTGTGCATTGCTAGGCGGTCTCGTGATCAGGTGAGTCTCAATGCCTATTTACTGATGTTTTAGGTAAAGTTTCCCCTCTTCACCAGAGTCACACGTCAGTGGAAGGAGGAAAGGCTTAGTTGATGCTTCTCCCTGTGGAGAAACGGCAGGACTGGACCCGGGGACTGCCGGGCCAGGTGTCAGTGGGCAGGGAGCTGGCTGTCCACCACGGGCCCCTGGCCGTCAGGGTCTGTGGCAGTCCCCCCAGCAGCTCCCAGCACAGCTGCAACTGGGCTCTAGCCTGGGGTTGGAGGCTTCTGACCAACGGCCTCCTAGAGCTTGGGCTGGAAATGAGTTTGCATCATGTTTCATCTCCTTCCCACCAAAACCCAGCTCATGGGACTCCTGAAGCTGCCTCCGAGTCCACGCCAGTGTGCTCTTCAATTTTCCTTTTGGCCATTCAAAGCACAGCTGTATTTTCCAGGGACACGCTTGGCCAAGCCCACTTGACAGGAAAGCTGGCCGGGTGACACGGGCCAGGCCTCCCGGCCCAGGCGGCCCTCTCCTTCCTGCTCCTGTGCTTGAGACCGCCCTGATTTCAGAGTCTGACTCGGAAGCAGTGCCCTGCAGTGGCGGAGGGCCAATGAGAGCGAGCGGAGAATCCTGGTGGACAGAGGGAGGCGGAGGGAAGTCCACAGAAGCCCTGCAGGAGAGCACGGCCAGCCCAGGTCCCCAGGGGCTCCCAGCCTGTGTCCAACAATGAACCACCAGAACTTAAAGACTCGTGTTTCCATCCCACTGGTTTATGACAGTCTGTAAAGGAATATTTAACACGTGTCCCAATTCCTTCTGGCAAGAGCCTTCAGGTCTGGGTCCACATGTGAGTGCGAGAAGCTGCAGGGAACATGGCGGGTGAGCAGGGGTCTGAGTGGGGGTCCCTGGCCAGGCCTGGCACCAAAGGGGGAGAGAATGGAGCAGGCTGGGAGGACCACGGGGCCTTGACCCAGCAGGCCACCCTCACGGGAGCCTGGAGTCAACTCTGCAGGTTCAGGGGATGAGGCAAGGCCGGGCGGCCACGCAACATGTGGCCGGAGGGGACGAGCGGATCTGGCTGGTTTGGTTTGGTTCGGTAGCTGAAATCTCTCTCGTGGAAACTCACAGAGACCATGATCTTGGATCCTCCCAGTCCCAGGCCCAGCACCTGGATCCCAGCAGGCTGCCTTCGCCTGCTTGGTTAACTGCCCAGCTGGCCCTGAAGGGCCAGGGCCCAGAGTCACAGCACCAGCTTGTCTTGTGTGCTTGTCCTCTATGACCTCGTGCTTTGCAGCAGGTGACATTCTCAGAAGCTCTGATCCAGCATGCTGTGGCCCATGCTGGGGTGCAGTGCTCCCTCCGAAGACTCTACTTCGAGGCTGAGGGGTGTCCAGCTTGCTGCTGATTGCAGGCTCTTCTCAATGAGGTTCCCACAAACACACCTGCACACGTGTGGTGGACACAGCTCACACCCCTCGAGCCAACACCCTCGGGCTGTGGGTCATTTCCCTGGATCGCATTGTGCTTCAGCTGCTCCGACCCTCATAGATGAGTGGCTGGGGCAGCCTCAAGATCCGTGCAGGGCCTGGTCCACAGCAGCAGCTGCTGGGACAAGATCCTCATGGCTGCTGCCACCGCCTAGGAAGACAGCCGTGTGCAGCAGCCCACAGATGGACCGGCCTGTGCACTGTGGCGGCCTGCACCCGCCTCAGGGGCAGCTGGTGCCGGTTCTTCCCTACACATCTGGACAAGCTCCGGGCACTGGCTTGCAACGTCCCCTTCCCTGAGGCCATGACTTTTCCTCTGAACACAGGTCCAGCTACACACCGCAAGACGTGACATTTTCCTTAACATTTTAATTTTAAAGGTGGACTCTATAGAACCCACTTCTGCTTTTGTATAAAATATTTCAGAATTTCCCAGTCGTCTTTCCTCTTTTCAATTTTGAGTGATTTCTCCATGGTCAGAGAACATACTCCAAGTAGTTTCAGTTCTTTGAAGTTGGTCAATATTTGCTTTATTTCTCCAAGTGAACTACTGACGAATACTTCATGTGCATATAAGAAGAACCAGGATCTGAAGTTGCTAGGAATGGAATTCTACAGGTACCAATTAGAATGAGTTTGTTATAAAAATTGTTCAAGTCAGATGCCAAGTAAGTGAACTCTTCACTGTGATTGAGGACTGTTAATTACTCTGCTGATTTCTGATTATTTTTGCAGCCTATGTTCAGTTTTTTCTTGCATTTGAACCTGGTAATTTTCACCTTTAAGTCGTAGTGTTAATTCTCATGCTGTGATAAAATAATTTTATTATCATATTCATTTTCCCCATTATTTACTTCTTTTGAATTGCTCGAGTGGTTTTAGTTATTCAGTTCACCTGCACTGGCCTGATGGTTCCCTATATGGCGATTCCTCAGGTAGCTGCTTCAGACATTGGAAGAGACGTCCTTAGTTACTCGGCCACATTCCGGACAATACAGAATCCTGTGGTAAATTGACTCCCTTGACTACCCACCATGTAATCACCTACAATATCTTAATTCTCTACATATGAACGTCTCAGTTATACCTTCTGTAGCCATGAGTGGTGATTTAGCATCAACACCGAGGCCACGTTCTGAAGGTCCACTTTCTCCCTCCAGGCCTGCTTCCTTTCCCCTGGAGAACATCGTGTGTGTCCTTTACTGTAGCTGGTGACAACAATCAACATGGATTCTTACGAGGACATTCTCACTAGGTTTGAGCCTGGATTGGCAGTCATTTTCTTCAGCACTTCAAAGATGCGTGTTAGCTTTTCATTGCTCTGACAAAATAAATGAGAAAAAACGTAAAGCAGGAAAGGTGGATTTGGGTTCCTGGTTTCAGGGTCTGCTGGCTCTTGACTCCTGGCTTGTGATGGGCAGAGCATCATGGCAGAGGGTTTGGTGGAACACATCTGCTCAACCCCTGGTGACCAGGAGGCAGGGGCAAGCAGGGAAGGGCTGGGGCATGTCCACTCCTGCATGTCCACCACCCTCCTGGAGAACTTCACTTGAGGCCACAGGTCTCACAGCACTCTGCTCCTGTGACCTGTCCTTTGCCCCCCCTTCCTGCTGGCCACACCCCACTACTGGCCCACCTGCTGGCTCAAACTCCAGCTACTCGGACTTCTGATTCTCGGGTCTCACGTAAGTAATTTTGTGCATCTCACTTCTTTGATCAGAGTCTCTATAGTTTTGATACTGATTGAACTCATTTTGAAGTCGCTCAGCTCACTCGTGATTTGGCTTCTCTGCGGTCTTGTTGCTTGGGTCCTGTTTGGGGCATTAGGAATGAACAGTATCCGTGCTCTGGCTGTTGTCCTCTTTGGCCAAAAAGGATCTCACTTCTTGTGAACACAGGCAGGTCGCCCTGAAACGGCCTTACCTCCTAGCTCAGAGGCTACGTGGGACCAGACCAGTCCTACCCTGGACACAGTCCTTCCGAAATCTGCACCAAGTTCTGCTGCACACTAAATCCTGCCTCCTTCTGAGGCTCTCAGCTCGACATCCACCTCCAGAGCGCCATGGGCCTCTCATGCCTGTAGCTACTCCACGCCCTCAGTTCCTGGAAAATCTAGTTCTTAAACATGCCTAATACAAAGAAAACGTACAAATCAAACTTTATTCAGCTAATCGAGCAAACAAGTCTAGAAACCACGAAGGAGAAATGTATGTTTAGGAAAGAGGCGGAAAGTGCGAGGACTTAGAAATGAAGCTGGGAAGTGCAGCACGTGGGTCCAGGACACATGGCTGCATCACACCCTCACCATAGCTGCCGCTTCCCGCGGGTCCCTGCAGACCGGAGGTGGCCCCAGAGGGCAGGGCAGCCATCCCATAGCTCCCTATCGAGTGTGACCTGTTCCCACATGAACACATCCAGGGTTCCTCCCCAGGGACACTGGCCCTGAGGACCCCAGGGACCCTCGGCTTGAGTCTCACCACATGCCCTGGGGACCCCAGGAACACCCAACTTGAGTCTCACCACTCGCCTGGGGACCAGCCTGTTCTCAGGCACCACCCTGTTCTCAGGCCGCTGGGCAGCTGCAGGCTCTGCTGCTCCACAGGATGATTCTGCTCCTGGAGGCTGGGAACCCGCCCGTGGAACCTGCCTGGCCCCAGGAGGAGTCCTGAGGGCCCAGCAGTCACAGAGCACTCCTCGCCCGCTCAGCACCCAGCTCTGAGGGGGGGCGGGCGCTCACTCCACATGTGACCACTGTGCTCACACAGGGTGCCACACATGTGCTCCACAGCTGTGCCACGTTCTCACAGGCAGGTTCTCGTGCCGCGTGCTCTCTTACACATGTGGCCTGGTGCCCATGTGCTCACGCTGTGTTCTTGCACATGCATGTTCTTGTGAGACTCCATGTGTGTTCTCTCACACCGTGTGATCTTGCCCATGGGTGTTCTCACATGTGTGACTCCATGTGAGTTCTCTCACGCTGTTATTTTTAATATTGATTTTTACTTGTAGTTGTCGATACATTTATTTTATTTATTTATTTTTATGTGGTGCTGACGATCGAACCCAGGGCCTTGCACGTGCTAGCTGAGTGCTCTACCACTGAGCCCCAGCCCCAGCCCCACACTGTATTTTTGTACACAGGTGTTCTCATATGTGTGACTCTGCGTGTGTCCTCTCACGCTGTGTGTTCTTGCACGTGGGTGTTCTCGTATGTGTGACTCCATGTGTGTCCTCTCACGCTGTGTGTTCTTGCACGTGGGTGTTCTCGTATGTGTGACTCCATGTGTGTCCTCTCACACTGTGTGTTCTTGCACGTGAATGTTCTCTTATGTGTGACTCCATGTGTGTCCTCCCACGCTGTGTGTTGTTGCACGTGGGTGTTCTCGTATGTGTGACTCCATGTGTGTCCTCTCACGCTATGTTCTTGCACGTGGGTGTTCTCGTATGCGTGACTCCATGTGTTCTCTCGTACTGTGTGTTCTTGCACGTGAATGTTCTCGTATGTGTGACTCCATGTGTGTCCTCCCACGCTGTGTTCTTGCACGTGGGTGTTCTCGTATGCGGGACTCCATGTGTGTCCTCACGCTGTGTGTTCTCATGTGCCTGTGTGTGTGTTCTCATGCATGCTGTCACTCAGGTGGACACACAAGCTGTGCGTCACAGCAGAAACCCTGACCTAGGCTTGGATGACAACGGCTTGATTCTGGGAGGCTGAACGAGGTCAGGGGGCCAGAGCCACAAGGTCCTGGACGTCACACCATGTCAGACCTCTGTCTCTGTGGCCAGGACTTCTGCAGGAGGACTTGCAGGCTGGTGAGCTGAGGCTCCTCCTCACACAGCACCAGGAGACAGCAGTGCCTGGACTCAGCACACCAGGCCGTGTGCCCAGCGTGCCCAAACACTCTCTGCCTAGCACCAGGGAGGGGATGCTTATGTTGAGGGTGGATGATTTTATTCTGAAACAAATACTTCCAGGGGTTGGGTAAAACCATTCCTGCAGGACCTGCCAAACCTTCAGTGCTTCAAACCCCAGGGGCTGGGTCAAACCAGTCCCAGAGGACCTGCCCAAACCTTATAGTTCACACCCGGGATCACACCCCCTGTGCCCTTCCCCTGACAGTTCACACCTGGGTTCATGCCCCTGTGCCCTCCCGCTGACAGTTCACACCTGGATTCATACCCCTGTGCCCTTCCCCTGACAGTTCACACCTGGGCTCATACCTCTGTGCCCTTCCCCTGACAGTTCACACCTGAGCTCATGCCCCTGCGCCCTTCCCCTGACAGTTCACACCTGTGCCCTCCCCCTGACAGTTCACACCTGGGCTCATGCCCCTGTGCCCTCCCCCTGACAGTTCACACCTGGGCTCATGCCCCTGTGCCCTCCCTCTGACAGTTCACACCTGGGCTCATACCCCTGCGCCCTCCCTCTGACAGTTCACACCTGGGCTCATGCCCCTGCGCCCTCCCCCTGACAGTTCACACCTGGGATCACACCCCTTGTGCCCTTCCCCTGACAGTTCACACCTGGGATCACACCCCTTGTGCCCTCCCTCTGACAGTTCACACCTGAGCTCATACCCGTGCCCTTCCCCTGACAGTTCATACCTGGGCTCATGCCCCTGCGCCCTCCCTCTGACAGTTCACACCTGGGCTCATCACCCTGTGCCCTCCACCTGACGGTTCACACCTGGGCTCATCACCCTGTGCCCACTTTGCAGGGCTGCACCCCTGGGCCCTTGCTGTTCCCCAAGTGCATGGTGCACACGGATTCTGCCGTGGACCTGTCTGAGCCAGCCCATCTCCTGCATTTCTCTGCTCTCTGCAACAGGTTGCTCCTGTCTTTGCTGCCTGCTGTTCCAGCCTGTGAGTCAACATGTGACCTGCTCTCCAGCAACAGGCACATGCCGGTTCTGGCTTTGGCAGTGGCGAGTGAAGCTGTCAGGGATGTCCTCCAGAAGTTGGGGACGTTGCGCTCCTCTCTTAGCAGGTAGCACTACCAGACGCATGGCTAGAAGTGCATCTGTCTTCTCAGAACCGCAAATTCAGGCTGCACACCCACTCCGGGCAGCCTGGGCAGCTGCATTGAACGTCCTCTTGGCTACCCTTGGTTCTGCTGATATTTTTTCACTACCTTCCAGCGAGGGTGCTGCAGGTGCTTGTGGTTTTAATTTGCATTTTCCAGCAGGGATGTGTGTGCAGCCTTCTCGCCTGGCTTGGTGTTGGCGAGTCCCCCTGGGAAGGCCCGCTCTCACACTCCGCCATTTGAGTTGTCTCTTCTTTCTGCTATGTTGACTCTAGTCTTTTACCTTGACTTTCAAAGAAAAAAATGCTTTTTTTCTCCATTCGTAGAGTAGACAGTCAATTTAGTTAATGCAAAATTCAAGGGTTAGTCTAGTTTCCTTCAGCATGACCACCCGTACCACGTGGATTCATCCCATGACTCCACCATCCACCATCTCCACTGTGGAAGACACAGCAGCCCAGGCTCCAGGGAGGCCTCAGTCCCCTCCTCCCCTCTGCTGTGCACTTAAGCTGTGGAGTCCCCTTACAGATGGCATAAGCTCAGCCCTGTGGCTTTCCGGCCAGCAAAGTTTCCTGTGTTGGGGGAAAGGCTGAAGTTTTCCTGGTGTGGTGTGGTTATAAATTGGGAATGCCACCCTTCATGCATAATAGAGGTGCTGAATGTTTCTCTCCAGACCATTTTATAAGAAAGCAGAACAAGAGATCAGAGAGGAGGAAGAGGGACGGTGGCCTCTGGGTGTAGGTCAGACCTACTCAGGACTGCCGCTCACTCTCCTGACCCATGAGTCCTCTCAGCACCAGCCCTTAAATGACCTCCTCCAGAGCACAGGGACCCTGCCATGGAGAGCAGTGATTTGAATCATGGTCATTCTGACTCCTGTGGCTGCATTGTGCTGGGAGCTGCCTGTGCGAAGGTGCAGGTCAAGATGGTCCAGCTGCTGTGGTACGCCGGCCCAGGGAGGTTATGTACAAAGGCACACAGCAGTCACCAGTCGGAACCTTGAGCTCAGACACCAACTCCCAGGGACAGAGGGTTCTGAGCGTAAGAAGACGACCCTCATTTCCCACTGGTCCTGCAGACCGCCTGCTTTGCTAAAACTTCCCCACAAGTAACCTTTTCATGATGCAACTTATGCAATATACGTGCTGAGCTGTTCTGGGTCAGTCAAACTCCATCCGAGCTTGGCTGCCCACTCGCCCCACCTTCTTCTCTGTGTGTCTGTCTGTCTTTTCCTAATCCCCCATCACCCTCTGTCTTCTTTCTGGATTCACGGCCATGGCTGAGAGCAGAGACGAGAGAGCCGCGGCACCCGGGCTACCTGGCTGGGAGTCTCCTGAGGTCTGGGATACCACATGGATCATGAGCAGCCTCCCTGCGCCCTCGTGCAGGTGAAGCCTGGGGAGCCCTGGAGGAATGCAGTGCTTATAGCAAGAGTACGAATGCAGCACCATGCGACTTCAGAGAACCAAGGCCAGGCAGGCAGCTGGCCAGAGGCAGCTGGCCACAGGCAGTCTGGGAGGGTCCTCCCTCCCTGGCCTCCTGGAGTTGTCCCGTGGCTACCTGGGGGGGCGTCTCACTGGGACCCAGGCCCAGGCATGCTGCACCTCTCTACGAGTGTCCTCTGCTCCCTTGTCTGTCCTGAGCACATTCCAGAGAGTGGCCGTCTTCCACACAAGTTGAGTTCCTCATCAGTAACTTCACACTCAGAGCCTGTCCTTGCTCCTGGCCAGGATGGGTCCCCTCCTCCATGCTCCTGCCACACTCACCCAGTTCTGCCTGGCATCTTGGCCTTCATCTTATACCAAAAAAAAAAAAGGCATGAATGTTATCGTTCGTTTCTTAAATGCTGAGTTGAAATCTCAAACTAGTGCACAGAACTAGTTTGACCAGGGAAGCAGATGACCAGGGAGGCGGCCGGGTCCGGCTAGAAGCAAGCTGAAGCCTACCCACAACACACACTGAGGTGAGCTGGTCCCAACAGGGTCTGAGACCAACTTCTTGTCAGGAAGAAGAAAGGAAGAACAGAAAGGGAGAGAGAGGAGGCCTGGGGTGGCAGTTTATGGTCTCTTCCCGTCTTGAAGAATATATTCAGATGAGCCCTGTGACACTGCCACTGCTGGGGGTCAAACACAGGTGGACACTGGCCATCTTAGATGGTCCAACCTAACATCCACAGGTTTAGCTGCGCATATCTGAGGGGGCTTCCAGGGAGCCTCACGCACGCTGGCTGTGCCCAGGACCCAGAGCAGCACCTGCCAACACTTGGCCTGGCTCTCCCCAGCTGCCAGTCAAGGCTCAGTGGGGACGGACCCCTCCCCACAACATGTAAGGCACCCTTCTCCTCAGGCCTGGGGTTCTCTAAGCAGAGAATGAGCCTCTGGATCTGCCAAGAGCCTCTAAACGGAATGTCAAAAATGAACAGCAAATGCTACTCCAGAGGTCCAGACCACCCTCTGTGAGGGCTCACCAGGCCTGGGGCCACAGTCACCTTCTTGCTTTGATGTCTGGGATACACAGACAAACCCCATGACATGAACACAGAACCTGAGTCATTTTGTCATTCAAATACCAAAAGGCATCTCAGTGCATCACTTAGAGACGGAGCCAGACGGAGCCATGTCTCGTCCTCTCCTCCACAGCCAGCTCTCACCCTGGAGGGCCAGCAAGGACATCGAGGTGGACAGCGCCTGACCATGGCCTCCCCACTGTCCCGCATCTGCTAGCCCTCCTTCTGCAGGTGGAGGACACGAAGCAGACGCTGGAGGATGTGGAATGAGGCAGCTCCTCAGTGTCAAGATCTGCACCTTCCCAGGCCCCTGGGCAGCAGGGAGGGTGAACCTGGGTGGACACCCAGCCATAGCTGAGCTTTCCCCATGGCCCCAGCAGCCTCTGTCCTGGTGGAGCAGGGTCACAGGGCCCCTTCCCTTAGGCCCTGGGAAGACCAGTTCCCTTTGCCCTGGTCTGGCTTGCAGATATTGTGCCAGAAATGATGCTGGACTCCTGTCCCTGTGTCCCAGTAGCACAGAGTTCGCCACCCATCAGGACCAGGGTGACAACAGTGAAGCCCAGCAGAGTACAGGGTCACTGTGAAGTGGGTAGAGGTGAAGCCAAGTCCTCATGACATGCCATCTTCTTACTCTCCCCGACCAAGGCATCCGCAGGACCACACGGGTCCCAAGATGTCTGGCTGCTGCATGGGGCTGGTGGAGTCAGCACCAGGGAGGCAGAGACAGGCCCGGCAGCTGCCCCCACTCCGCCCCGCCGTGGGTGCAGAGGGCAGAGCTGTGCTGGGCTCCACAGGCTCGCCTCAGCGCTACCCTCTTTTCCCTTCATAAAGCTAAGGGAATAATTTTTTACATATTATCTTCTTTGACATATTATTCAGCTATTAATTAAATAAATAAAACTTGCTGTGCCTGGACTCCTGGCTCACCTGGAGGACTCATGCACAAAGACCAAAGCAACCTGTGGATGAACATTTATCCTGAAGCCACTCATGGAAGGGGCACATCCAAAACCACAAAGACGCGCGCCATTGGTGGGAAAGCAAACTGGCAGAGCCCTTCAGGTCACAGCGTGAAGGCCTCTCAAGGGCTGGGATAGAACTGCCCCTTCTCCAGCAACCCACTGGTCCAGAGCCTGGAAGAGCATCCACACCCAGTTCACTGCAGCCAGGAGGGCGCACCGGTGGCCTCAGTGGCTGGAGCGTGAATGGGACGTGCAATTTCACATAGTGGGGTGCTGCTCCGCAGGAAAGGGAAGGAGAGCCTGCAGCTGCCGCCCCTGGATGCCCTGGGCCCCGCCCCGAGCCCGTGGAAGAAGTACAGCATGGCTGACTCATTTGCTTGAGGTCCCTGAGGCCCAGGGAAAGGAGGCCACCTGAGTGGGCCTCGGCTTGCCACCTGGAGAGCCAAGCACCCCTCCAGGTGGGGTGCTGAGGGTTGTGCAGGGGCCTGACTGTGCCTGAGACCGCAGACGGCTGGGTTAAAAATGCAAATGCCAGGTCGCACGTGTCTCACGGCAACTTAAAATACAGTGCATGTGAATTTAAGGGATGTACTAAAATTAAAAACATTAAACACGGTCTACGCCTGCATGCCCTGAGCTGCCTCATTTGCCACAAAGGCACCTCAGGTTTAGGACACACGAATGTGTGACTGGTCGGGGGGCAGGCAAGCACTGGATGTTCTGCAGCACTGCTAGGAGGAGCACACAGTGTGTGCGCCCCGTGCAGCTCCAGCCAGGAGCCCAGACGTGCCTGACCTCGGCAGGCGGAGTGACAGCCTGCCATGTCACCAGGACATGCAGAGGCCAGCAGGCAGGGCTGCAGCGGGATGACCCCTCCCTGGTTGCCAGCATGGCCAGGTCTTGCCAATCAGGGCACTTGCCCTCAGAGCCCTCCTGTGGCAGGAGTCACGCTGCTGGGTCCTCTGGAACCCAGAGTGGCCTGCAAGCTCCCAAGTCTCCTAGGACCCTGAAGGATGTGGTTCTGCAGTCTGGACTCTGGTGCACAGAGTGGGTCCCAGGACAGATATGCGGAACTCGACAGTCATCGACCCAGAATGAGAGGCCACGGTAGGTCTGGGTGAGCCACGGCAACCCAAGACAGCCAGGGCACACTAATCAGCAGGCCAGAACTGGTGAGGACTGGCCACTGCAGCTTATCAACTCTCAGAAGAGAATGCTCATGCACCCATTCCATAATCCATGACCCAGGTAGAGGTAGATATGAACAAGGACACAAGTATGGACATGCACAGACTTATAGACATGGCCATAAACAGACACATACACACAGCTAGACAGAGACAGAGAGATATAGACAGACACATAGACATAGACAGATACACGGACAGATACATACATATAGACATATATAAAGAGACATAGATATAGACATAGACAGAGATATAGATAGATACATAGACATAGACACAGACAGACATAAACAGATACATAGACATAGACATATATACAGAGATATAGACGTAGACATAGGTATAGACAGATAGATAGACATAGATATATAGACATAGACTTAGATATATAGATATAGACATAGACAGATACATAGACATATAGACATAGACATAGATATATAGACATAGACATAGAGACATAGACATAGATAGTCAGATACATAGACATAGATATAGACAGATATATAGACTTAGATATAAACAGATACATAGACATAGCTATATAGACATAGACATAGAGACACAGACATAGAGACATAGACATAGATACAGTCAGATACATAGACATAGATATAGACAGATATATAGACATAGACATAGATACAGACAGATACATAGACATAGATATAAAGACATAGACATAGATATATAGACATAAACAGATACATAGAGACATAGACATAGACATAGATACAGACAGATACATAGACATAGATATATAGACATAGACATAGATATAGACATAAACAGATACATAGACATAGACATATATACAGAGATATAGACATAGACATAGATATAGATATATAGACATAGATATATAGACAGACATAGATATAGATATATAGACATAGACATAGACATATACATAGACATAGATATATAGACATAGACATAGATATATAGACATAGACATAGATATATAGACACAGACAGTCAGATACATAGACATAGATATAAACAGATATATAGACTTAGATATAAACAGATACATAGACATAGCTATATAGACATAGATATAGAGACATAGACATAGAGACATAGACATAGATACAGTCAGATACATAGACATAGATATAGACAGATATGTAGACATAGATACAGACAGATACACAGACATAGATATAAAGACATAGACATAGATATATAGACACAAACAGATACATAGAGACATAGACATAGATATAGACATAGACATAGATACAGACAGATACATAGACATAGATATAGACATAAACAGATACATAGAGACATAGACATAGATACAGACAGATGCATAGACAGACAGACATAGGCATAGATATAGACATAGACAGATATATAGACATAGATATATAGACATAGACATAGGCATAGATATAGACAGAGACATAGACATAGACAAACACATACATAGACACAGACACAGATAGAGACGTAGATATAGACAAAGACATAGGAAGAGACAGATAAGACAGATATAGACATAGACTTATAGACAGACACAGATATAGTCAGACACGGATATAGACACAGACAGACGTAGATAAAATCAGAGAGAAAGACACAGACACAGATATGCACATAGACATACAGATACAGACAGACACAGACATAGATTACAGACACAGACACAGATATGCACATAGACATACAGATACAGACAGACACAGACATAGATTACAGACACAGATATACACATAGACATACAGATACAGACATAGATTACAGACACAGACAGACACAGATATGCACATAGACATACAGATACAGACAGACACAGACATAGATTACAGACACAGACACAGACACAGACACAGATATGCACATAGACATACAGATACAGACAGACACAGACACAGATATGCACATAGACATACAGATATGGACAGACACAGACATAGATATGCACATAGACATCCAGATCCGGACAAAGAAAGACAGAGACATAGACAGCTCTCCCCTCCCCCACAGTCCAGTCGTGAAGCAAGTGCTGGGCCATCCTTTATTGAGTGCTGCTTCACCTTCCCCAGCTCTGTGCAGCAACACAGGGTGAGTCCCATTTCCTGGTGAGGGGCTGAGGAGCAGGGAGACTCACCAAGCTGAGAGCAGCCCCCAGGGAAGAGGGGTCTGTGGAAGGCAGAACCTAACCACGGAAACCTCCCTGTGCTGGCCCAGAGGGATTGCAGGGACGTCTTGCTCTCCTCTCACATCCAGGAACCACCCGGCACAGTCACTGAGCCACAAAGAGCTGCAGTTTCCCGTCCACGGTGGCGGTGGCAAGCTGTAAAGGAAAACAAAGCCCCATCCTTCATTAATGGATACGCCTGTCAGAAGAGAGAGCCCACAGGTGCACAGGTGCCGCCCTCAGCCTGACCAGTCCAGGCTAGGTTGCGCTGCTGCCTCAGTGTGGCCGAGAGCCCTGTCAGAGCTCATCGTCTGTGTGTAACAAGAGATCTTAACCTACACATTGTCATAGCTGAGTGGCCACCAGTGACAGGAGAGGGGAGATGGCCACAGGAGGCACCAGGACTCGGGGTCCCACCTGTTCCACTCTGGAGGAAGCGTCCTCTCCAGTCTACTGGGGCTTACAACTCCCAGGGAAGGCTGGGGCTGCAAATGGCAGTTAGTTCTTGTCAGTGTCTGGCCTCAGCACGGAGCAGCTACCTGCCTCACCCAGCCCCACGCTACACATCCCAGGAGCATCAGCACAGAGCTGGCAGGGGAAAGCACCCTGTCCTCCCCCTTGGATGGCAGAGTGGTGACCGCTGTCAGGCTCCCCTCATCATGGAGAGCCTGGGAACAGGGAGTCAGAGTGAGTGCCTTTGCTCCAGCTCATTTTTGTCGTCATCCAATTTGGAAGCCACATGCTGAAGAATAAGATTCAAAAGCAACTGCGTAATCAGAGAAATCGGAAGGGGCCTGTGACGCTGAAGAAGGGCTCAAAGGAACTGGGGAGACCCTGCGCCTGCTGGGCAGCGGGAGAACTTAACTTCCAGAGTTAACATATTATACCTTCAGAAGCCCAGCAAAACCAGAGTGCATACAAAGCAGCAGGAAAACACAGGCCATACAAGGAAAAGGAAAAAGTAAATTGACAGAAACTGCTCTGAAGACCCTGAGGGTGGATCTACAACATTACAACTTGAACACAGCCATCTTAGAGAGGCTTACAGAATCAAAGGAAGCTGGGGTAATGTTTGTAAATTATGTATTAAAGAAATTCAAACAGCAGCAAAGAGAGAGCACAAACCTGAATCCAAGCCGCCGCAGTCTGGCTGGGCAAAATAACCGGGGGGTGACAAGCAACTTGTGAAGATTGAAACAGCAGGAGCCGCTTTATTACGGGACAGCAGAGGTGTATATACCTAACTAATTACACACAGCTTGACTTGATGAACATCATCTAGATACAGCAGTCAGTTATCAAGGAATCCTCAATCTTAATGGCTCGCTGGCGTTGCTTCACAAACCACTCCTCCTGGCGCCATCGTGACTTGGTTGTGGCCCTCGACACCAAGCAGGCGCCCTGCAGCTGGGGACGCGTGCAACCAAGTGAGATGGACTTTAGGGAGCTGAGACAGAGCCAAGCAGCAGAAGGCAGCGGCAAACCAAGACAAGGCAGAGAGACGCCAAGTCTGGGGGACACAATGCACCTGAGCAGAGACGCACAGCCGGGGGCAGCCTCAAGCAGGCACAGACACACTGCTGGGCCTCAGGAGGGGAGAGAAGGAGCAGACAGAACATTTGGACGACGGCTGAAAACGCCCCAGATTTGATGAAGCCAGAATGTGAGCATCACGGAAGCTCCAAGACTCCACCTAAGGTGAACACAAGCCACCCACACCGAGACACACGGGGACCAGACTCCCCAAAGCCCTGACAGACTCCTGGAACAACAAAGGAACAGTGACTCGACACTCAAGGTCCTCGGGGAGACATCAGAGCTCCCCTCAGAGAGCAGGGCTTGGTGTGCTCGAGGGGCGAAGAGGAAAACGTCCACCAGGAACCCTGTACCAGCAGAGGCGCACTTCAACAGTCAGGGGTGGAGGGAGGGAGAAGGTGCAGCAGACAGTGGGGGAGACGGCGAGCAGAGGAGAGTGTCCCGTGTCACCACCATGCTCACCCACAGAACAGGCCGCGGTGTGCTCCCTGCTAGTATGATGACATGAAAATGGATTCTGACGTCACAGGTGACTCACAGGTAACCAGAAAGAACCACTAGAAAATAAAGTAAGAGGGAAGGCAAGACCTTCCCAGATAAACCGGAGCTGAAGGAGTTCATCAGCACTAGACCAGTCCCCAAGAAGTGCTCGGAGGTCCTGTGGGACGTGGAAGGACACCAGGCAGCAGCTCAGAGCCAGGGGAACACGGGACATGGACAAAGGCAGGGGCAGTCATAGAGCCATGACACTGTGACAGGACTTCATGACTCCTCTGTGTGACCTGCACGATTTGAAATAGAAATATATGTTTAAATAATCATCAGTGTAAAAGCTGGTATCATTGTGATTCTGGTTTACAACTCCATATTTTTCTGTTATATAAAGGACCAATGCTTTTAAAAGAATTAATAATTTGTGTTTTGGAGAACAAAATATATAAAGATGTGATTTTGTGACTTCAACAACTGAAAAGGGGTGGAGACAAGATGTAAAGAAGCAGAGTGTCGCACATCACCGAAGTCAATCTGGTATAAACTCAAATTAGAGTGTTATGACCTTAAAAGGTTAAATGTAATCCCCATGGGAACCCCAAAAATAGCTGTAGAATATACACAAAAGGAAATGAGAAATAAATTGAAACATTTTACTAAAAAATAAACTAAAAATAAGACAATGCAGAAAATAAAAGAAAATAACTATAAGACATTCAGGAAACAAATAGAAAAGCCACAGAAATAAGTCCTTCCTTATCTATAATTACTTTAAATATAAGTGTATTAAACTTTCCAAAGAAAAGTCAGACTGGCCAAATGAATTAGAAACACACATGATCCCACTACATTCTGTATACAAAAACTCATTTTAGATCCAAAGATACACGTGAGTTGAAGCTGAAAGAATGAAAATATTCAGTGCAAATAATAATCAAAAGAGGGCAGGTATATCAATACAGAAGAAGTAGACTTTAAATCCAAAGCTTACTAGACACAGAAAGTACACTGTGTATCTAAAATGATTCAAGGAAGCAAGAAGCTATAATGACTACGAGCATTTACACCCTAATAGACTATCAAACACATGAAGGAGACACTGACAGAACTAAAAGAAGACATAGTATTAAAATCATAGCTGGAGATTTCGAGACTGTCCTCTCAAAAATGAACAGGATAACCAGAGAGCGACTGGAAGTGTGAAGAGGACTTCCTGGACGGAGTAGCCACCTGGGCTGGACAGGCCTCTGCAGAGCCCCCCACCAGCAGCAGCGCACTCTGCCCCACGGCCCCGGGAAATTCTCTAGGAGAGAGCACAGGTTCAGCCAGGAGCAAGGTTTCCATATTTTGAAAAAAAGATAGAAATATTAAAAAGTAACTTTTCTGACCTCATTGGATGAAATAAGGAAGTCAACAATAAAAGTGAAACTTGAAAGCTCACAAAATTGTGAAAATTATTCTTATGTAACCAATGGATCAAAGAAGAAATGACAAGATGAATTAGAAAACAGTGAAATATGATTAAAAATGATAATGCATGAGATAATACAGACTCCAGAAAAAGAGGAAATCTGCAGCTGTGAATGCTTATACAACTAACATGTTAGATCGACAACTAACAAATAAGAACAAACTAAACCCATGGCGATCAGAAGAAAGAAAACTTTTAAAAGATTAAAGTAAATGAAGAAAATGAAAACACAAAAACAATAGGGAAAATATCAGTGAGACCAAAATTTAGTTCTTTGAATGTATCGACAGAATTGGAAAATCTTCAGCTAAGTTGGCTAAGAAAAATAAAGGAGATTCAAATTATTTATGATTATTTACAGACGTAAAAGTGGGTGACCACTGACATTACAGAAATGAATGCTGATAAAAGTCCCTGTGAACAGTTTTACAACAGCCTATTTGGGACAGTTTCTCAGAAACATAAAGACCAAGTGCAATGGACAGAATGTTAATATGCCTATAACTAGTAAGAATGAATGAGTAGCCACCCCACACTGGCCTGAGTGGACCCAGGCTCACAGGAGGCCCAGGTCCATCCCACCACCAGCAGTCACCTGCCAGAGCCCAGCCTCCAGCACAGGACCACCTCTTCTGACCAGCAGACTCCTGCGGGAGGTCAGGCCCAGACCAGATCTGCCCTCACCAACTTGAGCGGGACCCAGGTCGAGGGTAGTTCCAAGTTTGCTCCCCACCAACCTGGTGTGGGAGGCTCGCAGACACAGCCTTCCCTGCACGGCCTCATGCGGTCCTTCCCCAGTTCAGGCACAGGAGGGAGGAGGGCAGAGAGACGGACCTGTCTCCTCCTCTTCAGGTTGACAGTCTGGCTAGAAGCTCGGCCTTGTAACCTCACTTCACCTGATTGCTTCCTAAGAGCTCCTTGTGCCAAACTCGACCAGAGGCCGGGGCTTCAGCAGGCGGACGTGCTGTGTCCAGCCCACAGCCTGGGCAGGGGCCGTGATTCCCAGCTCAACATCAGCAGCAGCAAAGAGGAGGTCTGCTCCGTGCCCTGGGAGCACTCAAAACCCATTCCCTGCCCGGGGCCCAAAGACACTTGGAGGCAGTGGCCTGGTCCTGCCCAAGGGGGCCTGTGTGTACTGGTGACTCAGGAGCAGAGGCACAGCCCCACGGAGGTGCACAGTCCAGCGAGCACCAGTGCCTCCTGTCTGCACATGACACAGGCCTGGCCCCAGGAACTCACCCACACCCCTACAGAAGGAGACAGGAGACAAGGGAGCAGCCTGCACAGTCCCCGCAGTCACCAGCGTCTGCAGACAGCGGAGCCCAGCCTGAATGCCCATACCGCATGAGAGGGAGAACTCCATGCTCATTTCTAAGGCTAAAAATATCAGCTTTCAGGTTGAAATAAAATTGCTTTTATTTGCAAGGCCAAAGATCATTTTATACTCATACGCATGTGTCATATTTATTTTGAAATTTGTCTTTGGCTGGATTGTATCAGAGAGAATAATATTAAAACACATGCATTCTGATTTTTTTTTAATGAGGTGTATCTGTTCTAAATAACTCAGTCTGCAAAACACTTGTCCAAATCTCATACCAAGGACATGTTAAAGCAGAAATGACTGGCTCAGAGTGGCTCCTGGACACCAGAAATGCCTCTCAGGTCACCTTGTGCCTCTCCTTTAAACTCTTGAACTGTTAAAAAGGGGAAATCAATAAAGGAAAGACATGCAGTGCGGTCGGTGCACACGTTAGTTCTTACTGCCTTGATCTGGAGTCCGTTTGGTGGAGTCTAACCCTCCACATCTGGTCCTTGTGGACGTGGCAGGACATCCAGCCTGTGCCTGCTCCCAGGTGTGGGTCCCTGTCAGTGGTCCCCCCAGGAGGTGCTGCTGGTGGCTGGGGCAAGGATGGGGCAAAGGGGGTGGGGCCACCAGGGGCCGGGGCTGACTGACCTCAGGGACCAGAGCTAGGCTCTGTCTGTGGCAGACAGACCACAGGAAGTCAGCGAGTGGCCGTGTGAGAGGAACTCAGGTGCCGGACATCGGAAGGGTCCTCTGGAGGCCAGGGGCTCTGCCGTGCCAGCAGGGAGGACGGCTCTGGCGGCGCACCAGACTGGCGGAGGCTGGTCAGGGTGAACCAGGCCAGGCCTTCGACCACCAGCGTCTGCTCCTGGATGTGTTTTCCGGTTCCTTCTCCTCTTTGGAAGCCATGTGTTTCTGACGCTGCGAGGCAGGTGGCCAGAGTGCACAGACACGCACAGCTCACAGCAGGAGACCCGCTGGTCCAGCGACCAGCCTCCAGCTCTGGACTCTGCTTCTCTCATTCAGTCTCAGAATCTGGTGCAGCACAGACAGGGTCAGGCACCAGGGGCCGCTATGGCCGCCATGGGGAAGGTGGTGTTTCTCAGAAAAAGAGTAAAACTGAAAGAAAACAGGGACAGGGGCAACACTGTCCTAAAATGAGCCCGAGATGCCCCAAAGAGCAAGTCCTGATCTCCACCAAGGTGGGTGGCTGCCCTTCGCTGGGCACGCCACACCCGGCAGTCTGCCCTGAAGAGGACGTGCCGCTGCAGCATAGGCCACGTGGACAAGAAGACGGGCCAGGCCACGTCTGCGGTAGGAGCCCTGGAGCCTGTGGCTCCGTAGGAGGACCTGGGTTCTCCCAGGGAAGCTGCAGAGCCCAGAGGAGTTTGAGGGAAGGGTGACCAGAGGGAGCCACCCAGGGCCTGCCGTGACAGTGCCTCCTGCCTCAGCCCCACTAAGGAAGGAAAGCCCCCAACACCTGCAGCCACAGGCGCCACAACAAGAGCCCTCACGCTCCATCTCTGCAGGCTGTGTCCAAGCCCAGGAGCCCACAGCAACAAACAGGGTCCTGAGCGCCCGCAGAAGGAACCCCCGACTTCTCCAGAAGGCCTCACGAGCAGCAAAGCCATGGCCACCCTGGGAGAGCCTGCCGTGGTCACCCTGGGGACAGCCTGCGTGGCCACCCTGGGGAGAGGCTGCGTGGCCACCCTGGGGAGAGCCTGCCGTGGCCACCCATGAGTCAGCCGGCACAGGCGAGGCAGAAACAGAGTACCGAGACTCTTGGACCGGAGTACTTAGACCTGTCATCTGTAGTTTAAAAATAATTTAAATTATTAGAAACAGAGCCAAAGAATAAGTTGTTCACTTAAACAGAACTACCAGAAATGAAAACTGAGACATTCAACATGAACATTCAGTCCATGGTCAGGAGCTCACTAGCAATGGCTGAAGAGGTGACCGGCCAGCTGGACAGCAGACGCTGAGGAGCACCCAGAACAGGCCTGCAGCTGTGTGAGCCTGGGAAAGGAACGGAGATGACTGACGACTGCGGCAGCCGTCTGACAGGGGCTGAGGAGGACCAGGGGGCAGAGAAAGGGAGGGTTATACGGAATCAAGACAGATATCGAGTCATCGTTTAGGAGGCAAAATGAGTTCCAGGAAAGACAAGAGCTGATCCACACCTCAGCTTACAGTCAGCTGCAGCAGGCTGGCAGAGAGCCCTGAGGGCAGGAGTGCAGATGCCCAGCAGAGCTGCTGCCAGCCCCAGGCCATTGTCCTATGCCACTCCCTATCCATTTCTAATACCACTGCCACTTACTCATCAAAAGCTCAGTCATGGGACCCATGAATAAAAATGAATATTGGATTACATCATGTTTTTTGTTTCATGTTTTATACTTTTAAGGTTTAAATCTTCCATGACTATATATCACAGAGATATTCTCTTGGAGGTTCTACCTATAGTTCTACTTTCCACATTTATATAATTAAAATGTATCAATCTGCACGTTAAGTCATCTCTTTATATATGAACTTTTATTTTTCTCAAAGGAGAGAGCCAATATTTCCAAACATTGTACAAGATGATCCATCGACCTTCCATTATTCTGCAGTACCATGTGGAAAGGTAGGAAGGCCCCAGACACAAACGGGTCTACCTCACATTTCTCTGCCACAACCTTCAGGGTGTACTTCGATTGTTCAATTCATACCCCATTGTTTCTGCATCTATGGCGATAAAAGTATTTTTACTATCTAACAGGAGATGACTCATCCTTACAAGGACTTCTCTCTCAAACACAGATATGAAAATCCAGGAGAGGCTTGTTGAGTGCAGGTAGAGGTTGCATGGAGAATACAAAAAGCTGACGAGTTCAGGGAACTGGCCCTCTACTGTGTGGACGTGCAGGTGAAGTCACGGAGGGACGCAGAGGGCTGCCCATCAAGGGACTGACCCTTTACTGTGTGGACGTGCAGGTGAAGTCACGGAGGGACGCAGAGGGCTGCCCATCAAGGAACTGGCCCTTTACTGTGTGGACGTGCAGGTGAAGTCACGGAGGGACGCAGAGGGCTGCCCATCACTGGAAACATCTTCCTGCAGGGCTGTTCATGTGTTCTTCATGACACAGGAACCCGGTGGCCTTGGAGACTTGCAGCAGCAGCAGCTGGACAGACAGCATGCAGCCACGGGAGCAGCACTCCACCCCTGCAGGCACAAGCAGACCTGCAGAGCCTCTCTGCTCAGGGAAGAGTGTACTCCTTAAGGCACCCCGTGCCTCGTCTCATGGGACCTTCTGAAGAGGCAAAACTGCAGGACAGAGTCCACCCTCCTATGCGGTGGCCAGGGACGAGGAGGCCCTGCAGAAGCCAGGTGCTGGGTGGGAGTGAGCCGCCGGAGCATGTTCGGAACATGAGTGGGCGCAGCCACCAGTCTCGTTGAACTGTGCACCACAGGAGAACTCTCCCGGTGTGGGAGCTACACGCCAACCAGCCTTGATTGTTAGAAGATAATAACGCTGCCAGGTGGTGACTCAAGTCGTGCAGGCAAAGGGCACTGGGCACAAGTGGCTAAAGGAATTGCGCCCAATCTCCTACTAAGTGATAAGCAAAGCTTTGCACCCAGAGCCCTGGGAGCTGCACCCCCACAGCTCAGAGCACTGGTGCCAGGTGGGGAGGGCTGCACGCAATCAGTCGCCACCCGCGGAGTGGAGCGCCCGCGTTAGGAATGATGACACACTTTAGGTATCTGCAATGAAATAATCGTGAAAAGCAGTGACCAGAACCAGACGAGCAAAGACTTCCACTTCTGACAGTGGCTGGAGAGGTCAGGAAAGCTATGTCCAGCAAGCAGACCCTCACCCAGCTCAGCCTCTCACCTGAAAGCCAGACAGGAGGGCTCGAGTCCTCCTGCCTAGAGACCGGACCTTCAGAGACCTCGCTCCTGCTGTGGGAGGTGCTCGTGCCGAGTCCCTCTGCAGGTGTCTAGCCCACAGTGAGGCCACCCTGGGACAGTGGAGATGGTTCACCTGCGATGCCCAGGTGCACTCCAAGGGTCGCGCTCATGAATCCAGGCTGTGCCATGCCACTGTTCCTGCTGGACAGGCCTAAGATGCTCTAAAAGCTGGCCTGTGTTCCGACCAGCGCTTCCCGGGATGTCTGTCAATGAAGACGAACCTGCAGTCTCAGGGCACCTTGGCAGAGCGTTATGGAAGTCCCCGGGCTCACTGTCAGCAACAAGCCCGAGACCCTCGATCGTGGTCAACAGTCTGCAGCTTGGAGAGTGACTGAAAGTGCCATGAAAAAAGGAGTGTTCGTTTAATCAACTGCAGACTCTGAAAACTGTCCAAGTCTGCGCCCTCCACCTGCAGACATGTGCCGTCCCCTCTGGAAACCCCAGCCTCCTCTCTGCCTGCTGGAGGCCGTGAAGCAAGCACGGGCACCGACCGAGCCTGAGTGTCCTAATGGAGATGCTCACTGCCCTGTCCGCAGAGCTGCTGACTGCGAGGTGCAGGAAGCAGAAGAGCCCAGCGCAGGGCTGAAGTGAGGAAGCAAGCCCACCAGTGCCCCCCACCCGGGGCGGCTTCCTGCCTAAGCAGAGATGGCTCCTCCCACGTGGCCAAGGCCTTGGGGACCTCTGTGCAGACCAGAGCACAGGTCTAACGCTTTCTCACTAAGAAGCGATGTTTAGCCTCCCCAAGTGAAGAAGGCATGTAGAGCCCAGGGGAGACGGCTGCCCGCTCTCCACCGTCACGCTGAGGACCCTGCCCCACGCTGCCCGCCCTCAGCCAGTTACTTCTCATAAGAAAATCAGCAGAAGACAGGAGGAAGTGGGTGACTGAGGGCCACATGGCCGGCTCAGGGCCCTTGTCCATGCACTGTACAGGACGAACACTGTCTTTGTCTTTTACCATATCTTAATAATTCTTACGATGCACCTGGCTTTACTGCGGAAGGTGACTCCTGCTCTCCATCCTGACACCAATGTCTAGACCTCGCTGACCCATTAGGGCCACAGAGCAGCAGGACACACCATGACCAGAGCCCTGCTGACCCCCTGCCTGGCACGGAGCAGCTTCCTCCACAGGCACCCAGCTGCAACTCCTCCCCCCCGCGGAGACGTGGCCTCTTGAGCAGATACTCGGACAGAGCAGCCACTGCAGAGGGTTGGTTTGGATTAAAAGCCTACAAGTAGCTCATCACCCTGATGTGAAGATGCTGGACAGGATCTTGGGCGCGGAGGTGGAGAGCGGCTGCACTGAAATATCACACTGCACCCCATGAATATGTCCAACTGTATACAGTGATCAAAATCACACTGCACCCCATGAATATGTCCAACTGTATACAGTGATTAAAAACCATAACAGCCACAAAGATAAGTCAGGAAAGTTCATCCCAGCTATAGATTTGATCTTTGCTTAAATCTAACTTTCAACAGATGCCTGTGTACCATACTTGCAAAATAAAGACCTTTAAAAAGTTTTAAACACCTAAAACTAGACTTCTTTTTTAGATTAGATGGTGCTGGATTAGATTAGACAGTCTACAATCAGACGCACAGTGTCCCACACGACTCCAGGCCAGCCAGGATGGTGACACTCTGTTTTCAGGTCTGGGACCCCCGACGCAGCGCCACATGCACTGTTCGCTCCCCTGAGGCCTCACCACAGACACGCACTCACCCCCTGCAGGCTCTTGTCCTGGTCCTCAGGCTTCCTGAGCACAGTTGGCTGCTGCTCAGATCCCACTCCTGATCAGTTATCTCAGAGTCTCCAGGTTGGGCCTGGCACCATCATCCCGACTCTCTCCAGACAGTTCCGACAAGCAGCCAAAGCCGAGCTCTCCACAGAATTCCAATCCATAATTCCATTATTTCTCAAACCTCTAATCCAGACCAGCATCTCCCTTGGTCCAGACCCTGGCCCCACATCTGGGCGTGCCTGGGAAACCTTGGCTTGCTCCCCACACGGACTCCAGGAAGCCGACTTCACATGCTGCGTCCCAGTAGGTGATTCTGCCATGTGAGTGGCACTCACCTGGGGGCACAGAAGCCTGCTGGAGCGGCCAGCACCAGGAGGGGCCACCTACAGGACCAGACCACCGGAGCCAGGCACATCTGCTGCACAGAGCCCAGCACAGAAGCCCAGGGGTCCTGGCAAGAGCAGAACCCAGCCGCGGTGTCCTTCCCACCTGGGAACCTCACTGCGCCGCGACCTACCTGACCTCAGGCTGCCCTGCAGCGTCATCTGCCTGTGTGTGGCTACAGGCCGTCAGTAGCCACAGAAGCTGGCCAAGGCTTGGCTGCCGTCACTGGCAACAGCCCAGGCCACCCGCCAGCTTGCCTCTGCGAGCACTGGGAGCCTATGGTGGCCCAGGTGAGCGCAGCACAGACCCTGCTGCCCAGGATCTGGGTGGGGGCCCGTGCGGGGCAGGGCTGAGAGGAGCACAGGCTCTGAGCCAGCCTCCGGGCCTTCTGGGAGGTGGCCACAGAAACAATCCAAGGTCCCTGCTCTGTGGGGTCATGGGGCGAGGACTTCACCTTAGCTGCACAGAGAAGCAAAGCTGCTGGCCGAACCCCTTCCCAGCACCACCCCGTGAAGGCAGAAGGGAACGCCCACGCTGGGCAGGTGGGGGTCCTGCACGCCAGGGCTCAGTTCAACTGGGCAGAGATGAGAGCAGTGTGCTTCCAGCAGCCACAGGGATATGTGGCCCTGCAGATGCCTCCTGCATCTCCAAGGAACCCCAGAGCACGTTCGTGGCGCTGGAACATCCCCCGTGTTGGCGTCCAGCCAACATGATTCCAAACGTAGTCCACCTGGACTCAGCTTCCAAATGGCCCTTCAGCTCTGCTCGGTTCTGAAGGACTCTCATGTCACTGATCACCCACCACAAACAGAAGGGTGGGATGACCCTGCGGGTATCTTATCAAGTAGAAAGTCGGCTTGCCTTTAGGAAACACAGCAATTTTTTTTTTTTTTTTTTTGTAAAGTAGCAAAAAGTTACTAAAGTGTTACTAAAAGTTCCAAAGAGAGTGCGGGAATGTAGGGATTCCTGGAGAAAGACCCAGTCCACTCCATCCCCCACTGAGAAGGACCGAGCGCAGGGAGAACCGCCTCTTCCAAGGACAGTGCCCTGTTGCCTCGTGAGCCTGGTGGGCAGTGCACTGACCCAAGGCCTCTGAACTGCAAGGCTCCCTTTTAGTCACATTTTAAGGAGACTTCTAGTCAAGACCAGCCCAAGCTTCCGCCTGGACTCTGATTCCAAACGTGTGGAAATTACACACATTAAATGTATCAAGAGAAGCAAGGCTGACACAGCCGGGCTCAGAGACAGGCAAACAAACACCCTCCACCACAGCCCTCCGGTCCAGCCCAGAGTGGAGCAGGAGCACCTCTCCACAGCCGGGTCCACCCTGGGGTCCCCGGCGTGGCTGGCATCATGCACTGGTCACAGACCAAGTGGCCATGCTGGAGATGCAGGGCGCGGCTCGAGAAGAGGCTCAGCCTTCCCACAGACCGACAGACAGACGTCTGGAAATGTCTCCTGACACTGCCCAGTGGGAAATGTTACTCAAGCTCCTACGACAAGCTTCTAAATAATTTGGAAGGAGGTATCTGCACAACCAGAACTCAAGGATAGTAGAGTGGAGAAAGAAGGAAACACAGAGAAAGTTTCTCAACCGAGTGAATCTGTGAATTAACACTGAAACAATGTTGGCACTGAATGTTAAGAAGACAGATGACTAACCCCTGGAAGATAAGTGAGTCCCAATGCATTTGAAATAATAAAATGAAGTGGAAAACAATTTAAAATAAGTGTGCTTAGAGTTCTCTAAGAGATGAATGAACAAAGGCCACACTGAACAAAAACAAGAAATCGTGTTTCAAATTGCAATAGAATAAGGGAAGGTGGGTATAGGAAAGAGAACTGAATACTGGGTAAAAAGAGTTCCCCCGGCCTAGCCGAACCATACTGAGGAGAAACAGTGGTTCACCGGAACCCAACACTGAGGATCACCCAAAGTTCAGCTTAAAGGAAGTCAAGTTTAAAATACAAAAATCAGGGTGGAGCTATGGATGGTTCCAGAGTTTCAAAAGTGTATCTAATAGGATCCAGAAGACAAAGGCAACGTTGGATCCCAGGAGGGTGTGGAGTAATATTTTCAATGTCAATTATCATTATCACAACAATAATGACAGTTATTACTGTATATCAATCTAGGAATTTATACCAAGCTAAACTATTACTTAGGTGTGACGGGAAATGACGACAGTATAACAATAACTAAGAAAGAATTCCACTTACTTTTAGTATCTCACTGAAAAAAATAAGTGAAATTATATATTTCATCCAGACAAGGAAACTTGGAAGGAATAAATGAGATACAAGGAAAAAACAGTGACTATGGAAAATAATAAAAATGGCCCAATGTCAAAACTGCAACCAACAACAGAAAATCAAACCTCTGGACATCAATAGCAATAATCCGTTGCATGACATGAGGCAGGAAGAAGCAGAGATCCAAGCTTTCCACCAAAATTCACATGACACTTACATGGCACTGACCCTTCCTGCAGGGCAGGGTCACGTAACCGCTGAGCCTCAGCATCTGGATCTCCAGAGAGGGGACATTCTAGTCAGAGAGAATCCTCAAGGTGCCTTGTCTCTGGACCTGCCGGCCCTCGAGGTCCCAACACGAGGACCTCAGTTTCCAGACAGTCATGCTCAGCCCTGGGTCTTTGCTTGGTTCGCAGTCGTGGGAGCAGCCGGAGCTCGAGAGGTGACTGCTCTCTGGTCAGCCAGGTTCCCAGCATGGCAGGCGTCGTGCTTCCCTGGTGGGCGGGCACGCAGGTGCAGTGGAGAGAGGGGACTTCCAAGGGCTTCCTGAATCCAACTTCCCTCTGAAAACTTTTGTGCTGTTGAGTTTGAACCTGAGCCATCGTCTATCAATTTTCCAATGAGCAGTAATGGTCTTATATTCTTAGTGGTGTCCCATGGAATGGGGACAGATGAATATTTGTTAAATGGGAAAAAATGTTTTTTATAACAGATAATGCACCAAAAAATGCAGCCTACAAATTGCATTTGCTGCTTAGAAAGAAGATGGAGGAAGTAAGATGGTTTAAATTCCCAGGAGGAGCAGTTCATAGTTCTAGAGTTCTCAAGATACATGACACGGGAAGAGGCACACTCTTGCCCAGCGCTAGCTCATTGCCACTGCTGTCCTCGTGCCTCCTGAACTCTCGAGTCTTTTCCCCATGTTTTACTAGACATTTGTTTATCACTCAAGTTAATATTGTACTTAGAGATCAAATAGCCAAAACTGAAATGTTTATCTCTAGGAAAAAAAAGTCTTGAAAAAAGGTATTCAATGTGTCTAGCATTGAAATGGAGAAAAGATTGAACATTTAAAAAAAAAAAAAAAGACTTTACGTTGACGTTAAAAGAAAAGAGATTCAGTGTAAACAAAACCACCTATTAATTAAGTAACATCCCCATGGTGAGAAGAACTATATTAAATATAAAATCATTATATTGTTAGAAAAAAAGAAATTAAAATATTAAGAGTAACATTTAAAACAAAAGAGCTATGATTTTTATGTAAAAATTAAATTGAGCTTGTAGAATTAGATAAGTAAATTGAAGAATCAAAGTACAAAAACAATATTTTCATTTGTAGGAATCAGCTAAATATATCAATAGTTTAAAAATTATGAATATGCCAAATTCTCTCGCTAAACGACCATAAAAGAGCATGACAATGGATCCATAAATTCAGCCAGAAAGACTGAAATGAACAGATGAAAATAAAAGATGCCACAACAATACAAATATGCAGTTGAGAGAGTGACACTGACTTTGGTCCAGACCAAAGGAGCTGAACACACAATAACGCTCAAAACAAACCCCAGGAGGTCAGTAATCACAAGTTTTATGCAGCTCACAACCTAGTACCAAAACACCTAAAGAAAGACAGACAAAGCCTAAGGAAAAGGTGGCAAAAACATGCAAAGGCCAACTCAATCATCTGTATTGATGTAAAGACCGACAGTGCGAAGGTAGGAGACTCCACGACAATACCGACAGATCTGCTCCACTAGATTTTAGATAAGAGTCAGCGGAATCCCTTACCAACAAGCATATGGCACCCTTTCTTTTACAAACATACAGTGAAGTTGTATAAAACGTGACCAAGCAGGAGCTCACGATCCCAGGGACGAGGTCAGTATCACACGCATCACAGCCCATGGTAGGACTAAAGCCACGGGTCAGGAAACAGGAAATTCACCCCTAAGAAACTCGCTGACCAAAAAGAACTCTGGTGGAAATGAACATAAAACTGCTCGGTGCCAGAACACGTGGGCTAAAAACATCCTGGTACTCTTAAGAGAAATTCAGACTTCAAACGCAAACGTTAAGAAAACATGAAAATATTCAAACTCACAGTCTAGAAATCCACTAATAAATGATACCCGAAGGAGGAAGAAGGCAGGGACATGAGCGCCTGCGGCTGAGGCTGCTCCGTGGCCAGCGCTGGCCAGCACGTGGCCCTGGGCCAGCACAGACATGAAGAGAGGGCGAGGGCGAGGGCGAGGGCGAGGGCGAGGGCGAGGGCTCAGGGAATGTGGTGAAGTACCCCCAGCAGGAGCTTCAGAGTGACCACAGCCACACCCTTCACTGCCACGCCACCTGCGGGTCAGGAGCAGGCGAGCCCCATGCGACCGGCGGGACTGGCCAACATCAAGCAGAAACCCTGTGGGCCTGAGGGGCATCTCCCTCCAGCTTGCTGGTGCTGTCAGGCGTCCAGAGGGGCCCACAGCTCAGGGCGCTCAAGCAGAGTTCTCCTGTGTACCCCACCTCAGGACCCTGTCCTCTGCACCTGCCCTTCTGCTCCTCAGGCCAGAGGCCAGCTGCTGCCCCATTCCTGCCGCGGCCTGCCACGGCTTGCCACGCGGTGAGGGGAGCCAGATACGAAGGGCCCTGCTACCTGAAGCACCTTAAAGGAAGCACACGGCCACTCCAGCTGGTCCAGGCCTGGAAGTCCTTCTCCAGGTTTCACCACCACCACTCCCTGCTGACTGGGCTCTGAAAGGTCAGCACTGAGTCGGCCTGTGTAGCTCGTCATGCAACCGCCCAGGGCTGCAAGTGCTGTTCTTGGACTCTTGAAAGGAAACATGAAGGAGTCCTTGAATTCCGGCTCCACTGGGCCTCTTGGCACAGTTCCCACCCCCTGACTGTCCTTGTCACACACCGTGGACCAGACCTTGCCGGGTGCAGGAGGAGCTCCCAGGAGATGAAATGAGGAGGGTCGGGTTTGGTCAGCAGGGATGGACACCCTGACCAGGAGACTTAGTCTAACCCAAGGATGCACCAGTCACCAAAAGCACACTTCGTGACCTCTTGATATCTGTGTCAGCACACAGGAGTGTCACCTAGTGAATGCAGAGGGGAAACAACTTGAACGTGGATTCAGACTACAGAGATGATGGTGCTCCTTCTTGAGCAGTGGGAGCATGGAGAGCCAGCCTGTCTCCAGCACCTGCTGGACAGGGGCCACACGGCGACCCTAGGAGCCTCGCTACCTGGGGGCCAAGGCCATACGTGAACCAAACAGCGTCGCCGTGGACTTAAAGAGGTCAACACCACCCATGCTGTCTTCTCTGACTGCAAATAGGATGTCAGAAATCAGCAACAAAAGTAAACTGGAAAAATTCACAAAATTGTGAAAATTAACACACTCTTAAACAATGGCTTGAAAAAGAACTCATAAGAAAAGTTAGAAAATGCTTAGATATGAGTGAAACCAAAACACAACAATGAAAAATTATGGGACATGGCCAACGGGAAACTGATAGCTACAGACACTTACATTAGTAAGCAAGAAAGATCTTCAGCCAACAGCCTGACTTCACGACACTGGGAACTGAAACACAGGGACAAACCCAGCCGGGGCTGGCGGAGCGAAGGAATAGGAGATCACGGCAAAGACCCACCAAATGAAGGACAGGAGACAACTGGGCAAATCAACAAAACCAAGGTTGGTTCTTTGAAAAGATTAACCTGTTGGGCTAAGAAAAAGAGAAGACTCAGTTACTACACTCAGGAATGAAAACGAAGATATCACCATGATTCTATAGAAATAAAAACGATCATAACAAATTATTATCAGTAATTACAGCCAGTAAACTGGAACACCCAGATGAAATAGACAATTTCCCATTCAGTGCACTAGCAAACCAAAATTGGCAGCAAGTTAAAAGGATGGTACACCATGACTAATGGAGTCTATCTTAAAGGTAAGGATGTTTCAGCATGTGAAAATCAAGGTCATGGACCACAGTGACAGGAAAAGAAAAAGGAAAAAAAGCACAAATGATCTCAATCAGTGCAGAAAAGGTTAACAAAATTCAACACCCTTTCATGATAAAAACACCCAAAAAACTAGAATAGGAGAAACTTACCTCTATCCAATAAAAACCATTCTTAAAACGCCCACAGTGAACATGATAATTAGTGGAGAAAACTGACAGCTTCTCCTCTAACTTCAGGAATATGTCAAGGACGCCACTTTCATCACTTCTATTCAACATAGAATAGAAGTTCTAGCCAGAGTAATTAGGCAAGAAAAAGAAATAACAGACATATAAATTGGAAAGCAAAAGGTAAAATTATCTTCGCTCACAATGCCCTAAATATTCTATAAAACATTAGAACTAATAAATTTATTCAGCAAAGCAGCAGGAGACAAAGTCAACATGCAAAAATCAGTTGCACTTCTATATAGAAATGGTGAGTAATCTGACAAAACAGATAATAAAAAAGTATCCCATTTATAACTACATGAAAAAGAATAAAATTCTTAGCAATTAACTTAATCAAAGAAGTAAAAACTTACACAACAAAAATTTAAAAACATTGCTAAGATAAATTACAGACATAAATTAATGGAAACACATCCCACGTTCATGGATTGAAAGACAACATTGTTAAAATGTCCGTATTATTCAAAGCAATATACATGCTCATTGCAATCCTTATCAAAATCTGTATCTAAACATCAAACAATATTTTTTTGTAGAAATAGAAAAAAACTACTCTAACATTCATGTGGAATCTAAAGTTTCCTGAATAGCAATCTTAATAAAAGCCAGAACTGTAGAGTAACAACTCCATTTCAGAACTTACCACAAAGCTGTTGTGAGGGGGATGAGTGGTGCTGGCGTAGGACAGAAGCACCCAGCAGTGACCGGGAGGGAGCACCCAGAACTACGCCCTGCACTTGTGGTCAGAGGATTGCTCCCCCATTCAATGGGGGAAGGACAATCTCTTTGGTGAATGATACCATGGAAACTAGATATCCGTACACAAAAGAATGAAGTTGCATATGCATATGCAAAAATTGAACCAAAACGCACCAAGACCTAAATGTAAGACCTAAAATAATAAAAAATCCCTTAAAGAAAATGTGGGGCAAAGTTCCCGGTGTCTGTGCCTGGTTCTGACACCAAAGAGAGGCAACAGAAGGAAAAGGCAGGAAGCGCGACCTCGTCAGAGCCTGAAGTCACACGTAAACATCTCTCTGCCAGTGGTGTCAAGTGGCACCCCACGGAATGGGAGAAGTGCTTTCAAATAGCTGATACGGGACTAATATCAGAATATTTGTAGAACTCAACAAAAGCCTGATTTTAAAATAGGGCAAGGTCAACAGACATTTCTCCAAAGAAATTACACAAATGTCAGATGAGGACCTACGAAGATGCTCCACGTCCCTGACCATTCAGGAAACGCGAATCAAAGCCACAGTGGGGCACCCCCGCCCCATGAGGTTGGTTCCCCTCAGAGGAAGATGAGCAGTGCGGGGGTTGGCAAGGAAGCGGGAACCCCGTCCCCATCCGTGGGAGTGCAGTGGCCCAGCTACGGTGGAAACCGCCCACCAGACTCTCACCAACAGGATCGTCACGCTGTCCACTTCTGGGCATGTTCTCAAAGGGACTGAAGGCAGGGTTTCAAAGTGATACCCGTGCACACGTGTCCAGACCAGCATGCCTCACGGTGGTCAGCTGCAGAGCAGCCCGTGTGCCCGTCAGCAAGAGCAAAAGAGCAAACCTGAGTATCATCCAGCCTCCAAAGGAAAGAGAACCCAGGCACTGCTACCCCAGATGCTCCCCGGGGACTGCAAGTGAGCAAGGCAGTCACCAAGCAAACCCCAGAGACAGGAGCCGCAGGAGGCACGGCAGCAGAGAGGAGTGCCAGGCCCCAGGGAACGTGCCTGTGACACCCAGGGATTTGGAGCTCCCGTGCTGTGGGAGGAGGAGGGTCAGCAGCTGGACAGTGCGGTGGGACCTGGATCTAATACCACTGAAGACGAGTCACCTACAAGCAGGTAGGATGGTCAGTTTTAGAGCATGTGCGATTTACCAACAGTAAACATTGGGAAATTAGTTCAGGGACTAAATGTAAATGTTAAACTATAAGAATTTAGTAAAGAAAAACCTTTAGGATTTAGGAATGGGCAAAGAGATTTTAGACCTGGTACCAAAAATCTTCCATGAAAGTCAAAAACATAGAAACATCAGTCTGCATCAAGCCCAGCAACCTTCTCTTGGAAGAAAGGCCGCCAAGGCTGGGGTCTGGTGCAGACGGCATGGCCAAAGGCCCCGCGTGGACCAGGCAAAGGACTGGGCAGCCACTCTGTCCCACTGGAGCCGGCTGCAGACGGGCCCCGCTGAAGGCGCCAGGCACATGGCCAGACGTGACAAGGGGGCTGCAGGTTCAGGGGCCACTGGGAAGGCCCCAGGGTCATGTGTGGTCCCCAACACACCTGGCCTGGGGCCAGTAAAGATGGCAGCCATGCTTGAAGTCCACGGCATGCAGAGAGCTGGTGCCCTCCCGCATCATGCTGGGGTACGCAGCGCTACCATTCCAGGGAACAGCCGCAGCTCCTGACCCCCACACAAAACCACACAGCACTCAGGAGACTGCCCCAGAGAAACGGAAAACCGTCCCCACGGGGAACTGTGCACAGGACATCCACAGCAGCCTTACTTGTAACAGACCCAAACTGGAGTTGGCCCAGATGTCCTCCAACTGTGGCACATGCACACACAGGGACGGCTGGGTGGCAGGGACAGGAACACCTGGTCAGACCTCCCTCCACGGGAGCCTTCAGAGGATGATGTCCAGGGAAGCAGCAAGAAAGTCCCATTGTGTACAGTTCCTTGAACACGGCAGTGAGGCTAGACCGCAGAGAACAGACCAGGGCTGCTGCGCGGAGGAGGCAGGCCACGCGGGACCCGAGGAGGCCTGCACTAGAACCTCCTGCATGCACAGCAGCCAAGACGGAGCCGGCCTGCAGCAAGGTGCCCTGTGGGTCACGCTGTTCCCCCTCGCGGTGAGCTAACAGGGGGGTCTGCCAGAAGCCCTGGGAGTATCCCCAATATAAAAGGCAGAGACTTGCGGTCCTGGAAAGTGTGCTCATTACCCTGAGATGATGATCCCTCCCATCAGACAGCCACCAATGTCACCTGGCCCAGGCAGGGCCCTGTGCAGGCTGGGCAGCCAGGCTCTTCTGAAGAAACCCAGCTGCCCAGAGGGGCCCACCAAGCCTGGTACTCCTGGAGACACAGCGTTCTGGGCGCCTGATGCCACTACACACTAGGAGGGCAGCCACCCACCCAGGCATTACCTGGCGTGGTCCTGGGGGCATTTCTGGACCACAGGACACTCACTGCAGCCTGTACAGTCCTGCATGGCTCCTGGGAGGGGAGGCTAGGAAAGAGCTGCTGTCCCCAGTGGACCCCATGCCTGGCCGGTTATTCCCCAGGTCCTGGTGCTGCCGAAATGGATGTGGTCAGCCCCTGGCAGGACCCAGGCTGGCTCCAGCTCCGTGCCCTGCTGGAGGAAGGTCAAGTGCAGCTGTCCTTACCACACTAGGAGCAGCATTGTCCTCCCAAGGGAACTGCAGGGATCAGCTCCTGTCTTGTCCGAGGCTTGCAATGAGAAGCTCCTGCTGCCTCTGATCCTGGAGCACTCTCCGGCCTGGCCCCCGCGGGAAGCAGGCTTGCTAGAAGCCCTGCTGTGCTTCCCCGTGCTCAGCGAGGGCAGCCTGCCTGGGGAACCTGTGGGTGCAAAGGCCCTGTGCTGCAAGTGTTCCAACCGGAACTCAAGGAGGTCAGAGCTGTTCGTCCACTTCCAGAGGCAGTGACGCTCCTTCCTAGTCCTGCATCAGGTCTCACTAACCTTGGGGGCCAGGACACCTTTGCTCAGCCATGTGACTCTCACCCTCTGAGGAGCCTCAGGCCAGTCTGTACCTCGAGGGTGTCCTGCAGACCGCATCTGGGAGAGAAGAGGGTGGAACGGGCATGGAGAATGGAGCCTCCGAGGGCCCAGGTACGTCCAGCTGTGCTCTGCAGGCCAGCCAGGACCAGCGCAGTTGAGTCTCGGCTCAGATCCTGCTCCACACCACAGGACGCAGCGATAGGCTGAAGGACAGTTCTGAGGCCCTCTGGTCGGCAGCCTGGTGAAGCCCACAGTGACCCTGCCTGGTGACTAGTGGTCTGGGACAGCTCACCCCTGCGAGTGGGTCAGGTTCTGCAGACAGCCTGGCTGCTGCGTGCTGGGCCCTGGTCCAGGCGTGCCAGAGAGTCCCATCATGCCCAGGCACTCCCCCGAACGGGACTCAAAGACAGAGACAGGTCATCCAGTTGAGGATGGACACAGTGCCCACTGCACCAGACATGAGGGGATGGAGCCCAGCAGGGCGGTGGCAACGTCTCCATGCCTCCCTCCCGGGCGGCAGCTGGGAAACTGGAAAGGGAGGAACGGGTGAGTGGACATGCTGCAGGGCCCTGTGGGGCGTGCGTGTGGGGAGAAGGCCAGCTCCCCCAGAGACGAGGCGCAGGCAGGACAGGGCCAGGCTCAGGCATCATGCACACCTCCCGCGTGCGCAGCACCCTCCCTGGGACGTCCCATCACTGCCACACGGAACAGGTCTGCAGGTCCACAGCTCAGCCGTCCAACGCAGCTCGCACTGGCTCAGATGAAGGAGGTACAGTGCTGCCTTCCTCTACAGCTGGAGGGAAGAGCCACCGGTGCCTGACCAGCTCCCGGGAACCAGGTCCTCGGCAGGGCCTCTCCCTGCCTGCAGAGGGACGTCTATCCTGCTCCCTCTTGGGAACCCATGGTCACACTGGGCCCACGGACAAGTCAGGGTGGACTCCTGTGTTGCTCCCTCTTAGGGACCCCATGGTCACCCCTTTTGTCAGGGCAGTTGGTTAGCAATCTATTTGCATCTGCAACCTCAACTCCTTCTGCCCTCCACAGGTTCCGGGGATTGTGAGTTAGACATCTAAGGGGCCATTGTGTGCTCAGCACAGACATGGACTCATCTTGGAGGGGAGCTGGTGGGGCCTGCAGCTACTTCTTGGGCAGGCTCTTCAAACCTCTTCTGGCAGGTCCCCTGGAAGTCTGCTAGCTCACCCCTGAAGTTCTGCTTGTCATAATGCAGAAAGACTGCCCTATCACCGCCCTGGGGGAGCTTCCCTGCAGCATAGGATCACAAGACGTCTACCACACCGGATCCGTGTCCTCCAGCCGGACACCCTCCACCACGCTGTGTGCAGAGCAACCAGAGGAGGCAGGCGCCAGAGAGACGCTGAGTGTCCAGCTGGCCGGTGGAGCTGAGCAGCCTGCCCGCCCCATGAGCCTCCATGTGATGGGGCCACACCCAGCCACCGGCCCTGGGAGCCAGCAGCCCACAGCCTCCCAGAGTTTCACCAAACAGCCAGAAGGACTCAGAGGAATGACACACAGTAATGGGCCCAAGTTGAAGACAGTAATGAATGCCTGACACGGCAGTCAGCAAAAGGGTCTGCACCAAGTCACTGACGGATGACGACCCCTCACCGCCCAACGCACAAACATTTCTGGGAAAAAATCGGATCACGGAGTCCAGGGAACAGATTCTCTTTCCGGGCTTCCAGGAGCTGTCCCCAGACGCCTCCGCCTGAGTCTTTCATCTGGTGGTTCAGACGCACTCCTTTTCTGTCTTTTCTTTCTGGGTTTTTTTTTTTTTTTTTTTTGGTTTGGTTTTGGAAAGAAGATGAGAGATTTTGACTTAAAACAAAGGTTCATGTTTAGCTATGTGCTTTGGGGACTTTGCAGTACATGTGGCTTGTGAACAATTCAGTTACTGCTACAATTTCCTGGGCCTGCCCAGTATTCCCAGAGCCACATAAAGTATAAGAATCCATTCTCAATTAAATTCTAGTCATTCACATCCTTTTCTCATTATGGTAAACCTGTTTCAATGTAGCCTGCCACTGCCACAGGTTCATCCAGAAGTCCGTAAAGTGAAGGCCAGGCAGGGTCCACTCCTAGTCACACCCCTGCTGCGGCCTGCTGAGCCAGCAGCCAGGGGCGCAGGCTCAGAGCAAGCAGGACGAGTTCTGGTTTGAAGCAGGAGGGATGGTTAACGCCAAGCACGCCCGGTACGAGGACTGTGGGTGCTGATGGTAAGACTTACTTGAAATGTATCACAGTCCCATGGACAAGTCAACGGACGAGGACGGTTGGGGAGCAGGCACCAGTGACACTCACGGGCAGGACACCATCTGTGGGAGTGTGCAGGGCAACTCCACACAACACCGCAAACTCTTCCAACCTTGTTAGGATATTTTCCTAATAAAACACTGCAATATACAGTGGACTTCCCTTCCACATGAAAGGGCCTGGTCCTATGCTTTGTATTATTTCCATATAATTATTTTATGGAATATCGATTATTTTAGGCAATAGGGTTTCTAACAAAAGAAGTAACAACTTCATATTCAACTTCATCACATGAAACTTGCCACAAATACACAAAATCTGGCAAAAACAACCACATTCTGTGGCTGTGACTACACTGTGGACCCTGGCACTCACCAGGATCTGCTTCTACTTGTAATCGCCCTCTGGAGAGAGGGAGAGAAGGAAGAAGCCACCTTGCATTCCCCTCATGGTGATTTGACACTTATATTAAGCCATTAAACTTACCCACTGGGCAGTGACTAAAAAGCGAATGCTCACGGATTGCCACAGGCTCACACACAGCTTCATTAAACCTGGACATAATGCCGTAGGGCAGATGCATCTGCTACCCCATTCTATGTGCAGGAAAATGGGGACTTCTAGTTGGAGCACTTTGCCCAAGTTACCTGACATAGTGTGGGCAGAGCAGGGGACCAAACGCAGGTAGCCCGACAGTACTCCCTGCTCCAGGGCCATCCTCAGGTCAGCGACAATCACCCTGCATCTGCTGGGAATACAGGGTCTCACCTCCAGACTCACCAGATTGGAATCGGCATCCTCAGTGAGCCTGGGGCTGAGCAGGCATGCTGGGCAGAGCTAGTCCCCACCCTATACCAGCAGCCCTCTAACCCTGTGGGATCAAAGCCTTCTGGAAGGCTTTCTAAGGCAGATTGCTGGGCCTGACCCCCAGGTTTTTAGATCTGCGTGGCCAGCGAGGCCCCAGGTGGGGCAGGGACTGACTCTGCAAAGCTCTGCTCCACTAAGCTGCCAGCCAAAGCCTTTAGAGCTGCTTGGGTGACAACTGCCTGAAGCCAGCGCCCACATTTGAGTGTGCACATCCCTTGGCTTTCAGTGGACTGTGGAGTATACCTGCATTGGGCAGCGTCTCACAGAGGATGGAACAGCGGCAGGTTCAGAACTCCACGGGGTTTCTAGCACTGGCTCTCTGTTTCCTGTTTTCATTCTCCCCTTTGAGGGGAGAAAACTGGCACACACGTCACCTTCAAGTTTTCCAAGAGAGACCATAATCAGGATAACATAATCAAGATACCATAATCAAATTGCTCCTCTGTCCTCCACGGCCAGCGCCAAGCAACTGCAGACTTGAATCTCCTTACATGCCACCAGGACTTGAAGTCATGGGTCTTGTTGGTGCCTATCTTAATGAGGTGACCTTCCCAAGTGTCTGGTCTGTCTTCTCTACCTCCTGTCTCCCTTAGTACTTACTGTCTGGAAGCCCAGGGGATCAAAGCTTTGTGCCAAATGAAAAGCAAGTCTAATTGAATAAGGAAAGCTATGGTGGTTCCAAGAATGAAGGAAAGCAATGGATTACAATAAATTTACATACCAGCCGGCAAACACAGTTGCTGCAAATCAACTGCATAGCTGCATTTATCATCTTCAAAATTTTATGTCCTTTATACCTCACATATAACACCTCTGTTAAACTCAATTTAGCTTGGCCTGCCTCCATGCAGCAAACTGCAACCAAAGTTAGTGTATGAACTGACCACAACCTAGAACTGACCACAACCTAGAACTGACCACAACCTAGCCGGGAGTGTATTCTCACAGGAAAAGCTGCATCTCCACCAATCACAACAGGCAAGCTTCAGCTCATCACAGGCTACCAACTGCCCAGATCATGCCCGACGGCCTGGGGCTGTAGGCAATCCGACCGCACCTTGCCTCCCTTCCTGTGCATTCCACCTGCCCTCCTTGCTTGGCCAGCCTCAACCTCTGCTGCATCCAGTGGTTCCCACGTGGGAAGCAGTTCTTGCTCCCATGAGCTCTGCTAAATACTTCATTTGCCTCAAGATATTTTCTTCTTTTAAAATTTTTGACACATAATAACAGAGCAATATTTCAATACATATATACATTGTGCAGTGATCAAATCAGTATAATTGGCATATCCATAATCTTAAACATTCATTATTTCTTGTGTAAACATTCAAACCCCTCTTAGATATTTTGGATATTAATGAATCATTGTTATCTAGAGTCACTTAATGTGTTCTAGATCACTAGAATTCATTCCTCCTTGGCCCTGTTCTTCCCAGCCTCTGGTAACCACTATTTTATTCTCTGCTTGTATGAGGCCAACTTTTTAGCTTCCACATGAGTCAGATTCATTGTCTTTCTGTGCCTGGAATTTTCTGCTTAACATTTTCTCCTCCAGATTAATCCACATTGCTGGAAATAACATGCATGGTTTTCCTCTTGTTTAAGGCTAATATTCCACTGTGTGTGTTCACAATATTTTCTTTTTTAAGAGAGAGAAAGGAGAGAGAGAGAGAGAGAATTTTTTAATATTTATTTTTCAGTTTTCGGTGGACACAACATCTTTAGTTTATTTTTATGTGGCGCTGAGGATCGAACCCAGCGCTCCACGCATGCCAGGTGAGCGCATTACCGCTTGAGCCACATCCCAAGCCCCAATATTTTCTTTATCTATTCATTCATTGATGAATAACTTGTTTGATTCCATATCTTAGCCATTGCAAATACGTTAACAATAAATAGAAGTGCAAGCATTTCTGAGAAACAGATTTTCTTTCCTTTGGTATATATCCAGTAGAAGAATTGTTGGTTACATGGTAGTTCAATTTATGGATTTTTTGTTTTGTTTTGTTTTGAGGCACCTCCAGATTATTTTCCTTAATGGCTGTACTAATTCACATTCCTACCAACAGTGTGCAAGAGTTCCCTAAAGTTTTAAACCATCTGGTGTCAGAACTGGGATGTTAAGGAGGCTTCCCGTGACCCCTGGCAACCCTGAGTGACACCTGAGTGAAGGTATCTCCCAGGGCCCATCGTGCCCACTGATCTCTCACAGCAACTGGGGTTATGGGTGAGTTGTCTTTCAGGCTCAAGCTCCACAAATTTGGGTTTTGCGCCCTCAATCCTTATTTGAGCAATAAAGTGATTCCAAGAATGGTAAATGGGTCTAGGCCCAGATTGGGCCCAATGATTAATAAGCTGGATTGCATTACCCAATCGGAGGCTTCAGGATACCTTTTAAGAATGGGTTCCTCAAAATGAAACTGAACCCCTTTCTCTCGCCATGCACAAAAGTGAATTCAAAATGGATCAAGGAGCTTGATATCAAATCAGAGACGCGCCGTCTGATAGAAGAAAAAGTTGGCTACGATCTACATACTGTGGGGTCGGGCTCCAAATTCCTCAATAGGACACCCATAGCACAAAAGTTAATAACTAGAATCAACAAATGGGACTTACTCAAACTAAAAAGTTTTTTCTCAGCAAAAGAA